>NC_029794.2:65283762-65331040 GCF_000816755.2 Arachis ipaensis
TATTGGCTTTTTGCTCTTGCCTTTTGGTTTAAAGAGCTTTAGGCTTTTTCTGCTTGCTTTTTCTTTTTCTAATTTTTTTTTGCTATATTTTTTTCTGCAAGCTTTTGTATTCACTGCTTTTTCTTGCTTCAAGAATCATTTTTATGATTTTTCAGATTATCAAATAACAATTCTCCTTGTCATCATTCTTTCAAGAGCCAACATATTTAACATTCATAAACAACAACTTCAAAAGACATATGCACTGTTCAAGCATACATTCAAAAAATAAAAAGTATTGCCACCACATCAAAATAATTAAACTAGTTTCAAGGATGAATTTGAAACCATGTACTTCTTGTTCTTTTGTTTTTAAAACATTTTTCATTCAAGAGAGGTGATGGATTCATATTCATAACTTTAAGGCAATAGACACTTAGACACTAATGATCATGTAATAAGACACAAATATAAATAACACATAAGGCTCAAAAACCGAAAAACAGAAAATAAATAGACAAGGAGATTAAGGAATGAGTCCACCTTAGTGAGGGTGGCGTCTTCCTCTCCTTGAAGAACCAATGGTGCTCTTGAGCTCCTCTATGTCTCTTCCTTGTCTTTCTTGCTCCTCCCTCATAGCTCTTTGATCTTCTCTAATTTCATGGAGGATGATGGAGTGCTCTTGATGCTCCACCCTTAGTTGTCCCATGTTGGAACTTAATTCTCCTAGGGAGGTATTGATTTGCTCCCGATAGTTTTGTGGAGGAAAGTGCATCCCTTGAGGCATCTCAGGGATTTCATGGTGGAGGATTTCCTCATGCTCTTGTTGAGGTCCATGATCTCTTGTTTGCTCCATCCTTTTCTTAGTGATGGGCTTGTCCTCTTCAATGAGAATGTCTCTGGCCTTAGGTGCCCTAGATGGTTATGAAAAAACAAAAAGCAATGCTTTTACCACACCAAACTTATAAGGTTTGCTCGTTCCCGAGCAAAAGAAGAAAGAAGTGAGTAGAAGAAGAAGAAAATGAAGGAGATGGAGGTGTGTGAATGGTTCATTCAAGGGGGTTTAGGTGGTTATGATGTATGAAAAGGAAGGAGTGATGGTTTGAATTTAAGTGGGTGGGTGTAGGTGGGTTGTATGATGGTTTTGGAGGAGTAATGGAGGTGATTGGTGGAGGTTAATTGAGGAAGAGTGTTATGAAAGGGTGTGAAGATGAGAGAAGAAGTGGTAGGGATCCTGTGGGGTCCACAGATCCAGTGGGGCCAAGGACTTAACATCCCTGCTCCAATTAGGCGTGTAAAACGTCCTTGCTATGCAATCCTGGCGTTTAACGCCAGACTGCTGCCTGTTTCTGGCATTAAACGCCCAAATGTAGCTTGTTTCTGGCGTTTAACGCCAGGTAGATGCTTGTTTTTGGCGTTAAACGCCAGCTTGATGCTTGTTTCTGGCGTTAAACGCCAGACAGATGCTTGTTTCTGGCGTTTAACGCCAGCATGCCTCTCCTCCAGGGTGTGCTATTTTCAATGCTATTTTTCATTCTGTTTTTAATTTTTCAGTAGTTTTTGTGACTCCACATGATCATCAACCTAATAAAATACAAAATAACAAAAAAAGAAAATAAAATAGATATGATTAAATAACATTGGGTAGCCTCCCAACAAGCGCTTCTTTAATGTCAATAGTTTGACAGTGAGCTCCCATGGAGCCTCACAGATAATCAGAGCAAGGTTGGAACCTCCCAACACCAAACTTAGAGTTTGGTTGGCATTCAACTTCATGATTGCACCAAGGTACTTGGCAACTTGCTCTCCAGTAACCTCTTCATTCTCTCCAGAAGAAGAATACTCATCAGAGCTCAAGAATGGCATAAGGAGGTTCAATGGAATCTCTATGGTCTCTAGATGAGCCTCAGATTCCTTTGGTTCCTCAGAGGGAAACTCCTTATTGATCACTGGACGTCCCAGGAGGTCTTCCTCACTAGGATTCACATCCTCTCCCTCCCTTGTAGGTTCGGCCATGATGGTTAAATCTATGGCCTTGCACTCTCTCTTTGGATTCTCTTCTATATTGCTTGGGAGAGTACTAGGAGGGATTTCAGTGACTCTTTTACTCAGCTGGCCCACTTGTGCCTCCAAATTTATAATAGAGGACCTTGTTTCATTCGTGAAACTCAAAGTGGCCTTAGATAGATCAGAGACTATATTTGCCAAGCTAGATGGATTCTGCTCAGAATTCTCTGTCTGTTACTGAGTGGATGACGAAAAAGGTTTACTATTGTTAAACCTGTTTCTTCCACCATTATTAAAGACTTGTTGAGGCTTTTGTTGATCCTTCCATGAGAAATTTGGATGATTTCTCCATGAGGGGTTATAGGTGTTTCCATAAGGTTCACCCATGTAATTCACCTCTGCTATTGCAGGGTTCTCAAGATCATAAGCTTCTTCTTCAGAAGGTGCCTCTTGAGTACTGTTGGATGCAGCTTGCATTCCATTCAGACTCTGAGAAATCATATTGACTTGCTGAGTCAATATTTTGTTTTGAGCCAATATGGCATTTAGAGCATCAATTTCAAGAACTCCCTTCCTCATAGGCGTCCCATTACTCACAGGATTCCTTTCAGAAGTGTACATGAACTGGTTATTTGCAACCATGTCAATGAGTTCTTGAGCTTCTACAGGTATTTTCTTTAGGTGAATGGATCCACCTGCAGAATGGTCCAATGACATTTTTGATAATTCAGACAGACCATCATAGAATATATCCAGGATGGTCCATTCTGAAAGCATGTCAGAAGGATACTTTTTGGTCAGTTCCTTGTATCTCTCCCAAGCTTCATAGAGGGATTCACCTTCCTTTTATCTAAAGGTTTGAACATCTACTCTAAGCTTACTAAGCTTTTGAGGAGGAAATAACTTGGCTAAGAAAGCCGTGACCAGCTTATCCCAAGAGTTCAGGCTATCTTTAGGTTGAGAGTCCAACCATACTCTAGCTCTGTCTCTTACAGCAAACGGGAAAAGCATAAGCCTGTAGACCTCGGGATCAACCCCATTGGTCTTAACAGTATCACAGATCTGCAAGAATTCAGTTAAGAACTGAAAACGATCTTCAGATGGAAGTCCATGAAACTTGCAGTTCTGTTGTATCAGAGAAACTAATTGAGGTTTTAGCTCAAAATTGTTTGCTCCAATGGCAGGAATTGAGATGCTTCTTCCATGTAAATTGGAATTGGGTGCAGTAAAGTCACCAAGCATCTTCCTTGCATTGTTATTATTTTCGGCCATGTCTCCTTCTTTTTCGAAAATTTCTGTCAGATTTTCTCGAGAGAGTTGTGCTTTAGCTTCCCTTAGCTTCCTCTTCAGAGTCCTTTCAGGTTCAGGATCAGCCTCAACAAGAATGTTCTTATCCTTGTTCCTGCTCATATGACAAAGAAGAAAATAACAAAGAAAATATGGAATCCTCTATGTCACAGTATAAAGATTCCTTTATGTGAGTAGAAGAAAAGAAATTCGAACACCAGGAGGAAGAGATGGTTCGAATTTTTAGATGAAGAGAAGTGTTAGTAAATAAATAAAATAATTAGAAAGAGATGAGGGGGAGAGAATTTTGAAAATTAAATAAAAAGAAAAGAAAAATATTTTTGTTTTTCATTAAAATTAGAATTAAAATTCGGAAATTAAAAAGAAAAATGAAATTAAATTAAATTTAAAACAATTAATTAATTAAAAAGGAATTTTTGAAAAAGAGGAAGGAATTTTCAAAAATTAGAGAGAGAGAGTTAGTTAGGTAGTTTTGAAAAAGATATGATTAAAACAAAAAGATAGGATTACGAAAAAAAGATTTGAAAATTAATTTTGAAAAGATAAGAAGTTAGAAAAGAAGTTAGAAAAGATTTTGAAATTAATTTTGAAAAAGATATGATTGAAACTTAATTTGAAAAAGATTTGAAAAGGAAATTTAAAAAGATTTGATTTTGAAATCAAAGTTGATTACTTGACTAACAAGAAACTAAAAAGATATGATTCTAGAGTTTAAAGGTTGAATCTTTCTTACTAGGCAAGTAACAAACTAAAATTTTTTTGAATCAATCATATTAATTGTTAGCATTAATTTCGAAAATATGAAATAAAAATAAGAAAAAGATTTTGAAAATAAATTTTTAAAATTTCGAAATTATGAAAGAAAAATGAAAAAGATTTGATTTTTGAAAAATATTTGAAAAAGATAGAATTTTTAAATTGAAAATTTGATTTGACTCATAAGAAATAACAAGATTTTAAAAATTTTTGAAAAAGTCAATTCAAATTTTCATATTTGATGAGAAGAAAACGGGAAAGATATTTTTTTATTTTTTTGAATTTTTAATGATGAAAGAGAAAAACAACAAAAAGACTCAATGCACGAAAATTTTGGATCAAAACACATGATGCATGCGAGAACACTATGAATGTCAAGATGAACACCAAGAACACTTTGAATGTCAAGATGAACACCAAGAACTTATTTTTGAGAATTTTGAAGAGAAGAAAAACATGCAAGACACCAAACTTAAAGATTTTTAATTTTTAGACACTAACAAATTGAAAATGCATATGAAAAACAAGAAAAGACACAAAACAAGAAATTTTAAAGATCAAACAAGAAGACTTACCAAGAACAACTTGAAGATCATGAAGAATGCAATGCATGAATTTTCGAAAATGCAAGAAAAATAACAAACATGCAATTTGACACCAGACTTAAAAATTGACACTAGACTCAAAAAAGAAACATAAAATTTTTGGTTTTTATGATTTTATTAATTTTTTTTTCGAAAATTAATTGAAAAAGGAAAAATAAGGATTTCAAAATTTTTAATAAGAATTCCAGGAATCTTGCAATGTTAGTCTAAAGCTCCAGTCCAGGAATTAGACATGGCTTACTAGCCAGCGAAGCTTTCAGTGAAAGCTCCGGTCCAAAACACTAGACATGGCCAATGGCCAGCCAAGCTTCAACAGGATATTACATGCATTGAAGTGATTAGTTGAATCTTCAGTCCAAAAGAATTTAGACATGGCTTTACAGCCAGCCAGGATTCAACAAATCATTATGAAACACTAGAATTCATTCTCAAAAATTCCGAATAAGAATATAATTTTTTTTGAAAATATTTATTTTAAATTTTTTTTGAAATTTTCGAACATAAGAATAATAAAAACAAAAAGGTTAAGATTAAAATAAAGTTACCTAATCTGAGCAACAAGATGAATCGTCAGTTGTCCAAAATCGAACAATCCCCGGCAACGGTGCCAAAAACTTGGTGTGCGAAATTGTGATCGTTCCTTCCTTGGTAACGGCGCTAAAAACTCAATACGCACGTTTATGTTCTTAATTATGTTTCACAACTTCGTACAACTAACCAGCAAGTGCACTGGGTCGTCCAAGTAATAAACCTTACGTGAGTAAGGGTCGATCCCACGGAGATTGTCGGCTTGAAGCAAGCTATGGTCACCTTGTAAATCTCAGTCAGGCGGATTCAACTGATTTTATGAATTGATAAGTAAAAGCTAAATAAAATATAAAATATAAAATAGGATAGTGGTACTTATGTAATTCATTGGTGAGAATTTCAGATAAGCGTATAGAGATACTTTCGTTCCTCTGAACCTCTGCTTTCCTGCTGTCTTCATCCAATCCTTCCTACTCCTTTCCATGGCAAGCTGTATGTTAGGCATCACCGTTGTCAATGGCCACCTGTCTTCTCAGTGAAAATGGTCCAATGTGCTATCACTGCATAGCTAATCATCTGTCAGTTCTCGATTATACTGGAATAGGATCCATTGATCCTTTTGCGTCTGTCACTACGCCCAGCACTCGCGAGTTTGAAGCTCGTCACAGTCATTCAATCCCTACTCGGAATACCACAGACAAGGTTTAGACTTTCTAGATTCTCAAGAATGGCCGTCCATGGGTTTTAACTTATACCACGAAGACACTAATAACTCGGACTCGGTCCCTTGTATTAGATATCCAAGAGATATCCATTCAATCTAAGGTAGAACGGAAGTGGTTGTCAGGCACGCGTTCATAAGTTGAGAATGATGATGACTATCACGATCATCACATCCACCATATTGAAGTGCGAATGAATATCTTAGAAGCGGAATAAGTTGAATTGAATAGAAAAACAGTAGTACTTTGCATTAATTCATGAGGAACAGCAGAGCTCTACACCTTAATCTATGGTGTGTAGAAACTCTACCGTTGAAAATACATAAGTGATGAAGGTCCAGGCATGGCCGAGAGGCCAGCCCCCAAACGTGATCTAAAGATAAAACTAAAGATGTAAATACAATAGTAAAAAGTTCTATTTATGCTAAACTCATTACTAGGGTTTACAGAGATAAGTAAATGATGCAGAAATCCACTTTCGGGGCCCACTTGGTGTGTGCTTGGGCTGAGCATTGAGTTTTACACGTGTAGAGGCTTCTCTTGGAGTTGAACGCCAGTTTGTAACCTGTTTTTGGCGTTTAACTCCACTTTGCAACCTGTTTCTGGCGTTTAACTCCAGAATACAGCATGGAACTGGCGTTGAACGCCAGTTTGCGTCATCTAAACTTAGGCAAAGTATAGACTATTATATATTGCTGGAAAGCCCCGAATGTCTACTTTCCAACGCAATTGAGAGCGCGCAATTTGGAGTTTTGTAGCTCCAGAAAATCTACTTTGAGTGCAGGGAGGTCAGAATCCAGCAGCATCTGCAGTCATTCTTCAACCTCTGAATCTGATTTTTGCTCAAGTCCCTCAATTTCAGCCAGAAAATACCTGAAATCATAGATAAACACACAAACTCATAGTAAAGTCCAGAAATGTGAATTTTAATTAAAAACTAATAAAAATATAGTAAAAACTAATTAAAGTATACTGAAAACTATGTAAAAACAATGCCAAAAAGCGTATAAATTATCCGCTCATCAGGATGGATGGTAGCCATTGACAACGGTGATCCACCAACATACAGCTTGCCATGGAAGGAGTCTTGCGTGCGTGAAGAAGAAGACCGTAGGAAAGCAGAAATTCAAAAGACAGAGCATCTCCAAAACCTCAACATGTTCTCCATTACTGCATAACAAGTATTTATTTCATGTTCTTTTACTTTTTACAATTAAATCTGAGAATTATTGATATCCTGACTAAGAGTTACAAGATAACCATAGCTTGCTTCAAGTCGACAATCTCTATGGGATCGACCCTTACTCACGTAAGGTATTACTTGGACGACCTAGTGCACTTGCTGGTTAGTTGTGCGGAATTGCAAAAGTGTGATTGTGATTTCGTGCACCATATTTTTGGTGCCGTTGCCAGGGATTGTTTGAGTTTGAACAACTGACGGTTTATTTTGTTGCTTAGATTAGGAATAATTTATTTTTGTTGGTTTAGAGTCACTAGAATTGCATCTGCTATTTTCCTTTCAAAAATATTATTTTTCTTTATTAATTTTTAATTTTTCTTTGAGTCTTCTGTTTGAGTTTAGATTCATATTTTAAGTTTGGTGTCAATTGCATGTTTTTATTTTCCTTTCAATTTTCAAAATTTGTGTTCATTGTTCTTTCTTGATCTTCAAGTTGTTCTTGCTATTTTTCTTGTTTGATCTTTAGTTTTTCCTGTTCTGTGTCTTTTCTTGTTTTTCTTGTGCATTTTCAAATTATCAGTATTCAAAAAATTTTATATACATTAAATACCTTTTAAAAAAAAACACGTTAAATTTATAGCTCAGTTGGCTAGAGCGTTGTGCTTATGTTCTTGGTAATTGGGTATCTTCCTTTTAAAACTTTTCAAAAATAATTTTTCTTTGATTAAATCTTGTGTCAAACTTTTAAGTTTGGTGTTCTCTTGTTATTTTTCTTTAATTTTCAAAAATTTATTTTTAGTTTTTAAAAGTTTTAAGTTTGGTGTTCTTTTTTATGTTCTTGAGTCTTTGAATTTTATTCTTGTTGTTCCTGTGGGTCTTCAAGGTGTTCTTGAGTCTTCTTTATATTTTGATCTTAAGATTTTTAAGTTTGGTGTTCCTTGGTGTTTTACCTCCAAAATTTTTGAAAAACAAGGAGCATTAGATCTAAAAATTTTAAGTCTTGTGTCTTCTGTGTGTTCTTCTCTTTCTTCATAAAATTCAAAAATAAAAAAAAATATATATCCTTTCCTTTAATTGCTCATAATTTTCGAATTCATTAGGTTGATTTGGTCAAATTTTTTTTTTTTGAAAACAAAGGAGCTCAACACGCTAGGTGGAGCATTGAGCAACAAAACAGAAAGCAACTCCAAAAGTACTAATCTAACTAAAGAAACCCGCATGTCATCTCCGGCATCGCCATCAACAACACTCAGGAATCGGCACCTCTCCACTCGTTGCAGCTGAGCATGGTCATGTGGAAGATATCTTTTACACCTTTCGTTTGATATCTTTTTCAAAATCTTATCTTATCTTTTCCAATCTCAAATTTTAATATCATACCTTTTTCAAATCTTTTTAATTAATTACTTTTTTTAATTTTCAATTTCCCTTTTATCTATTTTTCTAATTCTCGAAATCATAGTTAATTTATTTTATTTTATTTTATTTTCCTTTTAATTTTCGGTATTCAAAAAAAAATAAATTTTTTTACAATCCACATCATCTCCCTTTCTCCATCATGGATCTTAGTGGAAATGAATAGTCCAGAAGGACTCTGGGGTCATATGGTAATTCCACTACTGCTACATATGGGAGTAGTATCTGTATACCTCCCATCAAAGCAGGCAGTTTTGAGCTAAAACCTCAGCTCATTGTCATGGTGTAGCAAAACTGCCAGTATTTCGGTCTTCCACAGGAAGAACCTACTGAGTTTCTGGCACAGTTCTTGCAAATTGCTGGCACAGTACGTGACAAGAAAGTAGATCAGGATGTCTACAGATTATTACTGTTTCCATTTGCTGTAAAAGATCAAGCTAAGAGGTGGTTAAATATCCAACCTACAGCAAGCATAAGAACATGGAAGCAGTTATCAGACAATTTCTGAATCAATATTTCCCTCCAAAAAGGATGACACAGCTAAGGCTGGACATCCAAGACTTTAAACAAGAGGATGATGAATCCCTTTATAACGCCTGGGAGAGGTACAGAGGGATGCTAAGGAAATGCCCCTCTGAAATATTTTCAGAGTGGGTGCAACTAGACATCTTCTACTATGGGCTTACAGAAAAAGCTCAAATATCTCTAGACCACTCAGCTGCTGTATCTATACACATGAGAAAGACTATTGAAGAGGCTCAAGAGCTTATTGATGTAGTTGCTAGAAATCAGCATCTATACATAAGTAATGAGTCCTCCATGAAAGAAGAAGCTAAGGCAGTATCAACTGACTTTAGTCCTTAGGAGCAAGTTGCTAAACTCAATCAGCAACTATCTTCTATAACAAGGCAGTTGGCAGAATTTAAGAAGATGCTACAAGAAACCAAAATTGCTAACAAGGATATGGAATCCCAATTGAATCAGACAAAACAGCAGTTATCAAAACAGATAACAGAGGAGTGTCAAGCTGTTCAATTAAGGAGTGGAAAAATATTAAATACATCAACTTAAAGCAGCAGAAAGCCAAGGAAAGAACAACTGACAGAGGATGAGCAGAATGCTACCCAAAATCCCTCTGAGGACAGTAAGAGCCTAGAGAGGAATGATTCTGGCGTTCAAACGCCAAAAAAGGGTGAAAAGTTACCGTCAAACGCCAATTCCATGTTCAATTCTGGCGTTCAAACGACAGAACAGGGTAGAAATCTGGCGTTAAACGCCAGTCCGGCACCCACTCCTGGCGTTCAAACGCCAGTAAGGGATCAAACACCTGCAAGTGCTGATAATAACTCCCTCAAGAAGGCTTCTCAGCCTGCTTTTGTAGGAAATAAACCAGCAGCAACCAAGGTTGAAGAATATAAAGCCAAAATACCTTATCCTCAAAAACTCCGCCAAGCAGAACAGGATAAACAATTTGCCCGCTTTGCAGACTATCTTAGGACTCTTGAAATAAATATTCCATTTTTAGAAGCACTTGAGCAAATACCCTCTTATTCTTAGTTCATGAAAGAAATCTTAAGCCATAAGAAGGACTGGAGAGAAACTGAAAAGTTTTTCTCATTGAGGAATGCAGTGCAGTCATTCTGAAAAGCTTACCAGAGAAGCTTAAGGATCCCGGAAGCTTTATGATACCATGCACATTAGAGGGAATTTGCACCAAGACAGCTCTATGTGATCTTGGGGCAAGTATCAACCTAATCCCTGCATCCACTATCAGAAAACTTGGTTTGAATGAAGAGATCAAACCAACCCAGATTTGTCTTCAACTTGCTGATGGCTCCATAAAATACCCATCAGGTATAATTGAAGACATGATTGTCAAGGTTGGGCCATTTGCCTTTCCCACTGACTTTATAGTGCTGAAAATGGAGGAGTATAAGAGTGCAACTCTCATTCTAGAAAGACCTTTCCTAGCAACTGGACGAACTCTCATTGATGTTCAAAAAGGGGAAGTGACCCTGAGAGTCAATGAGGATGAGTTTAAGTTGAATGCTGTCAAAGCTATACAGCATCCAGACACACCGAAGGACTGCATGAGAGTTGATATTATTGACTCTTTGGTAGAGAAAGTCAATATGACTGAGAGTCTCGAATCAGAGCTAGAGGACATCTTTAAAGATGTTCAGCCTGAGCTAGAGGAATCAGAGGAAACAGAAGAACCTCTGAAAACACCTCAGGAGGAGAAAAAGCCTCCTAAGCCCGAGCTCAAACCACTACCACCATCCTTGAAATATGCATTTCTGGGAGAAGACAACACTTTTCCTGTGATCGTAAGCTCTACCTTGAAGCCATAAGAAGAGGAAGCACTGATTCAAGTGCTAAGGACACACAAGACAGCTCTTGGGTGGTCCATAAGTGATCTTAAGGGCATTAGCCCAGCCAGATGCATGCACAAAATCCTCTTGGAGGATAATGCTAAGCCAGTGGTTCAACCACAAAGGCGGTTGAATCCAGCCATGAAGGAAGTGTTGCAGAAAGAGGTCACTAAACTACTAGAGGCTGGAATTATTTATCCTATTTCTGATAGCCCCTGGGTGAGCCCTGTCCAAGTCATCCCTAAGAAGGGAGGCATGACAGTAGTTCATAATGAAAAGAATGAATTGGTTCCTACAAGAACAGTTACAGGGTGGTGCATGTGTATTGACTACAGAAGACTCAATACATCCACCAGAAAGGATCATTTTCCTTTACCATTCATAGACCAGATGCTAGAAAGACTAGCAGGTCATGATTATTACTGCTTTTTGGATGGCTATTCAGGCTACAACCAAATTGCAGTAGATCTCCAGGATCAAGAGAAAACAGCATTCACATGTCCATCTGGAGTATTTGCCTACAGAAGGATGTCATTTGGGCTGTGTAATGTACCTGCAACCTTTCAGAGATGCATGCTCTCTATTTTCTCTGATATGGTGGAAAAATTTTTGGAAGTCTTCATGGATGACTTCTCAGTATATGGAGACTCATTCAGCTCCTGCCTTGGTCACCTGACACTTGTTCTGAAAAGGTGCCAAGAGACAAACCTGGTTTTAAACTGGGAAAAATGTCACTTTATGGTGACTAAAGGGATAGTTTTTGGGCACAAAATTTCAAACAAGGGAATAGAGGTGGATCAAGCTAAAGTGGAAGTAATTGAAAAATTACCACCACCTGCCAATGTTAAGGCAATCAAAAGCTTTCTGGGGCATGCAGGATTCTATAGGAGGTTTATAAAGGATTTTTCAAAAATTGCAAAACCTCTGAGCAATCTGCTAGCTGCTGACACGCCATTTGTATTTGACACAGAGTGTCTGCAGGCGTTTAAAACTCTGAAAGCTAAACTGGTCACAGCACCAGTTATTTCTGCACCAGACTGGACATTACCATTTGAACTAATGTGTAATGCCAATGACCATGCCATTGGTGCAGTACTGGGACAGAGGCATAACAAGCTTCTGCATGTCATTTATTATGCTAGCCGCGTTTTAAATGATGCCCAGAAAAATTACACAACCACAGAAAAAGAATTGCTTGCAGTGGTTTATGCCATTGACAAGTTTAGATCATACTTAGTAGGATCCAAAGTGATTGTGTACACTGACCATGCTGCTATTAAATATCTACTCATAAAGCAGGATTCAAAATCCAGGCTCATAAGATGGGTGTTGCTTCTGCAAGAGTTTGATATAGAAATAAGAGACAGAAAAGGGACAGAGAACCAAGTGGCTGATCATCTGTCCCGGATAGAACCAGTAAAAGGGGCATCCTTTCCCTTTATTAAGATATTTGAAACCTTTCTGGATGAGCAATTATTTGCCATTCAAGAAACACCATGGTTTGCAGACATTGCAAACTATAAAGCTGCAATATTCATACCCAAGGAGTACAGCAGGCAACAAAAGAAAAAATTAATTACTGATGCAAAGTACTACCTGTGGGATGAACCATATCTCTTTAACAGATGTGCAGATTGGATAATCCGTAGGTGTGTGCCTAGAGAATAAGCACAGAAGATCCTATGGCATTGTCATGGATCATAATATGGAGGACATTTCGGCGGTGAGCGAACAGCCACAAAAGTCCTCCAATGTGGCTTCTACTGGCCTACTCTCTATAAAGACTCCCGAGAGTTTGTGCGTAACTGTGACAGCTGCCAGAGAGCTGGTAATCTGCCTCATAGTTACGCCATGCTATGGTCCGATATGAAATTAGCCACAAGGTGGCAACTCCATATCATCCACAGACAAATGGGCAAGCTGAAGTCTCTAATAGAGAACCAAAAAGAATCCTGGAACGGACTGTAAGTACCCGTAGAAAGGATTGGGCATGAAGCTTGGATGACGCTCTGTGGGCATACAGAACATCATTCAAGACTCCTATAGGGACCTCTCCATACCAGCTTGTGTATGGTAAGGCCTGTCATCTGCCCGTGGAACTGGAGCATAAGGCCTACTGGGTAACTAGATTCCTAAACTTTGATGCCAAATTAGCTGGAGAAAAAAGATTGCTCCAGCTAAATGAGCTAGAGGAATTTAGACTCACTGCTTTCGAAAATGCCAAGCTTTACAAAGAGAAAGCAAAAAGGTGGCATGACAGAAAGCTGTCATCTAGAGTCTTTGAACCAGGACAAAAGGTTCTACTGTTTAACTCTAGGCTGAGATTATTCCCCGGGAAACTAAAATTCCGGTGGAGGGGACCATATGCGATCACAAGTGTGTTACCATATGGCTATGTGGAGCTTCAAGACATTGATTCTAATAAGAAGTTCATTGTTAATGGACAGAGAATCAAGCATTATCTTGAAGGCAATGTCGAGCAAGAGTGCTCAAAGCTGAGGCTAGATTAAAAGCTCAGCAAGGTCCAGCTAAAGACAATAAAGAAGCACTTGCTGGGAGGCAACCCAGCCATTAGCAGGGCTTATTTGTTATTTAAATAATAATTATACGAGTTTAATATAAATAATCTTCAAGGTAGAGTATCAATTGCATAAGTTCACAGAGTTACAGAGGGATTCAGATTATAAAACAGGGAAAAAGGAGCTCACTGGCAAGAAAATGCCAGTAAGAGGTACATTTGGGCGTTAAATGCCCAAAAGAAGCTTCTACTGGGCGTTTAACGCCAGTAATGGTACCTTTTTGGGCGTTAAACGCCATAATGGGTACCATTCTGGGCGTTTAACGCCAAACATGCAGCATCCTGGGTGTTCAGAAAAATGCCCAGTGACAAAAGATTTCTGGCATTTAACGCCAGCCAGAAGCAACAGCTGGGCGTTAAACGCCCAAAAGAGGCTACAGATGGGTGTTAAACGCCCAAAACAAGCAGCAGTTGGGCATTTAACGCCAAGATTGTGGAGGGGAGGAAGTTTTGTTTTTCAACTCAATTTTTTTAAATTTTCATGATTTCATCCATAATTTCTTGCATAAACATGTTACATATCATCATCTTTCAATTTCAATTTCAAAAAAAAGAAAAAAAATATATATATATAAAAATTTTTTTAAAAATCTTTCTTCATTCTCCATCAACTTCTTTTCAAATCTTTTCCAAATCATCATACTATCTTTTCAAAAATTAGATTTATTTTTTTTTCAAATCTCTCTCTCCTCTTTTCAATTTTAAAACTACATCTTTTGCATATCATAATTGTCTTTTTACAAATCATATCTTCTAGCATATCTTTTTCAAAATTTTCGAACCCACCCCCTTCTTTAAATTCAAATTCGGCCATCCCCCTCTCCTCCACAATTTGAATTTGTCTCTCCTTCTCTTCCTCTCTTTTCCTTTCTTTTGCTTGAGGACAAGCAAACCTCTAACTTTGGTGTGCTTTTCGTGATCACTGAGCTAAGACTCGCTAAGATCATGGCTCCTAAAGGAAAATAAACCACTTCAAGAGGCAAGAAAGAGGATATTCCAAAATCACTTTGGAATCAAGAGAGGTTTTTAACCAAAGAACATGCAGACCATTACTACAGAATAATGGGTCTAAGATCAGTGATCCCGGAAGTTAAATTCGATCTGAAAGAAGACGAATATCCCGATATCCAAGAGCAGATTCGAAAAAGAGGCTGGGAAATTCTGGCTAATCCTGAGACAAAGGTAGGTAGAAATATGGTTCAGGAATTCTACGCAAATCTGTGGCAAACAGATAAGCAGAGATTAACTGGAGCCGCTTTCTATACCTTTCGAACCTTGGTCAGAGGGAAGATTATGTACTTCCACCAGGACAGAATAAGAGAGGTCTTCAAGCTGCCTCAACTACAAGATGATCCAAAATCCTTTAATAGGAGAATGGTGAAATTTGATAAGCGCTTAGACCAAGTTCTAGAGGACATATGCATCCCTGGAACCAAGTAGATAACCAATACAAAAGGTGTCCCAAATCAACTCAAGAGAGGAGATCTCAAACCAATTGCTAGGGGTTGGCTGGACTTCATTGGGCGTTCTATACTGCCCACCAGCAACTGCTCTGAAGTCACTGTCAAAAGAGCAGTGATGATCCACTGCATTATGCTGGGTAACGAAGTGGAGATTCATCGTTTGATTTTTTGTGAGCTCTACACAATTGCAAACAAGAAATCCACTGACGCCAAATTGGCTTACCCAAGCCTAATTTCTCTGTTATGTAAAGATGATGGAGTGAAGATGGGAGTGGATGAGTATATCTCAGTTGAGCACCCAATCACCAAAAAGTTAATGGAAGGACAAGTGCAGGATAACTCCATCAAAAGGAGGGTACAAGAGTTCTTTCCAGAAATCCCTCAGATTGACTACTGGACCCGCTTAGAAGCATCTGTCACCAAATTGCAAGAAGCTATGGATCAACTGAAAGAAGAACAGCAAGTACAAAATAGCATGCTCTGCAAACTGCTGAAGGAACAAGAGGAGCAGGGGCGTGAGCTACAGGAGCTGAAGCGCCAGAAGCTATCTCTTGAAGGGCCAAGCATCCTACAGACTAAAGGAGCATCCATCTCCCAAAATAAAGGTTGTTGAGTCCGAACTCTGTGATAACCTTTTATCCATTTTAAGAGTACATGAGTATTAGTATTAGAGTCATTTGTCTTTATGTCGTTAATTTCATTTCTTTTATTACCAATTGTCTGCTTCTATGCCTATTTTACATTATTTCTATTAAATAATAAATAAAGATTAGAGTCTATACCTTAAAGTTAAGAATATCCCATGAATTCATCACCTCTCTTAAATGAAAAATACTTTTAATCACAAAAGAACAAGAAGCACATGATTTCGAATTCATCCTTGAAATTTGTTTAATATCCCATGCTTGAACAATGCATATGTCTTTTGAATTTGCTATTTTTGGATGATAAAATTGTTGGCTTTTGAAAGAATGATGAAAAAGGAGAATTGTCATTTGATAATCTGAAAAATAAAAATATTGATTCTTGAAGCAAGAAAAAGCAGTGAATAACAAAGCTTGTGAAAAAAAAGAGAGAAAGAGAAAGAAAAAGCAAGCAGAAAAAGCCAATAGCTCTTTAAAACAAAAGGCAAGGGTAAAAAGGATCCAAGGCTTTGAGCATTAATGGATAGGAGGGCCCGAAGGAATAAAATCCTGGCCTAAGCGGCTAAACCAAGCTGTCCCTAACCATGTGCTTGTGGTGTGAAGGTGTCAAGTGAAAAGCTTGAGACTGAGCAGTTAAAGTCGAGGTCCAAAGCAAAAAAGAGTGTGCTTAAGAACTCTGGACACCTCTAATTGGAGAATTTAGCAAAGCTGAGTCACAATTTGAAAAGGTTCACCCAGTTATGTGTCTGTGGCATTTATGTATCCGGTGGTAATACTGGAAGACAAAGTGCTCAGGGCCACGGCGAAGACTCATAAAGTAGCTGTGTTCAAGAATTAACATACTGAACTAGGAGAATCAATAACACTATCTAAATTCTGAGTTCCTATAGATGCCAGTCATTCTGAGCTTCAAAGAATAAAGTGAGATGCTAAAACTGTTCAGAGGCAAAAAGCTACTAGTCCCGCTCATTTAATTGGAACTAAGTTTCATTGATATTTTGGAATTAGTAGTATATTCTCTTCTTTTTATCCTATTTGATTTTCAGTTGCTTGGGGACAAGCAACAATTTAAGTTTGGTGTTGTGATGAGCGGATAATTTATACGCTTTTTCGCATTATTTTTAAGTAGTTTTCAGCATGTTTTAATTACTTTTTAAGTATATTTTTATTAGTTTTTATTCGAAATTCACATTTCTGGACTTTGCTAGGAGTTTGTGTTTTTCTGTGATTTCAGGTATTTTCTGGCTGAAATTAAGGGACCTGAGCAAAAATCTGATTTAGAGGATGAAAAAGGACTGCAGATGCTGTTGGATTCTGACCTCCCTGCACTCGAAATGAATTTTCTGGAGCTACCAAAAACCAATTGGCGCGCTCTCAATTGCGTTGGAAAGTAGACATCCAGGGCTTTTCAAGAAATATATAATAGTCCATACTTTACCCAAGTTTTGACGAGGCAAATTGGCGTTTAACGCCAAGTCTTTACCCTATTCTGGCGTTAAACGCCAGAAACAGGTTGCAAACCAGAGTTAAACACCCGAAACAGGCTACAACCTGGCATTTAACTCCAAGAGAAGCCTCTACACGTGTAAAGCTCAATGCTCAGCCCAAGCACACACCAAGTGGGCCCCAGAAGTGGATTTCTACACTATCTGCACTTAGTTACTTATTTTCTATAACCCTAGCTACTAGTTTTGTATAAAAACAACTTTTAGAGACTTACTATGGACGTCATGATATTTTACACGTTTCATATTGTATTTCTGACGGCATGAGTCTCTAAATCTCTTGGTTGGGGGTGAGGAGCTCTGCTGTGTTTCGATGAATTAAGTTGTATTGTAGTCAACTATGACGATTTTGTTATTGAGTATTGTTAATGGGGTTTCAGCATTTTTATATCTTCCACTATACCCGTGTAACAACACTACGACCACTTTGTTAAATTAGAAAACTTAATAATATTACTTAATAATAATTTTTTGGATTGTTATTGAATGACTTAAACCCATATAGTAAACAGAGTAGAAAACTTAATGAAAAAAGGATAAAATGATTTTTGATTTTTTGATAGACAAATATTTAAGTTTTTGAAAATTTAAAAATATACATTTAAGTCTATGATCTTTTTAAAAATTGGATACATTAATTTTTGAGTTTAAATTGTCCCATTTTAAAAATCTTTTCACGTGTGCATCCGTATCGATCAATTAATACAACAGAAATTACGGTTGATTTTTTTATTGAGTCTAACAAACCCAAGTAAACAAAGGGATCGATATGTCTAAGTTTTGAAAAAGTCAATGACTTAAATGTATTTTTAAATTCTCGAAAATTTAAATATTTATGGGCCAAAAATTCAAAAACCTATTTGTCCTTTTCTCAAATATAATACACCGCCAATGATAAATATATCCGACACAGATTATTTTATGAAACAAAAAAAAATTTCATAAAACAAATTAAAGAAATTTTATTTACCGAATTTTTTCAGGAGGACCCAAATTGGGTGGGTCTAGCCCAATTTGATGCACATCGCCTTTATAGTACCCCGATCTGCTACACGTTTGCACATACTCAGCCGATTATGGATATAATTTAAGAAGCACACCTTCAATTTTGCGGCATAGTTCGGCCCAACTTTCTCCAATTTTGATCCACTTTGCACCATATAAATTTTGAAGGTTCTTGATGGTCTAGAGAAGAGGTGTCAAAATTATGGCCTTCTTTAAATTTGATTAATAAAGCCTTAAAACCAGAATTTTATAACAGCTTCTGTTTGGTCTGCGTAGCGGATTATGCAGGAGACAATTTTATTTGACTCATAAATCATGAAAAACAGAATTAGAGCAGAGAAAAAGAAGATAATTGATAAACCACTATTTTATGGTTTATCTTGTGCTAAATTGAGTGGTTTTTTATCAACTCTTTGCTTACTTATTCATACAATTTTCACGGTTTTACAATTCCTTCCCAATTTTGTTATATGATTGAAAACATGCTTCTTAAGCCCTTAAATTGTTAATTTTTAATTCTCCTCTATACCATTCGATGCCGTGATTTGTGTGTTAAGTGTTTTCAGCCTTTATAGGGCAGGAATGGCTTAGAGGATGGAAAGGAAGCTTGCAAAAATGGAAGAAACACAAGAAACAAAGGAGATGACCAGCGAGGATCGACGCGCACGCATGGCTCACGCGTGCGCGTGACTTGGAGCTTTCCATAGTGACGCGTGTGCGTACTTGACGCGTACGCGTGAAAGGCGCAATTGACAGCGACGCGTGCGCGTACTTGACGCATACGCGTGACACGCGCAGAGGCCCATCGACGCGTGCGCGTACCTGACGCGTACGCGTGACATGCGCCACGTGCAGAAATCGCAGAAGACGCTGGGGGCAATTTTGGGATGAGTTTGGACTCAGTTTTTGGCCCAAAAACACAGACTAGAGTCAGGGGACAAGCAGAGACTCAACATACATTCACATTACGCTTAGTTTTTAGTTTTAGTTTTGAATCTTAGAGAGAAAATCACTATTTCCTCTAGGGTTCTTCACATTCATAGATTTCCAGTTTTATACTTTTGATTTGGATATTGAGAAGAGTTACTACCTCCGTTGAAGTCTTCATTATTCTAGTTTGTTTCCTTATTTCCTTACTCTTTTATCTTCCGTTAACCCTGTTCAGATGTTACATATGGATATCTTTGATTCTGGAATTTTTTAATGCAAAGAACTATTTTTACCTTTAATTAATTTTCAGTTATTATTTTATTTAATCTATCATGTCTTCCTTTTATTCCCTTCATATGTCTATAAGAATGGCATTCATGTCAATGGAGTAGACTCCTAACTTGACTTTGGAGTTGATTAATAGGAGAACCTTGAGTTGGGATACTCAAGTGTTAATTTTAATTGGAAGTTGTTAGCTGGCTTTCTAGTCTCTAACTCTAATCCTTTCTTAGGAGGGGATTAGGACTTGAGGTTCAGAGTTGGTTAGTTAGTTACTTGACTTTCCTTTATCAGGTAAGGGATGACTAAGTAGAACAACAACCTCTTACTATTACACTTGGGAAAATTCAACAAGGATAGAACTTTCGATTAATCTTCTCCTGGTCAAGGCTTTTTATTTCAATTACATAAACCTTTTGTTAATTTTTACTGCTTTAATTTATAATCATTTATTTTTCCATTCTCCAACTCTAAAATTTCTCAGAAAACTCCTGACCAATAAATTGCACTCTTTTGTCAACTCGTTGGGAGATGACCTGGGATTTTTACTCCCAGTATTTTATTCTCAAATTGTGACAAATCTTTCTAAATTGATAAGCAGAATTTTTGTCGGTTAAGAACTGTACTTCCAACGCTATTTCTACTATAAATTCTTAATCGGCAATTTTTCGCCCGTCAATTTTTGGCGCCATTGCCGAGGAGTTGCAACAATGTGCTAAATTATTGGTTGGTGTAAATATTTTTAATTTACATATTTGCATATTTTATTTTATTTTATTACCATGAGCTGTATGTATCTTTCATTGAATGAAGCGTTCACTACCTGATCCGAGCTTAGCCGCGTTTGATCCTGAAATTGAAAGAACTATTTCACGTATTAGGCGAGCTCGGTGTCGGTTAGCCTCTGAGGGTGGTGAAGTGGTTACTACCAATTTACCAGTCTTATCTGAGGGCGAATCTGAAGCGCCATTTGAGGAAGAAACAAGCTCCTCTTCTACTGATTCAGTTGATTTACGTGCAGGTAATATGGCAGAGCTCAGAAGGATTACTCTTCAGGAAGCAGGAGCTCCAGACTTTACACTGCAACCGTATCAAGCGCGTCACCCAAATATGGCTACAGATTTTGAACTGAAGACTGCGCTAATCAACCTACTGCCCAAGTTTCATGGCTTACCTACTCAAGAGCCTATCAAGCACCTCAGGAATTTTCAGATAGCCTGCTCAACTACTAGGCGTCATGGTGCAGATGAAACTACTATTTGGCTGTATGCCTTCCCATTTTCTCTTGAGGGAAAGGCAATGGAGTGGTTCTACACTCAACTTAAAGCAGTCGTTACCAATTGGGATCTGCCCAGAATGGAGTTCCTGGACAAATACTTTCCGGCTAAAGTTACAGACAGACTGAGGAAAGAAATCTCCTGCATTATCCAAGGAGAATCAGAAACCCTTTATGAATACTAGGAACACTTTAGGAACCTCTTAGATTCATGTCCCCACCACAAGATTGACCAGTTGGTGTTGATAAGTTATTTCACACAAGGCATGAAGCCTCAGGACAAGACCACATTAGATGCTGCGAGTAATGGCTCTCTGAAGAAGTACAAGACGGTGACAGAAGCATGGCAGCTGATCGCCAATCTAGCTAAGTCTATCCGGAATGCCAGGCACAGGAACAACCATCCCAAGGCTATTGCGGAGATTTCCTCTAGTAGTGAGACTGCTGCTCTCACACAGACCCTGGGAGAGATGACCAACATACTGAAGCAGCTACAACTGAATCAACAATAACCTCAGCCTCCCCCACAACAACAGAATCAACAGTTGGTTCCTCAGAGAGTGTGCGAAATATGTGCCTATTATACTCATTACACTGATGAGTGTCCACAGCTCTAACAAGAAGATAATACCTTGGCAGCTACCCATAATTTTTATGACCGCCTGAATCAAGGATACTATCAATTAGGCAGCAATTATAACAAAGGTGGGAACTATAACCAAGGTTGGCAAGACAACTCCAACCAGGGGTGGAGAGATAACTCCAACCAAGGATGGGGGACAGCTATAATAGAGGAGGCAGAGACAATAGTGAGAATTAGAGGTGGAACAACAATCACAATCAGCAGAACCAGTATCAACAGAACCCTCCCTACCAACAGCAGAACCAAAACCAGCCTTACCGAGCACCTCACCTAAGGCAGTCCTAAGCACCTTAAAACAACCAACAGCAGGCCCCTTAAATCACTTACCCCCTTCCTCTTCTAATGATGAGATGCTTCGCTCTCTTGCGCAAGGACAACAAGACATTCAGAATACACTTAACTCTACCATAAACGGTCTTAATGCCACTTTACAAGCTCTTGTCTCCAGGATGGACTCATTATCTACTCCCAACAATCAACCTTCAAGATCCAGTGCAATTCCTTCTCAACCTTTACCCAACCCCAAAGGTGGAATCAATGCCATCACTTTGAGGTCCGGAACCACACTGTAAGAGAGGAGTCATGAGGAGCCAAGCTCAAAGGAAGACATCCAAGTTGAAGATATTGTTGAGGTAGAGGATGTTGAAGAAGGGAATGAAGTACAAGACATGGTTGAAGAAAAAGCAGCTCAACTAGAGAATAGCGCACCAAAGGAAGCTGCAGCTACAAGAGCCGCCATCCCTATCCCCTTTCCACACCTTGCTTGGAAGTCCAGAAAGCAGATGGAGCTCGACCCCAAGATGGTGGAGATCTTCAAAAAGATTGAGGTAACCATTCCCCTTTTTGATGCTATTTGCCAGGTACCTAAATATGCAAAATTTCTAAAAGATTTATGCATGAACATGGATAAAATACAGGATTTAGAAACCACTCCCTTAGGTAGTTCTATATCTACTTTAATGGGTGCCATACCAGAAAAAATGTGGAGATCCGGGGCCATGTATGGTTACTTGTACTATTGAGGATATACAATTCTTTGACTGCATGTGTGACTTAGGTGCGTGCGTGAGTATTATGCCATTGTCTGTATATGATGCTTTGAGGCTCCCTCCCTTAAAAAGGTCAGCAGCACATTTTGTTTTGGTAGATAAAAGCATATTCTCGGTGGTCGGAATAGCTGAGGACGTGCTGGTGAGCATTAAGGGGCTCACATTTTCCATTGACTTCTACATCTTGGAGATGCCCCCAAATGACTCAGGAAGACCATCATCCATCCTGCTTGGAAGGCCATTTCTGAAGACTTCAAGGTTCAAATTGGATGGCTTCTCAGGAACCTACTCTTTTGAGATAGATGGCCGAGCAGTGAGCTTCAACCTGGATGAAGCTATGAAGCACCCACCGGAAGATCACTCCATCTTCCAGTGCGACATTATTGATGAGACCGTGGCTGAAGTTCACCAAGAAGAAGTAGAAGAGATGCACATGGAGCAAGGTGCAAGTGTGGGAAAACCCTCTGAGCCTACTGAAGATAAGTTGCCACCACCAATGGCTCCAGATGATCCAGTGCCCAACCATGAGCAAAAATTCGAGTTGAAGCCCCTTCCACCCCACCTCAAGTATGCTTACTTTGAGAATAATCAGAAGTTCCCAGTTATCATTGCAAGGAAACTCACATCCCAACAGGAGGAGCAGCTGCTAAGTGTGATGAGAAGACACAAGAAGGCTATTGGGTGGAGCTTGGCGGATATAGTAGGCATCAGTCCTCAAGTCTGTGAGCACCGTATTTTTTTAGAAGAGGGAGCAAGGCTTGTCCGTCAACCTCAAAGGCGGCTGAATCCCACCATCTTAGAAGTTGTCAAGAATGAAGTGACCAGACTGCTGGAAGCTGACATCATCTATCCCATCTCAGATAGTGAATGGGTCAGCCCAGTACAAGTGGTGCCCAAGAAGTCTGGAGTCACAACAGTGAAGAATGAGCATGGAGAACTCTTAGCAACTAGAGTGCAGAACTCCTAGAGGGTGTGCATTGATTATAGGCGCCTCAACCAGGCTACTCACAAGGATCACTACCCATTGCCTTTCATCGATCAGATGCTTGATCGCCTGTCAGGTAAATCACACTACTGTTTCTTAGATGGTTACACTGGATATTTTCAAATTCATATAGCTCCTAAAGATCAGGAGAAAACTACTTTTACATGTCCCTTTGGAACGTATGCATACAAGAGAATGTCTTTTGGCTTATGTAATGCACCGGCTACGTTCTAAAGATGCATGATATGTATTTTCTCAGATCTTCTTGAAGATTGTATGGAAGTTTTCATGGATGAATTTAGTGTGTATGGTGATTCTTTCAACCTCTGCTTGGATAGTTTAGCTAGAGTATTAGAAAGATGTGTTAGTTCAAACCTTGTATTGAATTTTGAAAATTTCATTTTATTGTAAAACAAGGTATTGTTCTAGGATATGTTGTTTCTAATACTGGTATTTCAGTTGATCCAGCAAAGGTAGATGTCATTTCTGGTTTACCTTACCCCTCCTCCGTGAGGGAAGTCCATTCATTTCTTGGTCATGCAGGTTTCTACCGGTGGTTTATCAAGGACTTTAGTAAGGTAGCATTGCCTTTATCCCGACTACTGTAGAAGGATGTTGAGTTCGAGCTGAGTGAGGACTGCATGGAAGTATTTGATAAACTGAAGATCGCCTTGACTCAAGTTCTGATTGTGAGAGGATCAGACTGGAGCCAGCCATTTGAGATTATGTGTGACGCCTCCAACTATGTAGTAGAAGCGGCGCTGGCTCAGTGCGAAGGTAAGGACCCTTATATAATTGCTTATGCTTCGAAGACCTTAGACGCTGCTCAGTCTAATTACACTACCACTGAAAAAGAGCTTCTGGCTATTGTTTTTGCTCTAGATAAATTCTGAGCCTACTTACTTGGTATTAAGGTGGTAGTATACTCAGACCATGTAGCTCTAAAATATTTATTATCTAAAAAAGAGTTCAAACCAAGGCTAATACATTGGATATTGTTGCTGCAAGAATTTGATTTAGAAATCAAAGATAGGAGTGGTTCCCAGAATTTAGTGGTGGACCACTTGAGTCGCCTTGAGCACATTAAGAATGACTCCACTCCTATCAATGATGCTTTTCCATTTGATAGCTTGCACGCAATATCTGAAGTAGTTCCTTGGTACGCACATATAGCTAATTTTCTGGTTAGTCGTACTTTCCCTCCTAATTTTACTAAGCATCAGAGGGACAAGCTGAAAAGCGAGTCCAAATATTATATATGGGATGACCCATACTTATGGAAGTATGGTGCTGACCAGATAATTAGAAGGTGTGTGCCACAATCAGAATTTCAGTCAATTTTAGAGGCTTGCCACTCTTCAGAGAGTAGTGGACATTTTGGTCCTCAAAGAACAGCTAGAAAAATTTTAGACTGTGGATTCTGGTGGCCCACTCTTTTTAAGGATGCTACTGCCTTCTATAAATTATGCTCCCGATGCCAAAGGTTTGGCAAGCTACTAGCTGATGCGCATGCGTCGTATGAAATTTTGGCCCCAACCCAGACTGAACAGAGAGTTGGGCGTGTGCGGGGTGGTGTGGAAATTCGTGATTCACACTTTTCACAACTCTGCACAACTAACCAGCAAGTGCACTGGGTCGTCCAAGTAATACCTTACGTGAGTAAGGGTCGATCCCTGATAAACCCCTATTTTATGATTCATCTTGTGCTCAAATAAGTGTTTTTATCAATTCTTCACCCACTTATTCATGAGATTTGCATGGTTTCATAATTCCTTCCTTATTTTATGATATATGTGAAAACATGTTTCCTATGCTTTAAAAATATTAATTTCTAATTATCCTTTATTACCATTCGATGCCGTGATTTGTGTGTTAAGTATTTTCAGGCTTCATAGGGCAGGAATTGTTTAGAGGACAGAAATAAAGCATACAAAAATGGAAGGAAAGCACAAAAATGGAGTTTTGAAGAAAAAGACAGCGACGCGTACGCGTGGATGACGCGGACGCGTGTCTAGCACGAAATGGCAGTGACGCGTACGCGTGGACGACGCGGACGCGTTCCTAGAGCAGAACACAACTGTCGCGTACGCGTGACTGATGCGCACGCGTCACAAGGAAAAACTCTAAATGACGCGGACGCGTGACCCACGCGCACGCGTGACGGACGCCACGTGCAGAAAATTGCAGATGTCGCCCCCAGCGATTTCTGGACCCTTTTTCGGCCCAAATCCAAGTCCAAAAATACAGAATAGAAGCCAGAGAATGGGGGAATCAACAAGGACAATTCATACAACATTCATAATACACAATTTTAGGTTTTTAGATGTAGTTTTAGAGAGAGAGAGGCTCTCTCCTCTCTTTTAGGGTTTAGGATTAGGATTTAGGATTTCTATTATGATTAGGCTACTTCTCTTTAATCATAGGTTCAATGTTCCTTTAATTTATTTTTCTACTCTTATTTATTCCATCACTTTAATTGATATTTATCTTTTCAATTTGGTTTATGAACTCCATGTTAGGATTGATTTTCTTAATTAATACATATTGAGGTATTTCAGATTTATGATTGCTTTCTTTAATTTATGATATTGATGCTTCTAATTAATCCAAATTATTTTCATTCGAGTATATTTTCTTCCCTTTTGGCGTTGGTTAAGTAATTGGTGACACTTGAGTTATCAAACTCAGCAGTTGATTGGAAATTGGGATTGTTGATTGATTTGGATCTCTCTAAAGCTAGTCTTTCCATAGGAGTTGACTAGGACTTGAGGAATCAAGTTAATTAGTCCAATTGACTTTCCTTTATTTAGTAAGGGTTAACTAAGTGGGAGCAAAATCCAATTCTCATCACACCTGATAGGGATAACTAGGATAGGATTTCCAGTTCTCATACCTTACCAAGAGATTTTCTAATTATTAATTTATTTTTCTTGTCATTTAAATTACTTGTTCCTTATTTTAAAAACCCAAAACAAAATATAATTTTTCCATAACCAATAATAAATCATACTTCCCTGTAATTCCTTGAGAGATGACCCAAGGTTTCAATACTTCGGTTATCATTTTTATTGGGTTTGCTTAAGTGAAAAACAAGTTTTTGTGTGAAAGGATTATTGCTTGGTTTAGAAACTATACTTGCAACGAGAATTTATTGTGAATTTTAAACCATCAATCTTCAGTTCATCAATCCCACGGAGGTTGTCGGCTTGAAGCAAGCTATGGTCATCTTGTAAATATCAATCAGCAGATTCAAATGGTTATGAGGTTTTGATAATTAAAATATAAATAAAACATAAAATAAAATAAAGTTACTTATGTAATTCATTGGTGGGAATTTCAGATAAGCGTCTGGAGATGCTTTGTTGCTTCTGAACCTCTGCTTTCCTACTGCCTTCTTCCAATCATGCGTGCTCCCTTCCATGGCAAGCTATAAGATCCTCTCAGTGAAAATGGTCCTCTATGGTTTCTGCACGTCTAATCAATTGTCGGATTTCTCGTCTCGGATGAAAAATACCAGGCACAGCTACCGCATGGCTAATCATCTGTCGGTTCCTACTAGCATTGGAATAGGATCCATTGATCTTTTTGCACACTGTCACTGATGAGCAGATAATTTATACGTTTTTTGGCATTGTTTTTAAGTAGTTTTCAGCATGTTTTAATTACTTTTAAGTATATTTTTATTAGTTTTTATTCGAAATTCACATTTCTGGACTTTACTATGAGTTTGTGTGTTTTTCTGTGATTTCAGATATTTTCTGGCTGAAATTGAAGGACCTGAGCAAAAATCTGATTTAGAGGCTGAAAAAGGACTGCAGATGTTGTTGGATTCTGACCTCCCTGCACTCGAAATGGATTTTCTGGAGCTACAGAAGACCAATTGGCGCGCTCTCAATTGCGTTGGAAAGTAGAGACATCCAGGGCTTTCCAGCAATATATAATAGTCCATACTTTGCCTAAGTTTTGACGACGCAAATTGGTGTTTAACGCCAAGTCTTTACCCTATTCTGGCGTTAAACGCCAGAAATAGGTTGCAAACCAGAGTTAAACGACAGAAATAGGTTGCAACCTAGCGTTTAACTCCAAGAGAAGCCTCTACACATGTAAAGCTCAATGCTCAGTCCAAGCACACACCAAGTGGGCCTCGGAAGTGGATTTCTACACTATCTGCACTTAGTTACCTATTTTCTATAACCCTAGCTACTAGTTTAGTATAAAAACAACTTTTAGAAACTCACTATGGACCTCATGACATTTTACACATTTCATATTGTATTTCTGACGGCATGAGTCTCTAAACCCCTTGGTTGGGGGTGAGGAGCTCTGCTGTGTTTTGATGAATTAATGCAATTACTACTGTTTTTTCATTCAATCACGCTTGTTTCTATTCTAAGATATTCACTCGCACTTCACTCTAATGAATGTGATGTTCCATGACACTCATCATCATTCTCACCTATGAACACGTGCCTGACAACCACCTCCGTTCTACCTGCAATAGCTTGAGTGTGTGTCTCTTAGCCTCCTGGTTCACGATCAGAGTCTTCGTGGTATAGGCTAGAACTATTGGCAGCCATTCCTGAGATCCGGAAAGTATAAACCTTGTCTGTGGTATTTCGAGTAGGATCTGGGAAGGGATGACTGTGACAAGCTTCAAACTCACGAGTGTTAGGCGTAATGACAGACGCAAAAGAATTAATGGATTCTATTCCAACATGAGTGAGAACCAACAGATGATTAGTCGTGCGGTGACAGCGCATTTGGACCATTTTCACTGAGAGGATGTGGTGTGCGAAATCGTGATCTTTCCTTCCTTGGTAACGGCGCTAAAAACTCAATACGCACGTTCATGTTCTTAATTCTGTTTCACAACTTCGTACAACTAACCAGCAAGTGCACTGAGTTGTCCAAGTAATAAACCTTACATGAGTAAGGGTCGATCCCACGGAGATTGTCGGCTTGAAGCAAGCTATGGTCACCTTGTAAGTCTCAGTCAGGCAGATTCAACTGATTTTATGAATTGATAAGTAAAAGATAAATAAAATATAAAATAGGATAGTGGTACTTATGTAATTCATTGGTGAGAATTTCAGATAAGCGTATAGAAATGCTTTCGTCCCTCTGAACCTCTACTTTCCTGCTGTCTTCATCCAATTCTTCCTACTCCTTTTCCATGGCAAGCTGTATGTTAGGCATCACAGTTGTCAATGGCCACCCGTCCTCTCAGTAAACATGGTCCAATGCACTGTCACTGCATAGCTAATCATCTGTCGGTTCTCGATTATACTGGAATAGGATCCATTGATCCTTTTGCGTCTGTCACTACGCCCAGCACTCGCGAGTTTGAAGCTCATCACAGTCATTAAATCCCTGAATCCTACTCAGAAATACCACAGACAAGGTTTAGACTTTCCAGATTCTCAAGAATGGCCTTCCATGGGTTCTAACTTATACCATGAAGACACTAATAACTCGGACTCGGTCCCCTGTATTAGATATCCATTCAATCTAAGGTAGAACAGAAGTGGTTGTCAGGCACGCGTTCATAAGTTGAGAATAATGATGACTGTCACGATCATCACATCCACCATATTGAAGTGCGAATGAATATCTTAGAAGCGGAATAAGTTGAATTGAATAGAAAAACAGTAGTACTTTGCATTAATTCATGAGGAACAGCAGAGCTCCACACCTTAATCTATGGTGTGTAGAAACTCTACCGTTGAAAATACATAAGTGATGAGGGTCCAGGCATGGCCGAGTGGTCAGCCCCCAAACGTGATCTAAAGATAAAATTAATGATGTAAATACAATAGTAAAAAGTTCTATTTATACTAAACTCATTACTAGGGTTTACAGAGATAAGTAAATGATGCAGAAATCTACTTCCGGGGCCCACTTGGTGTGTGCTTGGGCTGAGCATTGAGCTTTACATGTGTAGAGGCTTCTCTTGGAGTTGAACGCCAGTTTGTAACCTGTTTCTGGCGTTTAACTACACTTTGCAACCTGTTTCTGGCGTTTAACTCCAGAATGCAACATGGAATTGGCGTTGAACGCCAGTTTGCGTCGTCTAAACTTAGACAAAGTATGGACTATTATATATTGTTGGAAAGTCCTGCATGTCTACTTTCCAACGCAATTGAGAGTGCGCCATTTGAGGTTCTGTAGCTCCAGAAAATCTACTTTGAGTGTAGGGAGGTCAGAATCCAGCAGCATCTGTAGTCCTTCTTCAACCTCTGAATCTGATTTTTGCTCAAGTCCCTCAATTTCAGCCAGAAAATACCTGAAATCACAGAAAAACACACAAACTCATAGTAAAGTCCAGAAATGTGAATTTTAATTAAAAACTAATAAAAATATACTAAAAACTAATTAAATTATACTGAAAACTATGTAAAAACAATGCCAAAAAGCGTATAAATTATCCGCTCATCACAACACCAAACTTAAACTGTTGCTTGTTCGCAAGCAACTGAAAATCAAATAGGATAAAAAGAAAAGAATATACTATAAATTCCAAAATATCAATGAAACTTTGCTCCAATCAGATGAGCGGGACTTGTAGCTTTTTGCCTCTTGAATAGTTTTGGCATCTCACTTTATCCATTGAGGTTCAGAATGATTGGCATCTATAGGAACTTAGTATTCAGATAGTGTTATTGATTCTCCTAGTTCAGTATGTTGATTCTTGAACACAACTTCTTTATGAGTCTTGGCCGTTGCCCTAAGCACTTTGTTTTCCAGTATTACCACCGGATACATAAATGCCATAGACACATAACTGGGTGAACCTTTTCAGATTGTGACTAAGCTTTGATAAAGTCTCCAATTAGAGGTGTCCAGGGTTCTTAAGCACACTCTTTTTTTGCTTTGGACCTTGACTTTAACCGCTCAGTCTCAAGTTTTCACTTGACACCTTCACGCCACAAGCACATGGTTAGAGATAGCTTGGTTTAGCCGCTTAGGCCAGGATTTTATTCCTTTAGGCCCTCCTATCCACTGATGCTCAAAGCCTTGGATCCTTTTTATTTACCCTTGCCTTTTGGTTTTAAGGGTTATTGGCTTTTTGCTCTTGCCTTTTGGTTTAAAGAGCTTTAGGCTTTTTCTGCTTGCTTTTTCTTTTTCTAATTTTTTTTTTGCTATATTTTTTTCTGCAAGCTTTTGTATTCACTGCTTTTTCTTTCTTCAAGAATCATTTTTATGATTTTTTAGATTATCAAATAACAATTCTCCTTGTCATCATTCTTTCAAGAGCCAACATATTTAACATTCATAAACAACAACTTCAAAAGACATATGCACTGTTCAAGCATACATTCAAAAAACAAAAAGTATTGCCACCACATCAAAATAATTAAACTAGTTTCAAGGATGAATTTGAAACCATGTACTTCTTGTTCTTTTGTTTTTAAAACATTTTTCATTCAAGAGAGGTGATGGATTCATATTCATAACTTTAAGGCATAGACACTTAGACACTAATGATCATGTAATAAGACACAAATATAAATAACACATAAGGCTCAAAAACCGAAAAACAGAAAATAAATAGACAAGGAGATTAAGGAATGAGTCCACCTTAGTGAGGGTGGTGTCTTCCTCTCCTTGAAGAACAAATGGTGCTCTTGAGCTCCTCTATGTCTCTTCCTTGTCTTTCTTGCTCCTCCCTCATAGCTCTTTGATCTTCTCTAATTTCATGGAGGATGATGGAGTGCTCTTGATGCTCCACCCTTAGTTGTCCCATGTTGGAACTTAATTCTCCTAGGGAGGTATTGATTTGCTCCCAATAGTTTTGTGGAGGAAAGTGCATCCCTTGAGGCATCTCAAGGATTTCATGGTGGGGGATTTCCTCATGCTCTTGTTGAGATCCATGATCTCTTGTTTGCTCCATCCTTTTCTTAGTGATGGGCTTGTCCTCTTCAATGAGAATGTCTCTGGCCTTAGGTGCCCTAGATGGTTATGAAAAAATAAAAAGCAATGCTTTTACCACACCAAACTTAGAAGGTTTGCTCGTCCCCGAGCAAAAGAAGAAAGAAGTGAGTAGAAGAAGAAGAAAATGAAGGAGATGGAGGTGTGTGAATGGTTCGTTCAAGGGGGTTTAGGTGGTTATGATGTATGAAAAGGAAGGAGTGATGGTTTGAATTTAAGTGGGTGGGTGTAGGTGGGTTGTATGATAGTTTTGGAGGAGTAATGGAGGTGATTGGTGGAGGTTAATTGAGGACGAGTGTTATGAAAAGGTGTGAAGATGAGAGAAGAAGTGGTTGGGATCCTGTGCGGTCCACAGATCCAGTGAAGCCAAGGACTTAACATCCCTGCTCCAATTAGGCGTGTAAAACGCCCTTGCTATGCAATCCTGGCATTTAACGCCAGACTGCTGCCTGTTTCTGGCGTTAAACGCCCAAATGTAGCTTGTTTCTGGCGTTAAACGCCCAAATGTAGCTTGTTTCTGGCGTTTAACGCCAGGTAGATGCTTGTTTTTGGCGTTAAACGCCAGCTTGATGCTTGTTTCTGGCGTTAAACGCCAGACAGATGCTTGTTTCTGGCGTTTAACGCCAGTATGCCTCTCCTCCAGGGTGTGCTATTTTCAATGCTATTTTTCATTCTGTTTTTAATTTTTCAGTAGTTTTTGTGACTCCACATGATCATCAACCTAATAAAACACGAAATAACAAAAAAAAAAAAAATAAAATAGATATGATTAAATAACATTGGGTTGCCTCCCAACAAGTGCTTCTTTAATGTCAATAGTTTGACAGTGAGCTCCCATGGAGCCTCACAGATAATCAGAGCAAGGTTGGAACCTCCCAACACCAAACTTAGAGTTTGAATGTGGGGGTTCAACACCAAACTTAGAGTTTGGTTGTGGCCTCCCAACACCAAACTTAGAGTTTGACTGTGGGGGCTTTGGTTGACTCTGCAGTGAGAGAAGCTTTTCATGCTTCCTCTCCATGGTTACAGAAGGAGATCCTTGAGTTTTAAACACAAGGTTGTCCTCATTCAGTTGAAGGATCATTTCTCCTCTGTCCACATCAATCACAGCTCTTGCTGTGGCTAGGAAGGGTCTTCCAAGGATGATAGATTCATCCTCATCCTTCCCAGTGTCTAGGATTATGAAATCAGCAGGGATGTAAAGGCCTTTAACCTTTACTAGCACGTCCTCTACTTGTCTATAAGCCTGTTTTCTTGAGTTGTCTGCCATCTCTAATGAGATTCTGGCAGCTTGCACCTCAAAGATTCCCAGTTTCTCCATTACAGAGAGTGGCATGAGGTTTATCCCTGACCCAAGGTCACATAGAGCCTTCTCAAAGGTCATGGTGCCTATGGTACAAGGTATTAAGAACTTTCCAGGATCCTGTTTCTTCTGAGGCAATGTCAGTTGATCCAGATCACTCAGTTCATTGGTGTGCAAGGGAGGTTCATCTTCCCAAGTCTCGTTACCAAATAATTTGGCATTCAACTTCATGATTGCACCAAGGTACTTGGCAACTTGCTCTCCAGTAACCTCTTCATTCTCTTCAGAAGAAGAATACTCATCAGAGCTCAAGAATGGCATAAGGAGGTTCAATGGAATCTCTATGGTCTCTAGATGAGCCTCAGATTCCTTTGGTTCCTCAGAGGGAAAATCCTTATTGATCACTGGACGTCCCAGGAGGTCTTCCTCACTAGGATTCACATCCTATCCCTCCCTTGTAGGTTCGGCCATGATGGTTAAATCTATGGCCTTGCACTCTCTCTTTGGATTCTCTTCTGTATTGCTTGGGAGAGTACTAGGAGGGATTTCAGTGACTCTTTTACTCAGCTGGCCCACTTGTGCCTCCAAATTTATAATGGAGGACCTTGTTTCATTCGTGAAACTCAAAGTGGCCTTAGATAGATCAGAGACTATATTTGCCAAGCTAGATGGATTCTGCTCAGAATTCTCTGTCTGTTGCTGAGTGGATGATGGAAAAGGTTTACTATTGTTAAACCTGTTTCTTCCACCATTATTAAAGACTTGTTGAGGCTTTTGTTGATCCTTCCATGAGAAATTTGGATGATTTCTCCATGAGGGGTTATAGGTGTCTCCATAAGGTTCACCCATGTAATTCACCTCTGCTATTGCAGGGTTCTCAGGATCATAAGCTTCTTCTTCAGAAGGTGCCTCTTGAGTACTGTTGGATGCAGCTTGCATTCCATTCAGACTCTGAGAAATCATATTGACTTGCTGAGTCAATATTTTGTTTTGAGCCAATATGGCATTCAGAGCATCAATTTCAAGAACTCCCTTCCTCATAGGCGTCCCATTACTCACAGGATTCCTTTCAGAAGTGTACATGAACTGGTTATTTGCAACCATGTCAATGAGTTCTTGAGCTTCTGTAGGCATTTTCTTTAGGTGAATGGATCCACCTGCAGAATGGTCCAATGACATTTTTGATAATTCAGACAGACCATCATAGAATATATCCAGGATGGTCCATTATGAAAGCATGTCAGAAGGACACTTTTTGGTCAGTTCCTTGTATCTCTCCCAAGCTTCATAGAGGGATTCACCTTCCTTTTATCTAAAGGTTTGAACATCCACTCTAAGCTTACTAAGCTTTTGAAGAGGAAAGAACTTGGCTAAGAAAGTCGTGACCAGCTTATCCCAAGAGTTCAGGCTATCTTTAGGTTGAGAGTCCAACCATATTCTAGCTCTGTCTCTTACAGCAAACGGGAAAAGCATAAGCCTGTAGACCTCGGGATCAACCCCATTGGTCTTAACAGTATCACAGATCTGCAAGAATTCAGTTAAGAACTGAAAAGGATCTTCAGATGGAAGTCCATGAAACTTACAGTTCTGTTGCATCAGAGAAACTAATTGAGGTTTTAGCTCAAAATTATTTGCTCCAATGGCAGGAATTGAGATGCTTCTTCCATGTAAATTGGAATTGGGTGCAGTAAAGTCACAAAGCATCTTCCTTGCATTGTTATTATTTTCGGCCATGTCTCCTTCTTTTTCGAAAATTTCTGTCAGATTTTCTCGAGAGAGTTGTGCTTTAGCTTCCCTTAGCTTCCTCTTCAGAGTCCTTTCAGGTTCAGGATCAGCCTCAACAAGAATGTTCTTATCCTTGTTCCTGCTCATATGACAAAGAAGAAAATAATAAAGAAAATATGGAATCCTCTATGTCACAGTATAAAGATTCCTTTATGTGAGTAGAAGAAAAGAAATTTGAACACCAGGAGGAAGAGAGGGTTCGAATTTTTAGATGAAGAGAAGTGTTAGTAAATAAATAAAATAATTAGAAAGAGATGAGGGGGAGATAATTTCGAAAATTAAATAAAAAGAAAAGAAAAATATTTTTGTTTTTAATTAAAATTAGAATTAAAATTCAGAAATTAAAAAGAAAAATGAAATTAAATTAAATTTAAAACAATTAATTAATTAAAAAGGAATTTTTGAAAAAGAGGAAGGGATTTTCAAAAATTAGAGAGAGAGAGTTAGTTAGGTAGTTTTGAAAAAGATATGATTAAAACAAAAAGATAGGATTATGAAAAAAAGATTTGAAAATTAATTTTGAAAAGATAAGAAGTTAGAAAAGATTTTGAAATTAATTTTGACAAAGATATGATTGAAACTTAATTTGAAAAAGATTTGAAAAGGAAATTTAAAAAGATTTGATTTTGAAATCAAAGTTGATTACTTGACTAACAAGAAACTAAAAAGATATGATTCTAGAGTTTAAAGGTTGAATCTTTCTTACTAGGCAAGTAACAAACTAAAATTTTTTTGAATCAATCATATTAATTGTTAGCATTAATTTCGAAAATATGAAATAAAAATAAGAAAAAGATTTTGAAAATAAATTTTTAAAATTTCGAAATTATGAAAGAAAAATGAAAAAGATTTGATTTTTGAAAAAGATTTGAAAAAGATAGAATTTTTAAATTGAAAATTTGATTTGACTCATAAGAAATAACAAGATTTTAAAATTTTTTGAAAAAGTCAATTCAAATTTTCAAATTTGATGAGAAGAAAAAGAGAAAGATATTTTTTTATTTTTTTGAATTTTTAATGATGAAAGAGAAAAACAACAAAAAGACTCAATGCACGAAAATTTTGGATCAAAACACATGATGCATGCGAGAACACTATGAATGTCAAGATGAACATCAAGAACACTTTGAATGTCAAGATGAACACCAAGAACTTATTTTTGAGAATTTTGAAGAGAAGAAAAACATGCAAGACACCAAACTTAAAGATTTTTAATTTTTAGACACTAACAAATTGAAAATGCATATGAAAAACAAGAAAAGACACAAAACAAGAAATTTTAAAGATCAAACAAGAAGACTTACCAAGAACAACTTGAAGATCATGAAGAATGCAATGCATGAATTTTCGAAAATGCAAGAAAAATAACAACAAGCAATTTGACACCAGACTTAAAAATTGACACTAGACTCAAACAAGAAACATAAAATTTTTGGTTTTTATGATTTTATTAATTTTTTTTTCGAAAATTAATTGAAAAAGGAAAAATAAGGATTTCAAAATGTTTAATAAGAATTCCAAGAATCTTGCAATGTTAGTCTAAAGCTCCAGTCCAGGAATTAGACATGGCTTACTAGACAGCCAAGCTTTCAGTGAAAGCTCCGGTCCAAAACACTAGACATGGCCAATGGCCAGCCAAGCTTCAACAGGATATTACATGCATTGAAGTGATTAGTTGAATCTTCAGTCCAAAAGAATTTAGACATGGCTTTACAGCCAGCCAGGATTCAACAAATCATTATGAAACACTAGAATTCATTCTCAAAAATTCCGAATAAGAATATAATTTTTTTTTGAAAATATTTATTTTAAAACTTTTTTGAAATTTTTGAACATAAAAATAATAAAAACAAAAAGGTTAAAATTAAAATAAAGTTACCTAATCTGAGCAACAAGATGAATCGTCAGTTGTCCAAACTCGAACAATCCCCGGCAACGGCGCCAAAAACTTGGTGTGCGAAATCGTGATCATTCCTTCCTTGGTAACGGCGCTAAAAACTCAATACGCACGTTTATGTTCTTAATTCTATTTCACAACTTCGTACAACTAACCAGCAAGTGCACTGGGTCATCCATGTAATAAACCTTACGTGAGTAAGGGTCGATCCCACGGAGATTGTCGGCTTGAAGCAAGCTATGGTCACCTTGTAAATCTCAGTCAGGCAGATTCAACTGATTTTATGAATTGATAAGTAAAAGATAAATAAAATATAAAATAGGATAGTGGTACTTATGTAATTCATTGGTGAGAACTTCAGATAAGTGTATAGAGATGCTTTCGTCCCTCTGAACCTCTGCTTTTCTGCTGTCTTCATCCAATCCTTCCTACTCCTTTCCATGGCAAGCTGTATGTTAGGCATCACCGTTGTCAATGGCCACCTGTCCTCTCAGTGAAAATGGTCTAATGCGCTATCACTGCATAGCTAATCATCTGTCGGTTCTCGATTATACTGGAATAGGATCCATTGATCCTTTTGCGTCTGTCACTACGCCCAGCACTCGCGAGTTTGAAACTCGTCACAGTCATTCAATCCCTGAATCCTACTTGGAATACCACAGACAAGGTTTAGACTTTCTGGATTCTCAAGAATGGCCGTCCATGGGTTCTAACTTATACCACGAAGACACTAATAACTCGGACTCGGTCCCTTGTATTAGATATCCAAGAGATATCCATTCAATCTAAGGTAGAACGGAAGTGGTTGTCAGGCACGCGTTCATAAGTTGAGAATGATGATGACTATCACGATCATCACATCCACCATATTGAAGTGCGAATGAATATCTTAGAAGCGGAATAAGTTGAATTGAATAGAAAAACAGTAGTACTTTGCATTAATTCATGAGGAACAGCAGAGCTCTACACCTTAATCTATGGTGTGTAGAAACTCTACCGTTGAAAATACATAAGTGATGAGGGTCCAGGCATGGCCGAGAGGCCAGCCCCCAAACATGATCTATAGAAAAACTAAAGATGTAAATTCAATAGTAAAAAGTTCTATTTATGCTAAACTCATTACTAGGGTTTACAGAGATAAGTAAATGATGCAGAAATCCACTTTCAGGGCCCACTTGGTGTGTGCTTGGGCTGAGCATTGAGCTTTACACGTGTAGAGGCTTCTCTTGGAGTTGAACGCCAGTTTGTAACCTATTTCTGGCATTTAACTCCACTTTGCAACCTGTTTCTGGCGTTTAACTCTAGAATGCAGCATGGAACTAGCGTTGAACGCCAGTTTGCGTCATCTAAACTTGGGCAAAGTATGGACTATTATATATTGCTGGAAAGCCCTGGATGTTTACTTTTCAACGCAATTGAGAGCGCACAATTTGGAGTTCTGTAGCTCGAGAAAATCCACTTTGAGTGCAGGGAGGTCAGAATCCAGCAGCATCTGCAGTCCTTCTTCAACCTCTGAATCTGATTTTTGCTCAAGTCCCTCAATTTCAGCCAGAAAATACCTGAAATCACAGATAAACACACGAACTCATAGTAAAGTCCAGAAATGTGAATTTTAATTAAAAACTAATAAAAATATAGTAAAAACTAATTAAATTATACTGAAAACTATGTAAAAACAATGCCAAAAAGCGTATAAATTATCCGCTCATCAGGATGGATGGTAGCCGTTGACAACGGTGATCCACCAACATACAGCTTGCCATAGAAGGAGTCTTGCGTGTGTGAAGAAGAAGACCGTAGGAAAGCAGAGATTCAAAAGACAGAGCATCTCCAAAACCTCAACCTGTTCTCTATTACTGCATAACGAGTATTTATTTCATGTTCTTTTACTTTTTACAATTAAATCTGAGAATTATTGATATCCTGACTAAGAGTTACAAGATAACCATAGCTTGCTTCAAGCCGACAATCTCCGTGGGATCGACCCTTACTCACGTAAGGTATTACTTGGACGACCTAGTGCACTTGCTGGTTAGTTGTGCGGAATTGCAAAAGTGTGATTGTGATTTCATGCACCATATTTTTGGCGCCGTTGCTGGGGATTGTTTGAGTTTGAACAACTGACGGTTTATTTTGTTGCTTAGATTAGGAATAATTTATTTTTGTTGGTTTAGAGTCACTAGAATTGCATCTGCTATTTTCCTTTCAAAAATATTCTTTTTCTTTATTAATTTTTAATTTTTCTTTGAGTCTTCTGTTTGAGTTTAGATTCATATTTTAAGTTTGGTGTCAATTGCATGTTTTTATTTTCCTTTAAATTTTCGAAATTTGTGTTCATTGTTCTTTCTTGATCTTCAAGTTGTTCTTGCTATTTTTCTTGTTTGATCTTTAGTTTTTCCTGTTCTGTGTCTTTTCTTGTTTTTCTTGTGCATTTTCAAATTATCAGTATTCAAAAAATTTTATATACAGTAAATACCTTTAAAAAAAAAACACGTTAAATTTATAGCTCAGTTGGCTAGAGCGTTGTGCTTATGTTCTTGGTAATTGGGTATTTTCCTTTTAAAACTTTTTCAAAAATAATTTTTCTTTGATTAAATCTTGTGTCAAACTTTTAAGTTTGGTGTTCTCTTGTTATTTTTCTTTAATTTTCAAAAATTTATTTTTAGTTTTCTAAAAGTTTTAAGTTTGGTGTTCTTTTTTATGTTCTTGAGTCTTTGAATTTTATTCTTGCTGTTCCTGTGGGTCTTCAAGGTGTTCTTGAGTCTTCTTTATATTTTGATCTTAAGATTTTTAAGTTTGGTGTTCCTTGGTGTTTTACCTCCAAAATTTTCGAAAAACAAGGAGCATTAGATCTAAAAATTTTAAGTCTTGTGTCTTCTGTGTGTTCTTCTCTTTCTTCAAAAAATTCAAAAAAAAAAAATATATATATATATCCTTTCCTTTAATTGCTCATAATTTTCGAATTCATTAGGTTGATTTGGTCAAAATTTTTAAAATCATATCTTTTTCAAAATCTTATCTTATCTTTTCCAATCTCAAATTTTAATATCATACCTTTTTCAAATCTTTTTAATTAATTACTTTTTTTAATTTTCAATTTCCTTTTTATCTATTTTTCTAATTCTCGAAATCATAGTTATTTTTTTTATTTTATTTCATTTTCCTTTTAATTTTCGGTATTCAAAAAAAAAAATAAATTTTTTTACAATCCACATTATCTCCCTTTCTCCATCATGGATCTTAGTGGAAATGAATAGTCCAGAAGGACTCTAGGGTCATATGGTAATTCCACTACTGCTGCATATGGGAGTAGTATCTGTATACCAAGCATCAAAGCAGGCAGTTTTGAGCTAAAACCTCAGCTCATTGTCATGGTGTAGCAAAACTGCCAGTATTTCGGTCTTCCACAGGAAGAACCTACTGAGTTTCTGGCACAGTTCTTGCAAATTGCTGGCACAGTACGTGACAAGAAAGTAGATTAGGATGTCTACAGATTATTACTGTTTCCATTTGCTGTAAAAGATCAAGCTAAGAGGTGGTTAAATAACCAACCTACAGCAAGCATAAGAACATGGAAGCAGTTATCAGACAATTTCTGAATCAATATTTCCCTCCAAAAAGGATGACACAGCTAAGGCTGGACATCCAAGGCTTTAAACAAGAGGATGATGAATCCCTTTATAATGCTTGGGAGAGGTACAGAGGGATGCTAAGGAAATGCCCCTCTGAAATATTTTCAGAGTGGGTGCAACTAGACATCTTCTACTATGGGCTTACAGAAAAAGCTCAAATATCTCTAGACCACTCAGCTGGTGTATCTATACACATGAGAAAGACTATTGAAGAGGCTCAAGAGCTTATTGATGTAGTTGCTAGAAATCAGCATCTATACATAAGTAATGAGTCCTCCATGAAAGAAGAAGCTAAGGCAGTATCAATTGACTTTAGTCCTCAGGAGCAAGTTGCTAAACTCAATCAGCAACTATCTTCTATAACAAGGCAGTTGGCAGAATTTAAGAAGATGCTACAAGAAACTAAAATTGCTAACAAGGATATGGAATCCCAACTGAATCAGACAAAACAGCAGTTATCAAAACAGATAACAGAGGAGTGTCAAGCTGTTCAATTAAGGAGTGGAAAAATATTAAATACATCAACTTAAAGCAGCAGAAAGCCAAGGAAAGAACAATTGACAGAGGATGAGCAGAATGCTACCCAAAATCCCTTTGAGGACAGTAAGAGCCCAGAGAGGAATGATTCTGGCGTTCAAACGCCAGAAAAGGGTGAAAAGTTGGCGTCAAACGCCAATTCCATGTTCAATTCTGGCGTTCAAACGCCAGAACAGGGTAGGAATCTGGCGTTAAACGCCAGTCCGGCACCCACTCCTGGCGTTCAAACGCCAGTAAGGGATCAAACACCTGCAAGTGCTGATAATAACTCCCTCAAGAAGGCTTCTCAGCCTGCTTTTGTAGGAAATAAACCAGCAGTAACCAAGGTTGAAGAATATAAAGCCAAAATACCTTATCCTCAAAAACTCCACCAAGCGGAACAGGATGAACAATTTGCCCGCTTTGCAGACTATCTTAGGACTCTTGAAATAAATATTTCATTTTCAGAAGCACTTGAGCAAATACCCTCTTATTCTAAGTTCATGAAAGAAATCTTAAGCCATAAGAAGGATTGGAGAGAAACTGAAAAAGTTTTTCTCATTGAGGAATGCAGTGCAGTCATTCTTAAAAGCTTACCAGAGAAGCTTAAGGATCCCGGAAGCTTTATGATACCATGCACATTAGAGGGAATTTGCACCAAGACAGCTCTATGTGATCTTGGGGCAAATATCAACCTAATCCCTGCATCCACTATCAGAAAACTTGGTTTGAATGAAGAGATCAAACCAACCCGGATTTGTCTTCAACTTGCTGATGGCTCCATAAAATACCCATCAAGTATAATTGAAGACATGATTGTCAAGGTTGGGCCATTTGCCTTTCCCACTGAATTTGTAGTGCTGGAAATGGAGGAGTACAAGAGTGCAACTCTCATTCTAGAAAGACTTTTCCTAGCAACTGGACGAACTCTCATTGATGTTCAAAAAGGGGAAGTGACCCTAAGAGTCAATGAGGATGAGTTTAAGTTGAATGCTGTCAAAGCTATACAGCATCCAGACACACCGAAGGACTGCATGAGAGTTGATATTATTGACTCTTTGGTAGAGAAAGTCAATATGACTGAGAGTCTCGAATCAGAACTAGAGGACATCTTTAAAGATGTTCAGCCTGAGCTAGAGGAATCAGAGGAAACAGAAGAACCTCTGAAAACACCTCAGGAGGAGGAAAAGCCTCCCAAGCCCGAGCTCAAACCACTACCACCATCCTTGAAATATGCATTTCTGGGAGAAGACAACACTTTTCCTGTGATCGTAAGCTCTACCTTGAAGCCACAAGAAGAGGAAGCACTGATTCAAGTGCTAAGGACACACAAGACAGCTCTTGGGTGGTCCATAAGTGATCTTAAGGGCATTAGCCCAGCCAGATGCATGCACAAAATCCTCTTGGAGGATAATGCTAAGCCAGTGGTTCAACCACAAAGGCGGCTGAATCCAGCCATAAAGGAAGTGGTGCAGAAAGAGGTCACTAAACTAGTAGAGGCTGGAATTATTTATCCTATTTCTGATAGCCCATGGGTGAGCCCTGTCCAAGTCGTCCCTAAGAAGGGAGGCATGACAGTAGTTCATAATGAAAAGAATGAACTGGTTCCTACAAGAACAGTTACAGGTGGCGCATGTGTATTGACTACAGAAGACTCAATACATCCACCAGAAAGGATCGTTTTCCTTTACCATTCATAGACCAGATGCTAGAAAGACTAGCAGGTCATGATTATTACTGCTTTTTGGATGGCTATTCAGGCTACAACCAAATTGCAGTAGATCTCCAGGATCAAGAGAAAACAGCATTCACATGTCCATCTGGAGTATTTGCCTACAGAAGGATGTCATTTGGGTTGTGAAATGTACCTGCAACCTTTCAGAGATGCATGCTCTCTATGTTCTCTGATATGGTGGAAAAATTTTTGGAAGTCTTCATGGATGACTTCTCAGTATATGGAGACTCATTCAGCTCCTGTCTTGGTCACCTAACACTTGTTCTGAAAAGGTGCCAAGAGACAAACCTGGTTTTAAACTGGGAAAAATGTCACTTTATGGTGACTAAAGGGATAGTCCTTGGGCACAAAATTTCAAACAAGGGAATAGAGGTGGATCAAGCTAAAGTGGAAGTAATTGAAAAATTACCACCACCTACCAATGTTAAGGCAATCAAAAGCTTTCTGGGGCATGCAGGATTCTATAGGAGGTTTATAAAGGATTTTTCAAAAATTGCAAAACCTCTGAGCAATCTGCTAGCTGCTGACACGCCATTTGTATTTGACACAGAGTGTCTGCAGGTGTTTAAAACTCTGAAAGCTAAAATGGTCACAGCACCAGTTATTTCTGCACCAGAATGGACATTACCATTCGAACTAATGTGTGATGCCAGTGACCATACCATTGGTGCAGTACTGGGATAGAGGCATAACAAGCTTCTGCATGTCATTTATTATGCTAGCCGCGTTTTAAATGATGCCCAAAAAAATTACACAACCACAGAAAAAGAATTGCTTGCAGTGGTTTATGCCATTGACAAGTTTAGATCATACTTAGTAGGATCCAAAGTGATTGTGTACACTGACCATGCTGCTATTAAATATCTACTCATAAAGCAGGATTCAAAACCCAGGCTCATAAGATTGGTGTTGCTTCTGCAAGAGTTTGATATAGAAATAAGAGACAGAAAAGGGACAGAGAACCAAGTGGCTGATCATCTGTCCCGGATAGAACCAGTAAAAGGGGCGTCCTGTCCCTTTATTAAGATTTTTGAAACCTTTCCGGATGAGCAATTATTTGCCATTCAAGAAACACCATGGTTTGCAGACATTGCAAACTATAAAGCTGCAATATTCATACCCAAGGAGTACACCAGGCAACAAAAGGAAAAATTAATAACTGATGCAAAGTACTACCTGTGGGATGAACCATATCTCTTTAAGAGATGTGCAGATGGGATAATCCGTAGGTGTGTGCCTAGAGAAGAAGCACAGAAGATCCTATGGCATTGTCATGGATCACAATATGGAGGACATTTCGGCGGTGAGCGAACAGCCACAAAAGTCCTCCAATGTGGCTTCTACTGGCCCACTCTCTATAAAGACTCCCGAGAGTTTGTGCGTAACTGTGACAGCTGCCAGAGAGCTGGTAGTCTGCCTTATAGTTACGCCATGCCTCAGCAAGGGATCTTAGAGATTGAGTTGTTTGACGTATGGGGTATTGACTTCATGGGGCCTTTCCCACCATCATACTCAAACACTTATATTCTGGTGGCAGTCGACTATGTATCCAAATGGGTAGAGGCCATTGCAACACCTACCAATGATACTAAGATAGTGCTGAAGTTCCTCCAGAAACATATCTTCAGCAGGTTTGGTGTCCCTAGAGCACTAATCAGTGATGGGGGCACTCACTTTTGCAACAAACAGCTTTACTCTGCTATGGTCCGATATGAAATTAGCCACAAGGTGGCAACTCCATATCATCCACAGACAAATGGGCAAGCTGAAGTCTCTAATAGAGAACCAAAAAGAATCCTGGAACGGACTGTAAGTACCTGTAGAAAGGATTGGGCAAGAAGCTTGGATGATGCTCTATGGGCATACAGAACAGCATTCAAGACTCCTATAGGGACCTCTCCATACCAGCTTGTGTATGGTTAGGCCTGTCATCTGCCCATGGAACTGGAGCATAAGGCCTACTGGGTAACTAGATTCCTAAACTTTGATGCCAAATTAGCTGGAGAAAAAAGATTGCTCCAGCTGAATGAGCTAGAGGAATTTAGACTCACTGCTTTCAAAAATGCCAAGCTTTAAAAAGAGAAAGCAAAAAGGTGGCATGACAGAAAGCTGTCATCTAGAGTCTTTGAACCAGGACAGAAGGTTCTGCTGTTTAACTCTAGGCTGAGATTATTCCCCGGGAAACTAAAATCCCGGTGGAGGGGACCATATGCGATCACAAGTGTGTTACCATATGGCTATGTGGAGCTTCAAGACATTGATTCTAATAAGAAGTTCATTGTTAATGGACAGAGAATCAAGCATTATCTTGAAGGCAATGTCGAGCAAGAGTGCTCAAAGCTGAGGCTAGATTAAAAGCTCAGCAAGGTCCAGCTAAAGACAAAAAAGAAGCACTTGCTGGGAGGCAATCCAGCCATTAGCAGGGCTTATTTGTTATTTAAATAATAATTATACGAGTTTAATATAAATAATCTTCAAGGTAGAGTATCAATTGCATAAGTTCACAGAGTTACAGAGGGATTCAGATTATAAAACAGGGAAAAGGAGCTCACTGGCAAGAAAATGCCAGTAAGAGGTACATTTGGGCGTTAAATGCCCAAAAGAAGCTTCTACTGGGCATTTAACGCCAGTAATGATACCTTTTTGGGCGTTAAACGCTATAATGGGTGCCATTCTGGGCGTTTAACGCCAAACATGCAGCATCTTGGGTGTTCAGAAAAATGCCCAGTGACAAAAGATTTCTGGCATTTAACGCCAGCCAGAAGCAACAGCTGGGCGTTAAACGCCCAAAAGAGGCTACAGATGGGCGTTAAACACCCAAAACAAGCAGCAGTTGGGCGTTTAACGTCAGGATTGTGGAGGGGAGGAAGTTTTGTTTTTCAACTCAATTTTTTTAAATTTTCATGATTTCATCCATAATTTCTTGCATAAACATGTTACATATCATCATCTTTCAATTTCAATTTCAAAAAAAAGAAAAAAAAAATATATATATATATAAACTTTTTTAAAAATCTTTCTTCATTCTCCATCAACTTCTTTTCAAATCTTTTCCAAATCATCATACTATCTTTTCAAAAATTAGATTTATTTTTTTTCAAATCTCTCTCTCCTCTTTTCAATTTTAAAACTACATTTTTTGCATATCATAATTGTCTTTTTACAAATCATATCTTCTAGCATATCTTTTTCAAAATTTTTGAACCCACCCCCTTCTTTAAATTCAAATTCGGCCATCCCCCTCTCCTCCACAATTTGAATTTGTCTCTCCTTCTCTTCCTCTCTTTTCCTTTCTTTTGCTTGAGGACAAGCAAACTTCTAAGTTTGGTGCGCTTTTTGTGATCACTAAGCTAAGACTCACTAAGATCATGGCTCCTAAAGGAAAATAAACCACTTCAAGAGGCAAGAAAGAGAATATTCCAAAATCACTTTGGAATCAAGAGAGGTTTTTAACCAAAGAACATGCAGACCATTACTATAGAATAATGGGTCTAAGATCAGTGATCCCGGAAGTTAAATTCGATCTAAAAGAAGACGAATATCCAGAGATCCAAGAGCAGATTCGAAAAAGAGGCTAGGAAATTCTGGCTAATCCTGAGACAAAGGTAGGTAGAAATATGGTTCAGGAATTCTACACAAATCTGTGGCAAACAGATAAGCAGAGATTAACTAGAGCCGCTTTCTATACCTTTCGAATCTTGGTCAGAGGGAAGATTATGTACTTCCACCAGGACAGAATAAGAGAGGTCTTCAAGCTGCCTCAACTACAAGATGATCCAGAATCCTTTAATAGGAGAATGGTGAAATTTGATAAGCGCTTAGACCAAGTTCTAGAGGACATATGCATCCCTGGAACCAAGTAGATAACCAATACAAAAGGTGTCCCAAATCAACTCAAGCGAGGAGATCTCAAACCAATTGCTAGGGGTTGGCTGGACTTCATTGGGCGTTCTATACTGTCCACCAGCAACTACTCTGAAGTCACTGTCAAAAGAGCAGTGATGATCCACTGCATTATGCTGGGTAACGAAGTGGAGATTCATCATTTGATTTCTTGTGAGCTCTACACAATTGCAAACAAGAACTCCACTGACGCCAAATTGGCTTACCCAAGCCTAGTTTCTCTGCTATGTAAAGATGCTGGAGTGAAGATGGGAATGGATGAGTATATCTCAGTTGAGCACCCAATCACCAAAAAGTTAACGGAAGGACAAGTGCAGGATAACTCCATCAAAAGGAGGGCAAAGGAGTTCTTTTCAGAAATCCCTCAGATTGACTACTGGACCCGCTTAGAAGCATCTGTCACCAAATTGCAAGAAGCTATGGATCAACTGAAAGAAGAACAGCAAGTACAAAATAGCATGCTCTGCAAACTGCTGAAGGAACAAGAGGAGCAGGGGCGTGAGCTACAGGAGCTGAAGCGCCAGAAGCTATCTCTTGAAGGGCCAAGCACCCCACAGACTAAAGGAGCATCCATCTCCCAAAATAAAGGTTGTTGAGTCCTAACTCTGTGATAACCTTTTATCCATTTTAAGAGTACATGAGTATTAGTATTAGAGTCATTTGTCTTTATGTCGTTAATTTCATTTCTTTTATTACTAATTGTCTGCTTCTATGCCTATTTTATATTATTTCTATTAAATAATAAATAAAGATTAGAGTCTATACCTTAAAGTTATGAATATCTCATGAATCCATCACCTCTCTTAAATGAAAAATACTTTTAATCACAAAAGAACAAGAAGCACATGATTTCGAATTCATCCTTGAAATTTGTTTAATTATTTTGAGGTGGTGACAATACTTTTTGCTTCTCTGAATGAATGCTTGAACAATGTATATGTCTTTTGAATTTGCTATTTATGGATGTTAAAATTGTTGGCTCTTGAAAGAATGATGAAAAAGGAGAATTGTTATTTGATAATCTGAAAAATAAAAATATTGATTCTTGAAGCAAGAAAAAGCAGTGAATAACAAAGCTTGTGAAAAAAAGAGAGAAAGAAAAAGAAAAAGCAAGCTGAAAAAGCCAATAGCTCTTTAAAACAAAAGGCAAGGGTAAAAAGGATCCAAGGCTTTGAGCATTAATGGATAGGAGGGCCCGAAGGAATAAAATCCTGGCCTAAGCGGCAAAACCAAGCTGTCCCTAACCATGTGCTTGTGGTGTGAAGGTGTCAAGTGAAAAGCTTGAGACTGAGCAGTTAAAGTCGAGGTCCAAAGCAAAAAAGAGTGTGCTTAAGAACTCTGGACACCT
>NC_029794.2:65333103-65341401 GCF_000816755.2 Arachis ipaensis
GAGTTCCTCCCAGAAATCCCTCAGATTGACTACTGGACCCGCTTAGAAGCATCTGTCACCAAATTGCAAGAAGCTATGGATCAACTGAAAGAAGAACAGCAAGTACAAAATAGCATGCTCTGCAAACTGCTGAAGGAACAAGAGGAGCAGGGGCGTGAGCTACAGGAGCTGAAGCGCCAGAAGCTATCTCTTGAAGGGCCAAGCACCCCACAGACTAAAGGAGCATCCATCTCCCAAAATAAAGGTTGTTGAGTCCTAACTCTGTGATAACCTTTTATCCATTTTAAGAGTACATGAGTATTAGTATTAGAGTCATTTGTCTTTATGTCGTTAATTTCATTTCTTTTATTACTAATTGTCTGCTTCTATGCCTATTTTATATTATTTCTATTAAATAATAAATAAAGATTAGAGTCTATACCTTAAAGTTATGAATATCTCATGAATCCATCACCTCTCTTAAATGAAAAATACTTTTAATCACAAAAGAACAAGAAGCACATGATTTCGAATTCATCCTTGAAATTTGTTTAATTATTTTGAGGTGGTGACAATACTTTTTGCTTCTCTGAATGAATGCTTGAACAATGTATATGTCTTTTGAATTTGCTATTTATGGATGTTAAAATTGTTGGCTCTTGAAAGAATGATGAAAAAGGAGAATTGTTATTTGATAATCTGAAAAATAAAAATATTGATTCTTGAAGCAAGAAAAAGCAGTGAATAACAAAGCTTGTGAAAAAAAGAGAGAAAGAAAAAGAAAAAGCAAGCTGAAAAAGCCAATAGCTCTTTAAAACAAAAGGCAAGGGTAAAAAGGATCCAAGGCTTTGAGCATTAATGGATAGGAGGGCCCGAAGGAATAAAATCCTGGCCTAAGCGGCAAAACCAAGCTGTCCCTAACCATGTGCTTGTGGTGTGAAGGTGTCAAGTGAAAAGCTTGAGACTGAGCAGTTAAAGTCGAGGTCCAAAGCAAAAAAGAGTGTGCTTAAGAACTCTGGACACCTCTAATTGGGGAATTTAGCAAAGCTGAGTCACAATCTGAAAAGGTTCACCCAGTTATGTGTCTGTGGCATTTATGTATCCGGTGGTAATACTGGAAGACAAAGTGCTTAGGGCCACGGCGAAGACTCATAAAGTAGCTATGTTCAAGAATTAACATACTGAACTAGGAGAATCAATAACACTATCTAAATTCTGAGTTCCTATAGATGCCAGTCATTCCGAGCTTCAAAGAATAAAGTGAGATGCTAAAACTGTTCAGAGGCAAAAAGCTACTAGTCCCGCTCATTTAATTGGAACTAAGTTTCATTGATATTTTGGAATTTGTAGTATATTCTCTTCTTTTTATCCTATTTGATTTTTAGTTGCTTGGGGACAAGCAACAATTTAAGTTTGGTGTTGTGATGAGCGGATAATTTATACGCTTTTTCGCATTGTTTTTAAGTAGTTTTCAGCATGTTTTAATTACTTTTTAAGTATATTTTTATTAGTTTTTATTCGAAATTCACATTTCTGGAATTTACTATGAGTTTTTGTGTTTTTCTGTAATTTCAGGTATTTTCTGGCTGAAATTAAGGGACCTGAGCAAAAATCTGATTTAGAGGCTGAAAAAGGACTACATATGCTGTTGGATTCTGACCTCCCTGCACTCGAAATAAATTTTCTGGAGCTACCAAAAACCAATTGGTGCGCTCTCAATTGCTTTGGAAAGTAGACATCCAGGGCTTTCCAGAAATATATAATAGTCCATACTTTACCTAAGTTTTGACGAGGCAAATTGGCGTTTAACGCCAAGTCTTTACCCTATTCTGGCGTTAAACGCCAGAAACAGGTTGCAAACCAGAGTTAAACGCCAGAAACAGGCTACAACCTGGCATTTAACTCCAAGAGAAGCCTCTACACGTGTAAAGCTCAATGCTCAGCCCAAGCACACACCAAGTGGGCCCCGGAAGTGGATTTCTACACTATCTGCACTTAGTTACTTATTTTCTATAACCCTAGCTACTAGTTTTGTATAAAAACAACTTTTAGAGACTTACTATGGACCTCATGACATTTTACACATTTCATATTGTATTTCTGACGGCATAAGTCTCTAAATCCCTTGGTTGGGGGTGAGGAGCTCTGCTGTGTTTCGATGAATTAATGCAATTACTACTGTTTTTTCATTCAATCACACTTGTTTCTATTCTAAGATATTCACTCGCACTTCACTCTAATGAATGTGATGATCCGTGGCACTCATCATCATTCTCACCTATGAACGCATGCCTGACAACCACCTCCGTTCTACCTGCAATAGCTTGAGTGTGTGTCTCTTAGCCTCCTGGTTCACGATCAGAGTCTTCGTGGTATATGCTAGAACTATTGGCAGCCATTCCTGAGATCCGGAAAGTCAAAACCTTGTCTGTGGTATTCCGAGTAGGATCTAGGAAGGGATGACTGTGACGAGCTTCAAACTCACGAGTGTTGGGCGTAGTGAAAGACGCAAAAGAATCAATGGATTCTATTCCAACATGAGTGAGAACCAACAGATTATTAGCCGTGTGGTGACAGCACATTTGGACTATTTTCACTGAGAGGATGGATGGTAGCCATTGACAACGGTGATCCACCAACATACAGCTTGCTATGGAAGGAGCCTTGCGTGCATGAAGAAGAAGACAGTAGGAAAGTAGAGATTCAGAAGACAGAGCATCTCCAAAACCTTAACCTGTTCTCCATTACTGCATAACAAGTATTTATTTCATGTTCTTTTACTTTTTACAATTAAATCTGAGAATTGTTGATATCTTGACTAAGAGTTACAAGATAACCATAGCTTGCTTCAAGCCGACAATCTCCGTGGGATCGACCCTTACTCACGTAAGGTATTACTTGGACGACCCAGTGCACTTGCTGGTTAGTTGTGCGGAATTGCAAAAGTGTGATTGTGATTTCGTGCACCAGTTACTGCACCCAACATTCGCAGGTTTGAAGCTCGTCATAGTCATCCCTTCCCAGATCGTACTCGGAATACCACAGACAAGGTTTAGACTTTTCAGATCCCAGGAATGATGCCAATTGGTTCTAGCCTATACCACGAAGATACTAATCTCACAGACTCGGTCCGTGTATTAGATACCCAAGAGAATATACTCCAGTTGTCATCCAATGACTACGTTGAACATCATGTAAACCGCTTTGTGGTTGTCAGGCACGCGGATCTTGGCTAAGCGAGTAACGAAGATTGGGTGATTGTCACGTGTCACCCCTTCATTCTGACTTAACTGAATTAAATACAAGAGTATATCTTGGAGAAGAAGTAGGCGTGAATTGAAAGAGAAACAATAGTACTTGCATTAATTCCTGAAGAACAGCAGAGCTCCATACCTTAATCTATGGGGTGTATAAACTCCACCGTAGAAAATACATAAGTGAAAGAGGTCTAGGCATGGCCGTGAGGCTAGCCTCTAAACGTGAACAACAACATCCAAGTATAAAGATGGTAAAGTCTGTAAATACAATAATAAAAAGTTCTATTTATACTAAACTAGTAACTTAGGTTTACAGAAAATGAGTAACTAAGTGTAGATAGTGTAGAAATCCACTTCCAGGGCCCACTTGGTGTGTGCTTGGGCTGAGCATTGAGATTTACACGTGCATAGGTTGTTCCTGGAGTTAAACGCCAGCTTGGGTGCCAGTTTGGGCGTTTAACTCTAGAAAGTTTTAGGCTGGCTTTGAGCGCCAGTTTGGGCCATCAAATCTCAAGGAAAGTATGGACTATTATATATTGCTAGAAAGCCCAGGATGACTACTTTTCAACACAATTGAGAGCGAGCCAATTGGGCTTCTGTAACTCCAAAAACTCTACTTCGAGTGCAGGAGGGTCAGAATCCAACAGCATCTGCAGTCCTTTTTCAGCCTCTGAATCAGATTTTTACTCAGGTCCCTCAATTTCAGCCAGAAAATACCTGAAATTACAGAAAAACACATAAACTCATAGTAAAGTCCAGAAATGTGATTTTTGTATAAAAACTAATAAAAATATAATAAAAAATAACTAAAACATATTACAAACCATGTAAAAAGATTACCAAAAAGGGTATAAATTATCCGCTCATCACGGGGTTGGTCTCGCGCCACTAGCACAATCCAGAGCACGCGTATGCGTGCTAGACGCTTACGCATCACTATCCAATTTGTGCAACCCACGCATACGCGTGCCGTATGCGCCGCCTCACTTACACAGTACGCCGCCCAGATTTCAATTTTCCCCTCCCAATCCTAATTCTTTCTTCTTTCTTCTTTCTTCCTTCCCACTTCCCACTTCTTACTTCTTACTTCCTACTTCTTTTTTCTTCCTCTTCATCTTCTTTATCAGGTTTCTTTTCTTTCTCTCGTCTACTATTTCATTCTTCATTTAATTATTGCATTTAATTATTTTTCTATCTTCCTAAATTTCATCTTAGCTTACTTATTTTTGGTTTCTTTTTCTTTCCTTTTCCATGCATTTTTATGTTGGTGTTGGAGCCTGATGAGCGGATAATTTATACGCTTTTTGGCATTGTTTTTAGTATATTTTTAGTAGGATCTAGTTACTTTTAGGGATGTTTTCATTAGTTTTTATGTTAAATTCACATTTCTGGACTTTACTATGAGTTTTTGTGTTTTTCTGTGATTTTAGATATTTTCTGGCTGAAATTGAGGGACTTGAGCAAAAATCAGATTCAGAGGTTGAAGAAGGACTGCTGATGCTGTTGGATTCTGACCTCCCTGCACTCAAAGTGGATTTTCTGGAGTTACAGAACTCAAAATGGCGCGCTTCCAACTGCGTTGGAAAGTAGACATCCAGGGATTTCCAGCAATATATAATAGTCCATACTTTGGACAAGTTTAGATGACGAAAACTGGCGTTCAACGCCAGCTTTCTGCCCAATTCTGGCGTCCAGCGCCAGAAAAGGATCCAAAACCAGAGTTGAACGCCCAAACTGGCACAAAAGCTGGCGTTCAACTCCAAGAAGGACCTCTACACGTGCAACACTCAAAGCTCAGTGCAAGCACACACCAAGTGGGCCCCGAAAGTGGATTTATGCATCAATTACTTACTTCTGTAAACCCTAGTAGCTAGTTTATTATAAATAAGACATTTCACTATTGTATTTGACATCCTGGATCATGGATTGTATTTTGATCATGTGATCACATTTTGGGGGCTGGCCATTTCGGCCATGCCTGGACGTTTCATTTATGTATTTTCAACGGTAGAGTTTCTACACTCCATAGATTAAGGTGTGGAGCTCTGCTGTTCCTCAAAGATTAATGCAAAGTACTACTGTTTTCTATTCAACTCATCTTATTTCGCTTCTAAGATATTCATTCGCACTTCAACCTGAATGTGATGAACGTGACAATCATCATCATTCCCTATGAACGTGTGCCTGACAACCACTTCCGTTCTTCTTTCGATTGAATGAGTATCTCTTAGATCTCGTAATCGGAATCTTCGTGGTGTAAGCTAGAATGATGGCGGCATTCAAGAGAATCCGGAAAGTCTAAACCTTGTCTGTGGTATTCCGAGTAGGATTCAATGAATGAATGACTGTGACGAGCTCCAAACTTGTGATTGCTGGGCGTAGTGACAGACGCAAAAGGATAGTAAATCATATTCCAGCATGATCGAGAACCGACAGATGAATAGCCATGCTGTGACAGGTTGCGTTGATCATTTTCACTGAGAGGATAAGATGAAGCCATTAGCAAGGGTGATGCCTCCAGACGATTAGCCGTGCCGTGACAGGGCATTTGGATCATTTTCTCGAGAGAAGACCGAAAGTAGCCATTGACAATGGTGATGTATCACATAAAGCCAGCCATGGAAAGGAGTAAGACTGATTGGATGAAGATAGCAGGAAAGCAGAGGTTCAGAGGAACAAAAGCATCTCTATTCGCTTATCTGAAATTCTCACCAATGATTTACATAAGTATTTCTATCCCTATTTTATTATTTAATTTCGAAAACCTCATTACTATTTTATATCTACCTGACTGAGATTTGCAAGGTGACCATAGCTTGCTTCATACCAACAATCTCCGTGGGATTCGACCCTTACTCACGTAAGGTATTACTTGGACGACCCAGTGCACTTGCTGGTTAGTTGTGTGAAGTTGTGAACCATGGTATTGGCATCATGTTTGTGGCGCCATTACCAAGGAAAGAAAGAGCGATGAATTTTACATAATTAAAGTGTAATCACAAATTCTGCGCACCAAGTTTTTGGCGCCGTTGCCGGAGATTGTTCGAGTTTGGACAACTGACGGTTCATCTTGTTGCTCAGATTAGGTAATTTTCTTTTTGTTTTGTTTTTAAAAATTTTTCAAAAATTTTTCAAAATTTTCTCACCTGTTTTCGAAAAAAAAATGTTTTCAAAAAAATATATTTTTATTCAAAATTTTTAAGAATGAATTCTAGTGTTTCATGAAGCATGTAAAGCCTGGCTGGCTGTAAAGCCATGCCTAAATTCATTTGGACTGAGGTTTCCAAACCATCAGTATAGAGGCAAGTTACATATTTGATAAGTAATGAGCAGTATATTCTGATATCTTTCTGAAGCTTGGCTGGCCATTGGCCATGTCTAGTGTTTTGGACCGGAGCTTTCATTGAAAGCTTGGCTGGCTAGTGAGCCATGTCTAATTCCTGGACTAAAGCTTTAGACTAAGAATGCAAGATTCCTGGAGTTCATATTAAAAATTTTGGAATCCTTATTTTCCTTTCTCAATTAATTTTCAAAAAAAAAATACAAAAAAAAATTAGAAAATCATAAAAAATCAAAAATATCTTTCATGTTTCTTGTTTGAGTCTTGAGTCATGTTATAAGTTTGGTGTCAATTGCATGTGCATCTTGCATTTTTCGAAAACTCATGCATTCATAGTGTTCATAATGATCTTCAAGTTGTTCTTGGTAAGTCTTCTTGTTTGATCTTGATGATTTCATGTTTTGTGTCTTTTCTTGTTTCTCATATGAATTCTTGAATTCTTAGTGTCTAAGCATTAAAGAATTCTAAGTTTGGTGTCTTGCATGTTTTCCTTGCATTAAAAAATTTTTCAAAAATATGTTCTTGATGTTCATCATGACATTCAAAGTGTTCTTGGTGTTCATCTTGACATTCATAGCATTCTTCCATGCATCACATGTTTTGATCTAAAATTCTCATGCATTGCATCATTTTTCTTGTTTTTCTCTCTCTTCATTAAAAATTCAAAAATAAAAAAAAAAAATATCTTTCCCTTTTTCTCTCTCATCAAATTCGAAAATTTGAGTTGACTTTTTCAAAAATTTTTAAAATCAAGTTGTTTCTTATGAGTCAAATTAAATTTTCAATTTGAAAATCTTATCTTTTTCAAAATCTTTTTCAAAAATCAAATCTTTTTCAAACTTCTTAGTTATTTTCGAAAATTCCAAAAATATTTTTCAAAAAAAATCTTTTTCTTATTTTTATACCAAATTTTCGAAAATAACAATAACAATTAATGTTTTGATTCAAAAATTTCAAGTTTGTTACTTGCTTGTTAAGAAAGATTCAAACTTTAAGTTCTAGAATCATATCTTGTGATTTCTTGTGAATCAAGTCATTAATTGTGATTTTAAAAATTCAAATCTTTTTCAAAAACTAATTTCTATCATATCTTTTCAAAATATCTTCTCTAACTTCCCAACTTCTTATCTTTTCAAAATTTGTTTCAACTAACTAACTAACTTTTTGTTTGTTTCTTACCTTTTTCAAAACCACCTAACTAACTCTTTCTCTCTCTATTTTCGAAAATATCTTCCCCCTTTTTCAAAAATTTCTTTTTAATTAACTAATTATTTTATTTTTATTTTGAATTTTTGAAAAAAAAAAAACTACTAACCTTTTTCAAAAACTATTTTCAAAAAATCACTAACTCTTTTTCAAAAATTATTTTCAAAATTTTCCCTCTCTCATCTTATTCTATTTATTTATTCATCTACTAACATCTCTCCCTCACCCACCAAAAATCCGAACCCTCTCTCTCTCTTTCTGAGTTCAGATTTTTCTCTTCTTCTTTTCTACTAACAATAAGGAACCTCTTTACTGTGACATAGAGGATTCCTCTTCTTTTCCTTTTCTCTTCTCTTTCTTATGAGCAGGGATAGAGAAAAAGGCATTCTTGTTGAAGCTGATCCAGAACCTGAAAGGAATCTGAAGAGGAAATTTAGAGAAGCTAAATTACAACAATCCAGAGACAACTTGATTGAAAATTTCGAACAAGTAAAGGAGATGGCAGCTGAACCCAAC
>NC_029794.2:65341454-65344113 GCF_000816755.2 Arachis ipaensis
AGAAGAAGCTTATGATCCTGAGAACCCTGCAATAGCAGAGGTGAATTACTTAGGTGAACCTTATGAAAACACCTATAATTCATCATGGAGAAATCATCCAAATTTCTCATGGAAGGATCAAAAGCCCCAACAAGGCTTTAATAATGGTGGAAGAAACAGGTTTAACAATAATAAACCTTTTTCATCATCTACTCAGCAACAGACAGAGAACTCTGAACAAAATACTTCTAATTTAGCAAACTTAGTCTCTGATCTATCTAAGGCCACTGTAAGTTTCATGAATGAAACAAGGTCTTCCATTAGAAATCTGGAAGCACAAGTGGGCCAGCTGAGTAAAAGGATCACTGAAATCCCTCCCAGTACTCTCCCAAGTAATACAGAAGAGAATCCAAAAGGAGAGTGCAAGGCCATTGACATAAGCACCATGGCCGAACCCAATGAGGGAGAGGAGGACGTGAATCCTAAGGAGGAAGACCTCCTGGGACATCCAATGGTCAATAAGGAGCTTCCCTCTGAGGAACCAAAGGACTCTGAGGGTCATCTAGAGACCATAGAGATTCCATTAAACCTCCTTATGCCATTCATGAGCTCTGATGAGTATTCCTCTTCTGAAGAGAATGAGGATGTTACTGAAGAACAAATAGCCAAGTTTCTTGGTGCAATCATGAAGCTGAATGCCAAATTATTTGGCATTGATACTTGGGAAGTTGAACCTCCCTTGTTCATCAATGAACTAAGTGATCTGGATCAACTGGCATTGCCTCAGAAGAGACAGGATCCTGGAAAGTTCATAATACCTTGTACCATAGGCACCATGATCTTTAAGGCCCTGTGTGACCTTGGTTCAGGAATAAACCTCATGCCCCTCTCTGTAATAGAGAAACTGAGAATCTATGGGGTGCAAGCTACTAAAATCTCATTAGAGATGGCAGACAATTCGAGAAAACAGGCTTATGGACAAGTAGAGGATGTGTTAGTAAAGGTTGAAGGCCTTTACATCCCTGCTGATTTCATAGTCCTGGATACTGGAAAGGAAGAGGATGAATCCATCATCCTAGGAAGACCTTTCCTAGCCACAGCAAGAGCTGTGATTGATGTGGACAGAGGAGAATTAATCCTTCAATTGAATGAGGACAACCTTGTGTTTACAACTCAAGGATCTCTCTCTGCATCCATGGAGAGGAAGCATGAAAAGCTTCTCTCAAAGCAGAGTCAACCCAAGCCCCCACAGTCAAACTCTAAGTTTGGTGTTGGGAGGCCACAACCAGACTCTAAGTTTGGTGTTGAACTCCCATATCCAAACTCTAAGTTTGGTGTTGGAGAGTCTCAATAAAGCTCTGCACATCTGTGAGGCTCCATGAGAGCCCACTGTCAAGCGCTTGTTGGGAGGCAACCCAATTTTTATTTATCTAACTATATTTTTCTTAGTTATATGTCTTTATAGGTTCATGATCATGAGGAGTCACAAAATAAATATAAAAATTGAAAACAGAATAAAAAAACAGCAGAAGAAAAATCACACCCTGGAGGAAGCATCTGCCTGGCGTTCAACGCCAGAACAGAGCATGGTTCTGGCGCTGAACGCCCAAAATGGGCAGCATTCTAGCACTGAATGCCCAGAACAAGCATGGTTTTGGCGTTCAACGCCAGAAATGGCAACAAATGGGTGTTGAACGCCCAAAATGGGCACCAACCTGGCGCTGAACGCCCAGAGTTGTGTGCAAAGGCATTTTACATGCCTAATTGGTGCAGGATGCAAATCCTTGATACCCCAGGATCTGTGGACCCCACAGGATCATCTCAGGATCTGTGGACCCCACAGGATCCCCACTTACCTCCACTCACTTCTTCTCACCACTCTCTTTCACACAACCCCATAAAATTCTTCCCCAAAAACCCTTCACCAATCACCTCAATCTCTCTTCCCCATCACCTCTTCACCACTCACATCCATCCACTCTTCCCCATAAACCTACCTCATAAACTCCACCTACCTTCAAAATTCAAAACCAATTTCCACCCAAACCCACCCATATGGCCGAAACCTTTCCCCCCCTCCCTTCCCTATATAAAGCCCTCCATTCTTCATCAAATTCACACAACACACCCCTCTACACCCTTCTTGGCCGAAACACTTCCCACTCTCCCTCTCCTCTATTTCTTATTCTTCTTCATCTATTCTTTCTTTTATTGCTCGAGGGCGAGCAAAATTCTAAGTTTGGTGTGGTAAAAGCATAAGCTTTTTGTTTTTCCATTACCATTATGACATAGAGGGAGATATCCTCATTAAAGAGGACAAGCCCATCACTAAGAAGAAGATGGAGCAAGCAAGAGAGCCCATTCATNGTTATTTGATAATCTAAAAAATCATAAAAATGATTCTTGAAGCCAGAAAAAGCAGCAAAGAACAGAGCTTGCAGAAAAAAAAATAGGCGAAAAAAAAATAGAAAGAAAAAGTAAAAGCAAGTAGAAAAAGCCAAAAGCTCTTAAAACCAAGAGGCAAGAGCAAAAAGCCAATAACCCTTAAAATCAAAAGGCAAGGGCAAATAAAAAGGATCCCAAAGATTTGAGCATCAGTGGATAGGAGGGCCTAAAGGAATAAAATCCTGGTCTAAGCGGCTAAACCAAGCTGTCCCTAACCATGTGCTTGTGGCGTGAG
>NC_029794.2:65344186-65344924 GCF_000816755.2 Arachis ipaensis
TGTTTTCATTAGTTTTTATGTTAAATTCACATTTCTGGAATTTACTATGAGTTTGTCTATTTTTCTGTGATTTCAGGTATTTTCTGGCTGAAATTGAGGGACTTGAGCAAAAATCAGATTCAGAGGTTGAAGAAGGACTGCTGATGCTGTTGGATTCTGACCTCCCTGCACTCAAAGTGGATTTTCTGGAGTTACATAACTTAAAATGGCTTGCTTCCAATTGCGTTGGAAAGTAGACATCCAGGGCTTTCCAGAAATATATAATAGTCCATACTTTGGACAAGTTTAGACGACGCAAACCGGCGTTCAACGCCAGCTTTCTGCCCAATTCTGGCGTCCAGCGCCAGAAAAGGATCCAAAACCAGAGTTGAACGCCCAAACTGGCACAAAAGCTGGCATTCAACTCCAAGAAGGACCTCTACACGTGCAACACTCAAAGCTTAGCCCAAGCACACACCAAGTGGTCCCCGGAAGTGGATTTATGCATCAATTACTTACTTCTGTAAACCTTAGTAGCTAGTTTATTATAAATAGGACATTTCACTATTGTATTTGACATCCTGGATCCTGGATTGTATTTTGATCCTGTGATCACGTTTTGGGGGCTGGCCATCTCGGCCATGCCTGGACCTTTCACTTATGTATTTTCAACGTTCAACGTTCTACACTCCATAGATTAAGGTGTGGAGTTCTGCTGTTCCTTAAAGATTAATGCAAAGTACTACTGTTTTCTATTCA
>NC_029794.2:65345132-65347376 GCF_000816755.2 Arachis ipaensis
ATGACAGACGCAAAAGGATAGTAAATCCTATTCCAGCATGATCGAGAACCGACAGATGAATAGCCGTGCCGTGACAGGGTGCATTGATCATTTTCACTGAGAGGATAAGATGAAGCCATTGGCAAGGGTGATGCCTCCAGACGATTAGCCGTGCCGTGACAGGGCATTTGGATCATTTTCCCGAGAGAAGACTGAAAGTAGCCATTGACAATGGTGATGTATCACATAAAGCCAGCCATGGAAAGGAGTAAGACTGATTGGATGAAGATAGCAGGAAAGCAGAGGTTCAGAGGAACGAAAGCATCTCTATTCGCTTATCTGAAATTCTCACCAATAATTTACATAAGTATTTCTATCCCTATTTTATTATTTAATTTCGAAAACCTCATTACTATTTTATATCTACCTGACTGAGATTTGCAAGGTGACCATAGCTTGCTTCATACCAACAATCTCTGTGGGATTCGACCCTTACTCACGTAAGGTATTACTTGGACGACCCAGTGCACTTGCTGGTTAGTTGTGCAAAGTTGTGAACCATGGTATTGGCATCATGTTTGTGGCGCCATTACCAGGGAAAGAAAGAGCGATAAGTTTTACATAATTAAAGTGTAATCACAATTTCTGCGCACCAGAGCCTTATTTGGGTATTATTTTATTATATTTGAGCTTGTAGATATTATGAGGAGTAATTTGACAATTGACATGGATCTCATATACACTTGGATTACTTATTTTCATTCCTATTTTTACTTGAACACCAAGTGTTTGTGAAAAAGCCAACATGGCATTTTGAATTCTTTTCTACTATTGTCTTACTACTTTAATTCCCATTTTTCACAACACTTGTATTCCACATGTATTGGGATTATCATTCACGATTGTCATCATACAAATACTCACTCTTTTTTTCCATGTGATACTTCTTGTTCAATTTGATGCTTGAGTTATGCTTCTCATGCCTCTTAATTGTATGCCATAAAACCTCTTGCATCTTGTTGTTATGACTTGCCTTTATGATCCTAATTGATGTCTTACCTACATGTTGTAGCTACCATGTATTTAAGTAATTATCTTTTCTTTGAAATTTATTATCACTTGGAATTTCTTTCTTCTGATTTTTGGTACTCTATATTTAACATTCTTCCTTAGGATGAGTACTAAGAAAGGAAAAGAGAAGGCTATTGACAAGACACCAGCAAGGAAAGGCACTAAAAGAACTGTGGCTAAGGCCCAACCCACTACAAGTGTTAAGCCTCCCACGAAGTGGGTGAAACGGATAATCAATGTTAATGAGGCAGAAAAGGCGTTCCCTGCTAGGGACTCTGCACGATTCACTAACCGTTACTGTGAGCATATGGTCCCTATCCTGGCTGAGAGAAACTACAATAATGAGCCCCTACTCATTGTTCCAACACACTTTGTTGATTTTGTGGAGCCCTGCATTGAGAGGAAACAGTAGAAATTCTTGAGAAGACAGCCGCGGGAGGCCAATCTGTCATGGGTAGTCGAATTCTACTCCAACTTCCACTCGCCTACCCTGCAGTCTATTTATGTTCATCAGAAGCAAGTACCCGTCTCTGAAGGGGCCATCCAGAGAGTATTGGATCTTCCACCTAGCCCAGAGGGATGGGACGCCTATCAAAAGGCCTCTTTCAAGCGCCAGACATACTAGTTTGACTGGAATAACGTCCTTGGTGTCATAGCACGACCTGGCAGCAAGTGGATCTACGGACAGCATCGGACTCGACCTAAGAGCATTTCAGCTCCTGCACTCACCTTGGAGGCTCACGTGTGGGCATAGATTATGTCCCACTATGTCTTTCCAAGCACTCATGAGTCTACCTTTACTGCAGACATGGCTGTCCTCATCTGGTGCATCCTTACAGAGCAGCCCCTCAACTTACCCAGACACATCCGGCAAGCCATGTGACACGTACAGATTGTGGGTAACCTACCCCTCCCCGCCTTATTGTTGGATCTTGTCTCTGTAGCAGGAGTCTCATATAGGGCTGGGGATACCAAGGAAATGATCCCAAGAGCTGATCAGTATGTCTCGAACGGGAAGTACATCAGACCCCAGTACCCTCTGCTAGCCGACATCCCGGCCCATCTTCAGACACTCCTACTAAGTCCGCCCCACCATCACCCACACCTCCTACACCATCCACTACTTAGATGTTCCTTCAGATCCTTCAGAGGTTGGACCGGCAAGACCGGCAGATGGAGCGAATGGAGCGTCGT
>NC_029794.2:65347448-65371417 GCF_000816755.2 Arachis ipaensis
AAGCGCCGGTACACCTATCTAAAGGAGCTCATTGCTCGTGCTCACCCACCCCAGAAGAGAAGGATATGCCGGACTCTACTTCACCTACCAGCACTGGGAGCCATGACGAGCCCGATAGTGGAGGTGACACTACCAGCCCTGCCTTGCTCCTTACTGATGGCATGGAGGACCGTGCCAAGCCTTAAGTGTGGGGAGTTCAGTACCTGACTTCCGGAGGTAATTTCTCTCTCTGTTAACACCAATATGTTATTTTTCTTTTGTTAGATAGGATAGATTACATGATAATAATTTCTTGCATGTATGTTTTGCTTAGTTGAAATAATGAGCTTCCTTTCAAGACTGATGAGCGGATAATTTATACGCTTTTTGGCATTGTTTTTAGGTAGTTTTTAGTATAATTTAGTTAGTTTCTACTATCTTTTTATTAGTTTTTAAATAATAATCACATTTCTGGACTTTACTATGAGTTAGTGTATTTTTCTGTGATTTCAGGTATTTTCTGGTTGAAATTGAGGGACTTGAGCAAAAATCTGATTCAGAGGCTGAAGAAGGACTGCATATGCTGTTGGATTCTGACCTCCCTGCACTTGAAATGGATTTTCTGGAGCTACAGAAGCCCAATTTCCGCGCTCTCAATTGCCTTGGAAAGTATACATCCAGGGCTTTCCTACAATATATAATAGTCCATACTTTTCTCGAGTTTTAATGACGCAAACTGGCATTCAAACACCAACTTCCTGCCATATTCTGAAGTTAAACGCCAGAAACAGGTTGCTAACCAGAGTTAAACGCCAGAGACAGGCTACAACCTGGCGTTTAACTCCAAAAAGAGTCTTTACACATGAAAGCTCAATGCTCAGCCTAAGCACACACCAAGTGGGCCCGGAAGTGGATTTCTACATCATTTACTTATCTTATGTAACCTTAGCTACTAGTTTAGTATAAAAACTACTTTTAGTGATTTATTTTATATCTCTGGTTAGTCTTTGAATAATTTTATGTTGATAGATCACGTTTAGGGGGCTGGCCATTCGGCCATGCCTGGACCTTCATCACTTATGTATTTTCAACGGTAGAGTTTCTACACACCATAGATTAAGGTGTGGAGCTCTGCTATTCCTCATGAATTAATGCATAGTATTATTGTTTTCTTATTCAATTCAAGCTTATTCCTATTCTAAGATATTCGCTTGCACTTTAACCATGATGAATATGATGATCCGTGACACTCATCACTATTCTCAACCTATGAACGCGTGCCTGACAACAACTTCCGTTCTACCTTGGATTGAGCGTTTATCTCTTAGCCTCCATTCCGAAAGATCGGAGTCTTTGTGGTATAAGCTAGAATTATTGGTGGCCATTCTTGAGATCCGGAAAGTCTAAACATTGTCTGTGGTATTCCGAGTAGGATCTGGAAAGGGATGACTGTGATGAGCTTCAAACTCGCGAGTGTTGGGCGTAGTGACAGACGCAAAAGGATCACTGGATCCTATTCCAACATGATCGAGAACCGACAGATGATTAGCCGTGCGGTGACAGCGCATTTGGACCATTTTCACTGAGAGGACGGGAAGTAGCCATTGACAACGGTGATGCCCAACATACAACTTGCCATGGGAAGGAGTATGAATGATTGGATGAAGGCAGTAGGAAAGCAGAGGTTCAGAAGGAACAAAGATTCTCCATACGCTTATCTGAAATTCTCACCAATGAATTACATAAGTATCTCTATCTTATTTTTTGTTATTTATATTTTAATTATCAAAATCCCATAACCATTTGAATCTGCCTGACTGAGATTTACAAGATGACCATAGCTTGCTTCAAGCCGACAATCTCTGTGGGATCGATCCTTACTCACGTAAGGTTTATTACTTGGATGACCCAGTGCACTTGCTGGTTACTTGTGCGGAGTTGTGAAAAAAAATTGAGATTATGAATGTGCGTACCAAGTTTTTGGCGTCGTTGCTGGGGATTGTTCGAGTTTGGACAACTGACGGTTCATCTTGTTGCTCAGATTAGGTAATTTTATTTTAATTTTAAGCTTTTTGTTTTTATTATTTTTATTTTCGAAAAATCCAAAAATAATTAATAAAATCATGAAACCAAAAATAATTTGATGTTTCTTGTTTGAGTCTAGTGTCAATTTTTAAGTTTGGTGTAAATTGCATCCTTTTAATTTCCTGAAAATTTTTGAAAACTCATGCATTGTGTTCTTCATGATATTCAAGTTGTTCTTGATGATCTTCTTTGTTTGATCTTTGCATTATCATGTTTTGTGACTTTTCTTGTTTTTCATATGTATTTTCAATTTGTTAGTGTCTAAAGTTTGAAAATTTCTAAGTTTGGTGTCTTGCATATTTTTCTTTTCTTAAAAAAATTTTCAAAAATAAGTTTTAGTGTTCATCTTGACATTCAAAGTGTTCTTGGTATTCATCCTGATATTCAAAGTGTTCTTGCATGCATTAGTTGTTTTGATTCATAATTTTTATGTTTTGTTTCAAATTGTTGTTTTTCTCTTTCTTCATTGAAAATTCAAAAAAAAAATATCTTTCCCTTATTTTACCCATAAATTTCAAAATCGTATCTTTTTTAATTCTTTTTCAAAAATCAAATCTTTTTCAATTTTTTTCTTAATATTTTTTAAAATATCAAAATTAATTTTCAAAATTTTTTCTTATTTGCATCTAATATTTTCGAAATTAATTGCTATCATCTAATGTTTTGATTCAAAAACTTTCAAGTTATTACTTGTCTATTAAGAAAGGACCAATCTTTAAATTCTATAATCATATCTTTTAATTTCTTATTAGTCAAGTAATCAACTTTAATTTCAAAAATCAAATCTTTTTAATTTCCTTTTCAAATCTTTTTCAAAATGATTTCAAATCATATCTTTTTCAAAAAATCAATTTTCAAAATCTTTTCTAACTTCCTGTCTTTTCAAATTTGATTTTCAAATCTTTTTCAATTAACTACTTGACTTTTTATTTGATTTTAAAAGTTTTCTAGTTCAATCATATCTTTTTCAAAACAACCTAACTAATATTCTCTCTCTAATTTTCGAAAACTCCTACCCACTTTTTCAAAATTCTTTTTAATTAACTAATTGTTTCAAATTTTAATTTTAATTTTATTTCTCTTTTTAATTTTTGAATTCTAACTAATAATTAAAATAAAAACAAAAATATTTTCCTTTTATTCTTTTTAAAATTCGAAATTCTCTCTCTCTCTTCTCCTTCTTCTATTCTTCTCTTCTTCTACTCACATAAAGGAATCTCTATACTGTGACATAGAGGATTTCTCTTCTTTTCTGTTCTCTTCTTTTTCATATGTGCAGGAACAGGGATAGAGACATTCTTATTGAAGCTGATCCTGAACCTGAAAGGACTCTTAAGAGAAAACTAAGAGAAGCTAAAGCACAATCCTCCAGAGAGGACCTGACAGAAATTTTCGAAAAAGAAGGAGACATGGCCGAACCCAATAACAATGGTGGAGATGCAAGGAAGATGCTTGGTGACTTTATTGCACCCTCTTCTAATTTCTATGGAAGAAGCATCTCAATTCCTGCCATTGGATTTGCAACTCCGCACAACTAACCAGCAAGTGCACTGGGTCGTCCAAGTAATACCTTACTGAGTAAGGGTCGATCCCACGGAGATTGTCGGCTTGAAGCAAGCTATGGTTATCTTGTAACTCTTAGTCAGGATATCAATAATTCTCAGATTTAATTGTAAAAAGTAAAAGAACATGAAATAAATACTTGTTATGCAGTAATGAAGAACAAGTTAAGGCTTTGGAGATGCTTTGTCTTCTGAATCTCTGCTTTCCTACTATCTTCTTCTTCATGCACACAAGGCTCCTTCCATGGCAAGCTTTATGTTGGGCATCACCGTTGTCAATGGCTACTTCCCGTCCTCTCAGTGAAACGTTCCAAATATGCTGTCACCGCACGGCTAATCATCTGTCGGTTCTCGATCATGCTGGAATAGAATCTATTGATCCTTTTGCGTCTGTCACACACCCAAAAATCACGAGTTTGAAACTTGTCATAGCCATCCCTTCCCAGATCCTACTCAGAATACCACAGACAAGGTTTAGATGTTCCGGATCTCAGGAATGACCGCCAATAATTCTAGCTTATACCACGAAGACTCTGATCTGACTCATGAGGCTAAGAGATATGCATTCAATCTAAGGTAGAACGGAGGTGGTTGTCAGGCACGCGTTCATAGGTGAGAATGATGATGAGTGTCACGGATCATCACATTCATCCGGTTGAAGTGCGAATGAATATCTTAGAATAGAAGCAAGCGTGATAGAATGGAAAACAGTAGTAATTGCATTAATTCATGAAGAACAGCAGAGCTCCTCACCCCCAACAATGGGGTTTAGAGACTCATGCCGTAGAGAATACAATAAGAAACGTGTAAAGTGTCATGAGGTACAAGATGAATCACTAAAAGTAGTTTTTTATAGTGAACTGGTGACCTAGGGTTACAGAAAATGAGTAAGCTAGGGTGTTTAGTGTAAAAATCCACTTCCGGGACCCACTTGGTGTATGCTTGGGCTGAGCATTGAAGCTTTCATGTGTAGAGACTTTTCTTGGAGTTAAACACCAGCTTTTGTGCCAGTTTGGGTGTTTAACTCCAGTTTTTATGCCAGTTCCGGCGTTAAATGCCAGAATTCTTGAGCTGACTTGGAACGCCTATTTCGGCCATCAAAGCTCGGGCAAAGTATGGACTTCTAAAAATTGCTGGAAAGCCCAAGATGTCTACTTTCCAATGCAATTAAGAGCACACCAATTGGGCTTCTGTAGCTCCAGAAAATCCACTTGGAGTGCAGGGAGGTCAGAATCCAACAGCATCTACAGTCCTTTTTCAGCCTCTGAATCAGATTGTTGCTCAGGTCCCTCAATTTCAGCCAGAAAATACCTGAAATCACAGAAAAACACACAAACTCATAGTAAATTCCAGAAAAATGAATTTTAAATAAAAACTAATAAAAATATAATAAAAACTAATAAAAATATACTAAAAATATACTAAAAACAATGCCAAAAAGCGTATAAATTATCCGCTCATCACAACACCAAACTTAAATTGTTGCTTGTCCCCAAGCAACTAAAAATCAAATAGGGTAAAAAGAAGAGAATATACAATGAATTCCAAAAACATCTATGAAGATTAGTATTAATTAGATGAGTGGGGCTATTAGCTTTTTGCTTCTGAACAGTTTTGGCATCTCACTTTATCCCTTGAAGTTCAAAATGATTGGCATCTATAGGAACTCAGAATCCAGATAGTGTTATTGATTTTCCTAGTTATGTATGTTGATTCTTGAATACTGCTACTTTATGAGTCTTGGCCGTGGCCCTGAGCACTTTGTTTTCCAGTATTACCACCGGATACATAAATGCCACAGACACATAACTGGGTGAACCTTTTCAGATTGTGACTCAGCTTTGCTAGAGTCCCCAATTAGAGGTGTCCAGGGTTCTTAAGCACACTCTTCTTTTTGCTTTGGACCTCGACTTTAACCGCTCAGTCTCAAGCTTTCACTTGACACCTTCACGCCACAAGCACATGGTTAAGGATAGCTTGGTTTAGCCGCTTAGGCCAGGATTTTATTCCTTTGGGCCCTCCAATCCACTGCTGCTCAAAGCCTTGGATCCTTTTTATCACCCTTGCCTTTTGGTTTAAAGGGGTATTGACTTTTTCTGCTTGCTTTTCTTTTTCTTTCTTTTTCTTTTCTCTTTTTTTTTGCAAGCTTTTCACTGCTTTTTCTTGCTTCAAGAATCAATTTTATGATTTTTCAGATCATCAGATAACATTTTTCCTTTTCCCATCATTCTTTCAAGAGCCAACAATTTTAACATTCATAAACAATCATCTTCAAAAATTCGCACTGTTCAAGCATTTATTCAGAAAACAATAGTATTGCCACCACATCAAAATAATTAAACTGTTTTAAAATTCAAAATTCATGTACTTCTTTTTCTTTTTCAATTAAAAATACTTTTTATTTAAGAAAGGTAATGGATTCATAGGACATTCATAGCTTTAAGACATAAACTTTAAATTTTTTTTGATTATGGAATAAAAATAAGACTCAAAAAAATAAATATAAGCGCAGACCCATAATAATAGAAGACAGAAAATTAAAAGCAGAAGAATAAATGACTCTTAAAATAGACTCTTAATAATAAAGGTTATCACAGAGTTAGGACTCAACAACCTTGATTTTGAGGAGTGCATGCTCCCTCAATTTGTGGGGTGCTTGGTCCTTCAAGGGAGAGCTTCTGGCGCTTCAGCTCCTGTAGCTCACGCCCTTGCTTCTCCTGTTCCTTCAGCAGTTTGCAGAGCATGCAGTTTTGATTCTGCTGTTCTTCCTTAAGTTGTTCCATAGCTTCTTGCAGCATGGTAACGGATGCTTCTAGGCGGGTCCAGTAGTCAATTTCAGGAATTTCTGGGAGGAACTCCTGCGCCCTCCTGTTGATGGAGTTGTCTTGCACTTGTTCTTCCATTGACTTCTTGGTGATTGAGTGTTCGATTGGGATGAATTCATCTACTTCCATCCTCACCCCAGCATCTTTACATAGCAGAGAAATTAAGCTTGGGTAGGCCAGTTTGGCTTCAGTGGAGTTCTTGTTTGCAATTGTGTAAATCTCACAAGAAATCAGATGATGAATCTCCACTTCTTTTCCAAGCATAATACAATGAATCATCACTGCTCTTTTGATAGTGACCTCAGAGCGGTTGCTAGTGGGCAATATAGAACGCCCAATGAAGTTCAACCATCCTCTTGCAACTGGTTTGAGATCTCCTCTCTTGAGTTGGTTTGTGACACCTTTTGAATTGGTTATCCACTTAGTTCCAGGGAGGCATATGTCCTCTAGAACTTGATCCAACCCCTTATCTACTCCCACCATTCTCCTATTAAAGGATTCTGGATCATCTTGTAGTTAAGGCAATTTAAAGATCTCTCTTATTTTGTCCAGATGGAAGTAAATAAGCCTCCCTCTGACCATGGTTCGATAGGTATGAAAGGCAGTTCCAGTTATTCTCTGCTTATCTGTCAGCCACAGATTTGAGTAAAATTCCTGAACCATGTTTCTTCCAACCTTTGTCTTAGGATTGGCTAGAATTTCCCATCATCTGTTTCGAATTTGCTCTTGGATCTCCGGATATTCATCCTCTTTCAGATTGAATTTAACTTCCGGGATCACTGACCTCAGACCCATTATTTTGTGGTAATGGTCTGCATGTTCTTTGGTTAAGAACCTCTCTTGATTCCAAAGACTCTTTGGAGTATTCTCTTTCTTGCCTCTTGATTTGGTTTGTTTTCCCTTAGGTGCCATGATCTTGATGAGTCTTAGCTCAGTGATCACGGAAAAACACACCAAACTTAGAGGTTTGCTCACCCTCAAGCAAAAGAAAGGAAAGGGGAGAGAGAGGAGAAGAGGCAAATTCGAATAGTGTAGAGGACGGGATGGCCGAATGTATATTTATAGAAGGAGGAGAGGGATTTCAAAAAATTTGAAAGAGATATGACATAGAGATATGATTGATGGAAGAAAATAAAATCATGATATGAAAAAGATGAGATTTGTAATTGAAAAAGATTTGGAAAGAAATTAAGAAGATAATTAAGTTTTTGAAGAAGATTTGGGAAGGATTTGAAAAAAAATTGAAAAGAGATTTAGAAAATGTTTGAATTTTTGAAAATTGAGGGTGAATGATGAAAGTTTGAAACATGTTTATGCAGAAAAGTATGAATCAAAACATGAAAATTCGAAAAAATTTGAAGTTGAAAACAAAATTTCCTTCCCCTGCCTTTCTGGCGTTAAACACCCAGAATGGTATCCATTATGGCGTTTAACGCCCAATTGTTGGCCATTATGGGCGTTTAACGCCCAGCCAGGTACCCTGGCTGGCGTTAAATGCCAGAAACCCCTTTATCACTGGGCGTTTTTCTGAACGCCCAAGATGCTGCAATTCTGGCGTTAAATGCCCAGAATGGTACCCATTCTGGCGTTTAATGCCCAAAATGGTACCTTTACTGGCGTTAAACACCCAGAATGATACCCATTCTGGCGTTTAACACCCAAAATGCCCTTTACTGGCGTTTTCTTGCAAGCAAGCTCCTTTTCTCTGCTTTTTGCACTGAATCCTTCTGTAACTCTGTGAATTCCTTCAATTTTGATGATTAACCTTTGAAGAAAAATGTATATCAAACTTCTACAAGTATTAATTAAGACAAATAACTTGCTAATGGCTGGGTTGCCTCCCAGCAAGCGCTTCTTTATTGTCTTTAGCTGGACCTTTATTGAGCTTCATTCAAGCCTCAGTTTTGAGCATTCTTGCTTAAAATTGCTTTCAAGATAATGTTTGATTCTCTGTCCATTAACAACGAACTTTTTATCAGAATCAATATCTTGAAGCTCAACATATCCATATGGTGACACTCCTGTAATCACATATGGTCCCCTCCACCGGGATTTTAATTTCCCGGGGAATAATCTGAGCCTAGAGTTGAACAACAGAACTTTTTGTCCTGGCTCAAAGACTCTGGATGACAATTTCTTGTCATGCCATTTTTTGCTTTTTCCTTATAAATTTTTGCATTTTCAAAAGCATTGAGTCTGAACTCCTCTAGCTTATTTAGCTGGAGCAATCTTTTCTCACCAGCTAACTTAGCATCCATGTTTAGGAATCTGGTTGCCCAGTAGGCTTTATGTTCTAGTTCCATGGGCAGATGACAGGCCTTGCCATACACAAGCTGGTATGGAGAAGTTCCTATAGGAGTCTTGAATGCTGTTCTGTATGCTCACAGAGCATCATCCAAGCTCTTTGCCCAATCCTTTCTACGGGCAATTACAGTCCATTCTAGGATTCTCTTTAATTCTCTGTTAGAGACTTCAGCCTGCCCATTTGTCTGTGGATGATACGGAGTTGCTACTTTGTGGCTAATTCCATATCGAACCATAGCAGAGTAAAGCTGTTTATTGCAGAAATGGGTGCCCCCATCACTGATTAGTACTCTGGGAACACCAAATCTGCTGAAAATATATTTTTGGAGGAACTTTAGCACAGTCTTGGTATCATTAGTGGGTGTGGCAATTGCTTCCACCCATTTAGATACGTAGTCTACTGCCACCAGAATGTAAGTGTTTGACTATGAGGGTGGGAAAGGACCCATGAAGTCAATACCCCATACATCAAACAACTCAATCTCTAAGATCCCTTGTTGAGGCATGGCATAACCATGAGGCAAGTTACCAGCTCTTTGGCAACTGTCACAGTTACGCACAAACTCTCGGGCATCTCTATAGAGAGTAGGCCAATAGAAGCCACATTGGAGGACTTTAGTGGCTGTTCACTCACTTCTGAAATGTCCTCTATACTGTGATCCATAGCAATGCCACAGGATCTTCTGTGTCTCCTCTCTAGGGACGCATCTGCAGATCATTCTGTCTGCACATCTCTTAAAGAGATATGGTTCATCCCATAAGTAGTACTTTGCATCAGAAATTAGTTTTTTCTTTTGCAACCTGCTGTACTCTTGGGGTATGAACCTCACAGCTTTATAATTTGCAATGTCTGCAAACCATGGCACTTCCTAAATGGAAAAAAGTTGCTCATCCGGAAAGGTCTCAGAGATCTCAGTAGGAGGGAGGGACGGCCCTGCTACTGGTTCTATCCGGGACAGGTGATCAGCTACGAGGTTCTCTGTCCCTTTTCTGTCTCTTATTTCTATATCAAACTCTTGCAGAAGCAACACCCATCTTATGAGCCTGGGTTTTGAATCCTGCTTTGTGAGTAGATATTTAAGAGCAGCATGGTCAGTATACACAATCACTTTTGAACCTACTAAATAGGATATAAACTTGTCGATGGCATAAATCACTGCAAGTAACTCCTTTTCTGTGGTTGTGTAGTTTTTTTGTGCGTCATTTAGAACATGACTGGCATAGTAAATGATGTATAGAAGCTTGTTATGCCTTTGTCCCAACACTGCACCAATGGCATGGTCACTGGCATCACACATTAATTCGAATGGTAATATACAGTCAGGTACAGAGATGGCTGGTGCTGTGACCAGCTTGGCTTTCAGGGTCTCAAACGCCTGCAGACACTCTGTGTCAAACACAAATGGCGTGTCAGTAGCTAGCAGGTTTCTTAGAGGTTTTGCAATTTTTGAAAAATCCTTTATGAACCTCCTATAGAATCCTGCATGCCCAAGAAAGCTTCTGATTGCCTTAACATTGGCAAGTGGTGGTAATTTCTCAATTACCTCTACCTTGGCTTGATCCACCTCTATCCCCTTGCTTGAAATTTTGTGTCCAAGGACAATTCCTTTAGTCATCATAAAGTGACATTTTTCCCAGTTTAAGACCAAGTTAGTCTCTTGGCACCTTTTCAAGACAAGTGCTAGATGATCAAGACAGGAGCTGAATGAGTCTCCAAATACTGAGAAGTCATCCATGAAGACTTCCAGGAACTTCTCTACCATATCAGAGAAGATAGAGAGCATGCACCTCTGAAAGGTTGCAGGTGTATTGCATAGACCAAAAGGTATTCTTCTATAAGCAAATACTCCAGATGGACATGTGAATACTGTTTTCTCTTGGTCTTGAGGATCCACTGTAATTTGGTTGTAGCCTGAATAGCCATGCAAAAAGCAGTAGTATTCATGGCCTGCTAGTCTCTCTAGCATCTGGTCTATGAATGGAAAAGGAAAATGATCCTTTATGGTGGCTGTATTGAGCCTTCTGTAGTCAATACACATACGCCACCCTGTAACTGTTCTTGTGGGAACCAGTTCATTCTTTTCATTATGAACCACTGTCATGCCTCCCTTCTTGGGGACAACTTAGACAGGGCTCACCCAGGGGCTATCAGAAATAGGATAAATAATCCCAACCTCTAGTAACTTAGTGACCTCTTTCTGCACCACTTCCTTTATGGCTGGATTTAGCCGCCTCTGTGGTTGAGCCACTGCCATGGCATCATCCTCCAATAAGATTTTGTGCATGCATCTTGCTGGGCTAATGCCCTTAAGATCACTTATGGACCACCCAAGAGCTGTCTTGTGTGTCCTTAGCACTTGAATTAGTGCTTTCTCTTCCTGTGGATTTAAAGCAGAGCTTATGATCACTGGAAAAGTGTCACCCTCTCCCAGAAATACATATTTCAGGGATGGTGGTAGTGGTTTGAGCTCTGGTTTAGGAGGTTTCTCCTCTTCTTGAGGGATTTTTAGAGGTTCTTTTATTTCCTCTGGTTCCTCCAAATCAGGCTGAACATCTTTAAAGATGTCCTCTAGCTCTGATTCAAGACTCTCAGTCATATTGATCTCTTCCACCAAAGAGTCAATAATATCAGTGCTCATGCAGTCATTTAATGTGTCTGGATGCTGCATAGCTTTGACAGCATTTAACTTGAACTCATCCTCATTGACTCTCAGGGTCACTTCCCCTTTTTGTACATCAATAAGAGTTCGTCCAGTTGCTAGGAAAGGTCTTCCTAGAATGAGAGTTGCACTCTTATGCTCCTCTATTTTCAACACTACAAAGTCAGTGGGAAAGGCAAATGGCCCAACCTTGACAATCATGTCCTCAATGATGCCTGATGGATATTTAATGGAGCCATCAGCAAGTTGAAGACATATCCGGGTTGGTTTGACTTCTTCAGTCAATCCAAGCTTTCTGATAGTGGATGCAGGTATTAGGTTGATACTTGCTCCAAGGTCATATAGAGCTGTCTTGGTGCAAGCACCCTCTAATGTGCATGGTATCATAAAGCTTCCTGGATCTTGAAGCTTTTCTGGTAAGCTTTTTAGAATGATTGCACTGCATTCTTCAGTAAGAAACACTTTTTCAGTTTCTCTCCAATCCTTTTTATGACTTAAGATCTCTTTCATGAACTTAGCATAAGAGGGTATTTGCTCAAGTGCCTCTGCAAACGGGATCTTTATTTCAAGAGTCCTGAGATAGTCTGCAAAGCGGGCAAATTTTTTATCCTGTTCCGCTTGGCAGAGCTTCTGAGGATAAGGCATCTTGGCTTTATATTCTTCATCCTTAGTTGCTGCAGGTTTATTCCCTACAGAAGTGGTTTGAGAAGCCTTCTTAGAGGGGTTACTATCACCACTTGCAGGTGTCTGATCCCTCATTGGCGTTTGAACGCCAGGAATGGGGGCTGAATGGGCGTTTAACGCCAGGTTCCCACCCTTTTCTGGCATCTGAACGCCAGATTTGGGCATCCATTGGGCGTTTAACGCCATTTTTCCCCTTTTTCTGGCGTTTGAACGCCAGAGTTATTCCTCTCTGGGCTCTTGATGTCCTCAGAGGGATTTTGGGCAGTGGTTTGGTCATCCTCTATCATTTGTTCCTTTCTTGACTTTTTGCTACTTTGAGCTGAGTTATTCAATGTCTTCCCGCTCCTTAGTTGGACAGCTTGGCATTCTTCTGTTATCTGTTTAGATAGCTGCTGTCTTGTGTGATTCAATTGTGCTTCTATATTCTTGTTAGCATTTTTAGTGTCTTGGAGCATCTCTTTGAATTCTGCTAATTATTTTGTCATAAGGAGTAATTGCTGATTAAGTTCAACAATCTGTTCTTGAGGATTAGGATCAGTAGTTACTGCCATAGCCTCTTCTTTTATGGAGGGCTCACTGTTTGAGTACAGATGTTGATTTCTAGCAACTGTATCTATGCGTTCTTGAGCCTCTTCAATTATTTTTCTCATGTGTATAGATCCACCAGCTGAGTGGTCTAGGGACATCTGAGCTTTTTCTGTAAGCCCATAGTAGAAGATGTCTAACTATACCCACTCTAAAAACATTTCAGAGGGGCATTTTCTTAGCATCTGATAAACCCCATTTGTAGGGTTTATCTTGTGCTTGATTTAGGGGATTTTATACCCTTTTACCCACATTTATCCATTGAAATAGCATGGTTTTATAACTTCTCCTTTAATTGTGCTTAAGAGTGAAAAAATGCTTTTTAGGACTTAAAATAGCTAAATCTAATTCTCCTTGATTCCATTAGATGCCTTGATATGTTTGCTAAGTGATTTAGATTTAGGAGGCAAGGATTGGACCAAGGGAATGTAGGAAAATCATGTAGAAATGGAGAACTTATGGAGAAATAAAGGAAACGCAAAAGCTGTCAACCCGACCTCTTCGCACTTAATCGGCCATAACTTGAGCTACAGAGATCCAAATGATGCGGTTCCAGTTGGGTTGGAAAGCTAACATCTAGGGCTTCGAAACGATATAAGATTTGATATGGTTGAACCCCGCATGGTGACGCGTACGCGCATAGTACGCGCACGCGCCGTTGCTGCCACCTGGTTCACTTAAAGCAAAATGTGGCCAGCGAATTCTAAAGCCTTGTGGGCCCAATCCAACTCATTTCTGATGCTATTTAGGCCAAGGATTGAAGGGGGAATGGGATACTTTTCATACTTTAGAAGTTAGTTACCATTAGTTTAGTTTTAGCTTAGTTTAGTAGTGAGAGTTAGTTTCTAGAGAGAGAAGCTCTCACTTCTCTCTAGAATTAGGATTAGGATTAGGTTTAGTTCTTAGATTTAAGTTTTGATCTTTGCTTTCTTCCACTTATATCTCTCAATTTTTTGTTGCTACATTCAATCTTCTTCTATTCTTTTGTTGTAATTTCCTTTATGTTGTTCTTATATTTTGTTGTAGATCTAGTATTGTTCCTTCTACATTCCTCCAATTCAATAAGAGGTAATTCATAATAAATGTGTCTTCTTTGCTTTTCTATTGTTGATCTCTTGTTTTTGTAGTTGTAGATTCCTTTAATTCTTACATTTAATAATGTCTACTCTTCTTGCACTTTATGTGTTTGTTGAAATGTCTCTTTTAGTTTTAGTGTAGATTTTGTTCCTCTTGGCCTAGGTAGAGTAATTAGTGACACTTGAGTTATCTAATTCCTTTGTTGATTGATAATTGGAGAGATTGCTAATTGGTTTGGGGTGCACTAAAGCTAGTCTTTCCTTGGGAGTTGGCTAGGACTTGTGGCTCAAGTCAATTCATCCACTTGACTTTCCTTTATTTAGTAAGGGTTAACTAAGTGGTAGCAATGAACAATTCTCATCACAATTGAGAAGGATAACTAGGATAGGACTTCTAGTTCTCACACCTTACCAAGAGCCTTTTATAGTTGTTAGTTTACTTTTCTTGCCATTTATAATTCTTGTCTAAAAATCCTAAAAAACCCCAAATATAACTCACAACCGATAACAAGACACTTCATTACAATTCCTAGGGAGAACGACCCAAGGTCCAATACTTCGGTTTATAAATTTTAGGGGTTTGTACTAGTGACAAACAACTTTTTGTATGAAAGGATTATTGCTTGGTTTAGAAACTATACTTTACAACGAGATTTTATTAGTGAATTTATAAACCGTCAAAAATCCTTCCAAGGCATATCCCATATGAAGAATCCTCTTTCCAATTCTTTCCTTCTCCTTTCTTCTTCCCTTCTCCTACCCCTCATCCAACACTTCCAAACACCATGGATAACCATTTATTTTATTTAGTTAATTAGTTAGTTAGTTAGTTGATTAGTTAGTTTTAGTTTAGTTTTCATTTTTTTTTCTCTCTTTTCATCATAAGTGTTGGAGTATTGACTTTGTTTACTATACATTGCTATATCCCTTATTGCCTAAATGCTATTTTAGCATGAATGTTTTTAGATAATCTTTGTTGGATTCTATGATTGAGGTTATATTTTGTTACTTGGTTTTGAGTTCTTCATGCTTACCTTTTGAAAAATACCAAGTGATGAGAATTGTCTTCGAGCTTATAACTCTTTTGAATTGCATGTTGTAGCTAGCCATCATGTGATTTGGATCCTTTTCCCTCGATTAGGCAACCTCTTGATGGATGATGTTGTGCATTTACCTTAATGCATTGTGTTCATGATTATATGCATCCATATGTGTTTGGCTTGAATGTTTTTATGCTTCGATAATGCTTGTTTTACCTTACAAGTTCACTTAAAGCATCTCAAGCACACTAGGATAAGTGAAGTGCATGCTTCTTTTGTGACATAGCTTTTATGCTAATGTGTATTCTAAACCGCGCAATTTAGAATTCACACACCTAATATTTCTTAATGTCACACTAATTCACCCACATCATTCTAGTGATTCACCTCATTCCAACAATGTATGCTTCCTTGCTTTTATATCTTCTCATCTTATGGTGTTGTATTTTTGTTTTTCATGATAAATGCACCACAAGCAAACATGGAAGCAAGACTAAGAACACGCAGCAATCTGGAGATTCGCCGTACCCCCTTGCTCATCTTTGAGTGCACCGAGGACGGTGCAAACTTTTAAGTGTGGGGAGGTCGTCCGACCGATCGGCAATCTTGGGTGACAAATTTCTAACTCCCTTAATTTGGATCTTTGATTAGCTTAGGCTAGTGTGTGTGAATATCATTCAAGTGTGGGAACCTTGGGACATTGGGTGAATAAAAGGGTATTGTGTATTGTTATTGAAAATATTGGGAATTGGGTACATACTCATGTATTGATCAAATGTAAATCCTTATGCATTGATGCTCTTGTATATAGAAATAAAAAAATGAGAAAAAAAAAAGAACAAAAGAAAAAGAAAAAACAATATGGAAAAGAAAAGAAAAAAAATAGAAAAAGAAAGAAAAGAAAAAAAAAGAAGAAAAATAATAAAAAGGGGACAAAATGCCCCAAAGCGAAGCTCAATAAGATCAATGCATAAGTGTTGTGAAATGAAAAGGGATGCATGAGTATGTGAAAAAGTGAGTAGAATGGGTAGTTAGAGTAGAATTTAATTGTATAGGTTATTATATGGGTTAAGTGGAAAGTTTAAGCTTATCAAAGATTCAAATTCCAAGCTCATTTAACCAAATATGCATCCTACCTTGACCCTAACCCCATTACAACCTATGAAAAGACCTCATGATATATGTATGCATGCATGAAATATTTGCTGATTGTTAGAAGAAAAACAAATCTTATAAAGCATGATTAGAAGAGAATTAAGAGAATCAACCCTAAACACTTGAGTGAATAGAGTGCAAACACTACCGGCGAGGGTTTGATGCTCAATTACATGTTTTCACCTATGATCATAATTTTCGTGCAAGTTTGTAAAAATATTTAATAACTCAATTCAATTGTGGATTAGACTTGCTAGTCCTTAGCCCTTGTGCATATATGTTTCTTGGGAATTGATTTATTTTGACCAAGCACTTGCATTCATTTAGATAGTTGCATATAGGTAGATTGCATTTAGTTAGTTTCCATTGAATAAATGCTATACCCTTACTTCATTCTTGGTTTAAGCATGAGGACATGCTTGGTTTAAGTGTGGGGAGGTTGATAAACCCCATTTCTAGGGTTTATCATGTGCTTGATTTAGGGGATTTTATACCCTTTTACCCACATTTATCCATTGAAATAGCATGGTTTTATAACTTCTCCTTTAATTGTGCTTAAGAGTGAAAACATGCTTTTTAGGACTTAACATAGCTAAATCTAATTCTCCTTGATTCCATTAGATGCCTTGATATGTTTGCTAAGTGATTTAGATTTAGGAGTCAAGGATTGGACCAAGGGAATGTAGGAAAAGCATGTAGAAATGGAGAACTCATGGAGAAATAAAGGAAACGCAAAAGCTGTCAACCAGACCTCTTCGCACTTAATCGGCCATAACTTGAGCTACAGAGATCCAAATGATGCGGTTCTAGTTGGGTTGGAAAGCTAACATCCGGGGCTTCGAAACGATATAAGATTTACTATATTTGAACCGCGCATGGTGACGCGTACGCGCATAGTATGCGCACGCGCCGTTGCTGCCACCTGGTTCACTTAAAGCAAAACGTGGCCAGCGAATTCTAAAGCCTTGTGGGCCCAATCCAACTCATTTCTGATGCTATTTAAGCCAAGGATTGAAGCGGCAATGGGATACTTTTCATACTTTAGAAGTTAGTTACCATTAGTTTAGTTTTAGCTTAGTTTAGTAGTGAGAGTTAGTTTCTAGAGAGAGAAGCTCTCACTTCTCTCTAGAATTAGGATTAGGATTAGGTTTAGTTCTTATATTTAAGTTTTGATCTTTGCTTTCTTCCACTTATATCTCTCAATTCTTTGTTGCTACATTCAATCTTCTTCTATTCTTTTGTTGTAATTTCCTTTATGTTGTTCTTATATTTTGTTGTAGATCTAGTATTGTTCCTTCTACATTCCTCCAATTCAATAAGGGTAATTCATAATAAATGTGTCTTCTTTGCTTTTCTATTGTTGATCTCTTGTTTTTGTAGTTGTAGGTTCCTTTAATTCTTGCATTTAATAATGTTTACTTCTATTGCACTTTATGTGTTTGTTGAAATGTCTCTTTTAGTTTTAGTGTAGATTTTGTTCCTCTTGGCCTAGGTAGAGTAATTAGTGACACTTGAGTTATCTAATTCCTTTGTTGATTGATAATTGGAGAGATTGCTAATTAGTTTGGGGTGCACTAAAGCTAGTCTTTCCTTGGGAGTTGGCTAGAACTTGTGGCTCAAGTCAATTCATCCACTTGACTTTCTTTTATTTAGTAAGGGTTAACTAAGTGGTAGCAATGAACAATTCTCATCACAATTGAGAAGGATAACTAGGATAGGACTTCTAGTTCTCACACCTTACCAAGAGCCTTTTATAGTTGTTAGTTTACTTTTCTTGCCATTTATAATTCTTGTCTAAAAATCCTAAAAAATCCCAAATATAACTCACAACCGATAACAAGACACTTCATTACAATTCCTAGGGAGAACGACCCGAGGTCCAATACTTCGGTTTATAAATTTTAGGGGTTTGTACTAGTGACAAACAACTTTTTGTATGAAAGGATTATTGCTTGGTTTAGAAACTATACTTTACAACGAGATTTTATTAGTGAATTTCTAAACCGTCAAAAATCCGTTCATCAGCATCCCTCTGTACCTCTCCCAGGCATTATAAAGGGATTCATGATCTTCTTGTTTAAAGCCTTGGATGTCCAGTCTTAGCTGTGTCATCCTTCTTGGAGGGTAAAATTGATTCAGAAATTTGTCTGTTAATTGTCTCCATGTTTTTATTCTTGATGTGGGTTGGTTATTTAACCACCTCTTAGCTTGATCTTTTACAGCAAATGGAAACAATAATAATCTGTAGACATCCTGATCCACTTCTTTATCACGTACTGTGTCAGCAATTTGTAAGAACTGTGCCAGAAACTCAGTAGGTTCTTCCTATGGAAGACCGGAATACTGGCAATTTTGCTGCACCATGATAATGAGCTGAGGATTTAACTCAAAGCTGCTTGCTTTGATGGGAGGTATACAAATGCTACTCCCATATGCAGCTGTAATGGGGTTAGCATATGACCCCAGAGTCCTTCTGGACTGTTCACTTCCACTTAGGTCCATGATGGAAAAAGGGAGATGATGTGGATTGCAATTAAATTATATTTTTATTTTATTTATTTTATTTAATTAAAAGTGACCAAAAATAATAAAATAAAATAAATGAAAAATAAAATAAAATTTTGAAAACTAAAAGAAAATAAAATCAAAGCAAATTGAAAAATAAATTAATTAATTAATTAAAAAGATTTTGAAATTAGCAATTAAAAAGATATGATTGAAAATTATTTTGAAAAAGATATGATTTAGAAGATATGATTGCAAATAAAAAAATATGATTGAGAAGATATGATTGCAAATAAAAAAAAGATATGATTGAAAAGATATGATTGAAGAAATTAAAAAGATTTGATTTTTGAAAAAGATTTGAAAAGATCAATTTTGAAATTAGAATATTGACTTGACTAAAAAAAAGATATGATTTTGAAAATATTTGACTAAATTAATGCAAAATTTCGAAATTTATGAGTAAAATAAGGAGAGGATATTTTTTTTATTTTTGAATTTTAATGCGGAAAGAGAAAAATAACAAAATGACACTAAACTTAGAAATTTTAGATCAAAACATAGAGAACAAACAAGAAAACCTTGAATGTCAAGATGAACACCAAGAACACTTTGAATATCAAGATGAACACCAAGAACAATTTTTGAAACTTTTTTTTTATTAAATAAAAGCACAAAGGACACCAAACTTAAAATTTTTAGAAAATCAAGCACAATATTTTCGAAAAATTAAAGGAAAAACAAAGAAGACACCAAACTTAGAATTTTTAAAGATCAAGAAAGACTAAGAACATGCAATTCAAAAAAATTAAAAGAGAGTAAAAGCATGCAATTGACACCAAACTTAAAATATGAAACTAAACTCAAATAAAAGACTCTAAACCAACAAAAATAAAATATTCCTAATCTAAGCAACAAGATAAACCGTCAGTTGTCCAAACTCGAACAATCCCCGGCAACGGCGCCAAAAACTTGATGCATGAAATTACAATCACACTTTTGTAACTCCGCACAACTAACCAGCAAGTGCACTGGGTCGTCCAAGTAATACCTTACTGAGTAAGGGTCGATCCCACGGAGATTGTCGGCTTGAAGCAAGCTATGGTTATCTTGTAACTCTTAGTCAGGATATCAATAATTCTCAGATTTAATTGTAAATAGTAAAAGAACATGAAATAAATACTTGTTATGCAGTAATGAAGAACAGGTTGAGGCTTTGGAGATGCTTTATCTTCTGAATCTCTGCTTTCCTACTATCTTCTTCTTCATGCACACAAGGCTCCTTCCATGGCAAGCTTTATGTTGGGCATCACCGTTGTCAATGGCTACTTCCCGTCCTCTCAGTGAAAACGTTCCAAATGTGCTGTCACCGCATGGCTAATCATCTGTCGGTTCTCGATCATGCTGGAATAGGATCCATTGATCCTTTTGCGTCTGTCACACGCCCAAAAATCGTGAGTTTGAAGCTCGTCACAGCCATCCCTTCCCAGATCCTACTCAGAATACCACAGACAAGGTTTAGACGTTCCAGATCTCAGGAATGGCCGCCAATAATTCTAGCTTATACCACGAAGACTCTGATCTGACTCATGAGGCTAAGAGATATGCATTCAATCTAAGGTAGAACGGAGGTGGTTGTCAGGCACGCGTTCATAGGTGAGAATGATGATGAGTGTCACGGATCATCACATTCATCAGGTTGAAGTGCGAATGAATATCTTAGAATAGAAGCAAGCGTGACAGAATGGAAAACAGTAGTAATTGCATTAATTCATGAAGAACAGCAGAGCTCCTCACCCTCAACAATTGGGTTTAGAGACTCATGCCATAGAGAATACAATAAGAAACGTGTAAAGTGTCATGAGGTACAAGATGAATCACTAAAAGTAGTTTTTATAGTGAACTGGTGACCTAGGGTTATAGAAAATGAGTAAGCTAGGGTGTTTAGTGTAAAAATCCACTTCCGGGGCCCACTTGGTGTATGCTTGGGCTGAGCATTGAAGCTTTCATGTGTAGAGACTTTTCTTGGAGTTAAACGCCAGTTTTTGTGCCAGTTTGGGCGTTTAACTCCAGTTTTTATGCCAGTTCTGGCGTTAAACGCCAGAATTCTTGAGCTGACTTGGAACGCCTATTTCGGCCATCAAATCTCGGGCAAAGTATGGACTATTATATATTGCTGGAAAGCCCAGGATATCTACTTTCCAAAGCAATTGAGAGCGCGCCAATTGGATTTCTGTAGCTCCAGAAAATCCATTTTGAGTGCAGGGAGGTCGGAATCCAACAGCATCTGCAATCCTTTTTCAGCCTCTGAATCAGATTTTTGCTCAGGTCCCTCAATTTCAGCCAGAAAATACCTGAAATCACAGAAAAATACACAAAATCATAGTAAAGTCTAGAAAAGTTAATTTTAAATAAAAAATAATAAAAATATAATAAAAACTAATAAAAATATACTAAAAATATAATAAAAATAATGCCAAAAAGTGTATAAATTATCCGCTCATCACAAATCAATGAAACAGGCTTATGGACTAGTAGAGGACGTGCTAGTGAAGGTTGAAGGCCTTTACATCCCTGCTGATTTCATAATCCTAGACACTTGGCAGACCCTTCCTAGCCATAGCAAAAGCTGTGATTGATGTTGACAGAGGAGAGTTGGTCCTTAAGTGGAATGAGGACTACCTTGTATTCAACACTCAAAGTTCTCCTTCCGTAACCATGGAGAGGAAGCATGAAAAGCTTCTCTCAATACAGAGTCAAACAAAACCTCCACATTCAAACTCTAAGTTTGGTGTTGGGAGGCCACAACCAAACTCTAATTTTGGTGTTGGGAAGCCACAATCAAACTCTATGTTTGCTGTTGAGAGGATCCAACCCTGCTCTGATTATCTGTGAGGCTCCATGAGAGCTCACCGTCAAGCTATTGACATTAAAGAAGCACTTATTGGGAGGCAACCCAATGTTATTTAATTATATCTATTTATTTTCCATTGTTATTTTATGTTTCCTGTAGGTTGATGGTCATGTGAAGTCACAAAAATAACTGAAAAATCAAAAACAGAATGAAAACCAGCATTAAAAACAGCACAACCTAGAGGATAAGCTTACTGGCGTTTAAAAGCCAGTAAGAAGCATCAGACTGGCATTTAACGCTAGAAAAAAGCATCAAGCTGGCGTTAAATGCCAGAAATAGGCTACAGTCTGGCGTTTAATGCCAGAAACAAGCACCAACTTGGCATTAAACGCCAATAAAGGGAGAAAAGCTGGCGTTTAACGCCAGAAACAAGCAGCAGTCTGGCGTTAAACGCCAGGATTGCACTCTAAGGGCTTCACACTTCATAACGAACCAAAACCCCTTGGCCGAACCATTCACACACCTCCATCTCCTCCATCTCTTCTTCTTCTCTTCCTTTCTTTCTTCTTTTGCTCGAGGACAAGCAAACCTTTTAAGTTTGGTGTGAAAAAAGCGCTATTTTTTTGTTTTTCCATAACCATTAATGGCACCAAAGACCGGAGAAACCTCTAGAAAGAGGAAAGGGAAGGCAATTGCTTCCACCTTCGAGTCATGGGAGATAGAGAGATCCATCTCAAAAGCCCATCACTAAGAAGAAGATGGAGCAAACAAGAGAGCCCACTCATGGACTTCAACAAGAGCATAAGAAAATTCCTCATCTAGAAATCCTTGAGATGCCTCAAGGGAAGTATTTTCCTCCACAAAATTATTGGGAGCAAATCAACACCTCCCTAGGAGAATCGAGTTCCAACATGGGACAACTAAGGGTGGAGCACCAAGAGCATTCCATCCTCCTCCATGAAATTAGAGAAGACCAAAGAGCTATGAAGGAGGAGCAACAAAGGCAAGGAAGAGATAGAGAGGAGCTCAAGAACACCATTGGTTATTGATGCGTGAGCATCTTTCCTATCTTTTCCTAGTGAATTTGCATCTAACTTGTTGAGTTTAATTAAGAATTAATTATATTTTAGCCACTATGGATGCTATTTTGAGTTTTGTGCAATTTTATTCATTTTAGGTAGCATTCGGATGGATTTGATGAAGTTTCTGCAGAGAAAAAGAAGAAACCAAGGAGATGACCAGCGAATACCGACGCGGACGCATGGCTCACGCGACCGCGCGGAAGGGAGAAAATCGCAATGACGCGATCGCGTGTCTGACACGAACGCGTGGACTGGAATCTGCACAAATGACGCGACGCATGACTCGCGAAAAAGGACCATCGACGCGTGTGCGTGACCGACACGTACGCGTGACATGCGCCACGTGCAGAAAACGCAGAAAAATGCTGGGGGCGATTTCTGGGCTGTTTTGACCCAGTTCTTAGCCCAGAAATCACAGATTAGAAGCTGCAGAAGGGACAAATCAAGTGGTCCCCACCCATCAGCTGAAGACTTGTTAATTAATTTGAATTTAAATTCAAATCTTATTTTAGGAAAAGATATTATTTTAATTTTAATTTTAGAAATTTGATTTTTAAATTATTAGGATTAGTTATAAGAGGGATCCCAATAGGGTGGTTCCAGAACAACATTCCACAACATTATTCCATACGAATTTACATTCCATATTTCATGAGCAACTAATCCTCCATTGTTAAGGTTAGGAGCTCTGTCTATTGTATGGATTGATAATATTATTTTTCTATTTTAATTCATGTTTTGATTAATTGTTTTCAGTCTTTATTTTATAAATTTGGGTGGAACGGAAGTATGACCCATGTTCTATTTGAGTTCTTGTATAACTTGGAAAAGCTCTTTACTTGAACAATAGCTTGAAAACATATTATCCTGAATTTCTAATTGTTTGTATTTTACGGGATACGTGACATATAATCCCTTTATTTTTGGACAATTAGGATTCTTGTGGCATATAAACTGGAATTTGATCATCACCCTCTAATTGGAATTAATTGACCAAGGAATTGGCAGTTGATGAATTTTAGAGGAGACTAGGAAGGTCTAAGGAATTAGAGTCTAGTCACAAATAGTTTGCCATGAATTAAATCTTGCATGACTAAAATAGGTAATAAGAAAAGTCAATCCAGAAAATAGATAACTCTGAAACCTTAACTGCCTTCTCAATATTTTATTCCCAACTTATTTATTTGTCTATCCTTTTGATATTCTGAGTTCGAACTTAAACCTTTTGAACATCTCAAAACCATTTTATGTTTGTCTAACTAAGTAAATCATTTAACCATTGTTGCTTAGTCCATCAATCCTCGTGGGATCGACCCTTACTCACGTAACGTATTACTTGGTACGACCCGGTGCACTTGCCGGTAAGTTAGTGGGTTACAAATAACGCACCAAGTTTTTGGCGCCGTTGCCGAAGATTGACAGTGATTAACAACTATTCGTTGTTTGATTGCTTAGATTAGATAATTTTTTATTATATTTTTTTCTATTATTATTAATTTTTATTTTGCATTTTTTTCTTACGTTATTTTTTTTCTTTTCTTTACGTTAATTTTTTTTCTTTTTCCTTTCGTTT
>NC_029794.2:65371436-65415056 GCF_000816755.2 Arachis ipaensis
TTTATTTATTTAGTATTTTTATTTTATTATTTTGCACAGGTTACCTCACAGGGACTTCTCTGCACTCTGACGTACAAAGTCCCATTTTTTCTTGTTTTCTGTTTGTGTATGTGCAGGAATAGAGACAAATAACATCTCTTAGACTTTGATCCTGAACCTGAAAGAACCTTCAGGCGGCATTTACAACAAGCAAGTCTTTGCAAGGCTACAGAATCTACTATGGATCCCAATAATAATGTTAATGCCAATGTGGTAAATCCGAATGGGGATGATCAACAAAGGAGAGTGCTTGGCTCTTATTCTGCTCCTACTGCAGATCTTTATGGAAAGAGCATTGTGGTTCCTCCTATAACAGCAAACAACTTTGAGTTGAAGCCACAATTGGTCACCCTGGTGCAACAAATTGCCAGTATCATGGTCTTCCTCACGAAGACCCAAAGTAATTTATATCTGATTTTCTGCAGATATGTGATACTGTGAAGACAAATGGAGTGAACCCAGAGGTGTACAAACTCATGCTTTTCCCGTTTGCTCTGAGGGATAAAGCAAAGCTATGGCTAGATTCACAACCAAAGGAGAGTCTGAATACTTGGGACAAGGTTGTTACAGAGTTTCTCACTAAATTTTTCCCACCAAAGAAGCTGACTAAGCTTAGGTTAGAGGTTTAGACCTTCAGACAGAAAGAGGGTGAAACACGTTATGAAGCTTGGGAGAGATACAAGCTACTGACTAGGCAATGCCCTCCGGACATATTCTCCAAATGGACCCAACTAGATATCTTTTATGAAGGTTTGGGTGAGATGTCCAAGATGAGCCTAGACACTTCTGCAAGTGGTTCACTGCACAAGAAGAAGACACTAGAGGAGACTATTGAGCTTATTGAATTAGTTGCAAGTAACCAATATTTATACTCATCTAACAAGAATCCTGTGAACTCTGAGACCCCTCAGAAGAGAGGCGTGTTAGAAGTAGAAGTTGTTAATGCTCTTCTTGCTCAGAATAAGGTGATGTCTCAGCAAATAAATCTACTTACTCAACAGATGGGTGGCATGCAAGTCTCAGCAATCAACACCCAAAATCCACAACAGGAAGTCTCCTATGACATGGCAGGTAACTTTATGCAAAATGATAATTATGATTATGCTCAAACTTCTTCTGAACAGGTGAATTACATGGGAAGTGGTCCTATAAATCCCAACAATGATCCATATTCTAAGACATACAATCAGGGGTAGAGGAATCACCCAAATTTTGGGTGGAGAGATCAACCTCAGAGACCTCAGAACTTCAACAATAGTTCTCAGGGCGGTTTTCAACAGAACAACTATAATAACCGCCAATTTCAGTCTCAGCAACAACAACCACCTCAACAGGCAAATTCTAAATCCCAAGAAGATTCTAAATGGGAGATGATGATGAGTTTCATACAAGAAACCAGAGCCTCCATTAGAAACTTGGAGGTGCAAATGGGTCAAATGAGCAAGCAATTACCTGAAAGGTCTTCAAATACATTCCCTGGTGATACAGTGGTGAACCCAAGAGAAGATTGCAAGGCCATTCAATTGAGAAGTGGTAAGGTAGCTGGTTCTGAGACTAAGGTCAATGAAGATCTAGTTGAAAAGGAAGCTCCAGAGGAGAAAAAGGAAGAAGTAGAGCACGCCCCTCCTAAACGTGCAGACAACCCATTTCCTGACTCTCTTGACACTTATCCCACCTTACTAAAGGCCCCTGAATACAAGCCAAAAATGCCATATCCTCAGAGGCTTCAAAAGGCGTCCAAAGAAAAGCAATTCTCTAAATTTTTAGATGTCTTCAAGAAGCTGCAGATCAACATCCCTTTTGCAGAGGCTCTGGAGAAAATGCCTCTCTATGCTAAATTTATGAAAGAGTTGTTGACCCACAAGAGGAATTGGAAGGAGCAAGAAACCGTGGTGTTAACCAAGGAATGCAGTGCTATTATTCAACACACCCTTCCTAAGAAGATGCCAGACCCAGGGAGCTTTGTCATTCCTTGCACCATTGGAGAAGTCGGCATTCAGAGAGCTTTATGTGATCTTGGAGCTAGCATCCACCTCATGCCACTTTCAGTGATGAAAAAGCTTCAAATTGAGGAGGTAAAACCCACTCGTATTTCTCTTCAACTTGCTGATCTTTCTATTAAATTACCTGTGGGTGTAGTTGAAGATTTACTTGTTAAAGTAGGACCATTTATTTTTTCTGTTGATTTTGTTATATTAGACATGGAAGAGGAGGTAAAACCCTCTATTATACTTGGTAGACCTTTTTAGCTATAGGTAGAGCTCTGATTGATGTGCAAAAGAGTGAATTAACCCTGAGAGTCAATGAAGAATAGGTGGTCCTAAATGTTTTTGAAGCCCTCAAGCACCCCAATGATTCTGAGGGGTGTATGAAAAAAGATGTTATTGAACCACTTGTTCAAGAAGTACTGGAAACTGAGGTACTTGATGATGTTCTGGATCCTATTTCTGAGTGTGAATTAGTTGAAGTTGACGATTCACCATCCCAAAAGGAGCTGATGAACACACCAACCAAGGAGGAGGAAGCCCCCAGCTTGAGCTCAAACCCTTACCCCCTTCTCTAAAATATGTGTTCTTGGGTGGAAATGATTCATATCCAGTGATTATTAGCTCTTCCCTGAAGCCTGAAGAAGAGGAGGCACTTGTTTCAGTGCTCAAGAGCCATAAAAAAGCTCTTGGGTGGACCATCAGTGACTTGAAAGGGATTAGTCCAACCAAGTGTATGCACAAGATCCTCCTTGAAGATGGTGCCAAACCAGTTGTGCAGCCCCAAAGGAGACTCAATCCAACTATGAAAGAGGTGGTCCAAAACGAGGTAATGAAGTTATGGGAAGCAGGTATTATTTACCCTATTTCTGACAGTCCTTGGGTAAGTCCTGTGCAGGTAGTACCCATGAAAGGAGGGATGACAAAGATCAAGAATGAAAAGAATGAGCTTATTCCTACAAGAACAGTCACAGGATGGAGAATGTGCATAGAGAACAGGAGGCTCAACGCTGCTACAAGGAAGGATCATTTCCCCCTGCCTTTCATTGATCAGATGCTTGAGAGGTTAGCTGGTCATGCTTTTTATTGTTTTCTATATGGATATTCTGGATATAATCAAATTGCAGTGGACCCTCAAGATCAAGAGAAGATAGCATGCACATGCCCCTTTGGAGTATTTGCCTACAGGAAAATGCCATTTGGACTTTGCAATGCTCCAGCAACTTTTCAGAGGTGTATGCTTTCAATTTTTTCTGATATGGTTGAAAAGTTTATTGAGATATATATGGATGACTTTTCTATTTTTGGTAATTCTTTTGAATCCTGTCTTAAACATTTATCTCTTGTCTTGAAACGGTGTCAAGAATCAAACCTTGTTTTAAATTGGGAAAAATGCCATTTTATGGTTACAGAAGGCATTGTTCTTGGACACCGGATTTCAAGTAAGGGGATTGAGGTTGACAGAGCAAAGGTGGAGGTAATTGAAAAATTACCACCACCAACCAATGTTAAGGCAATCAGGAGTTTCTTGGGTCATGCAGGATTTTATAGAAGATTTATAAAGGATTTTTCTAAAATTGCTAAACCATTGAGCAACCTGTTGGTTGTTGGTGCACGAAATTGTGATCCCTGGTAATGGCTCCAAAAACTTGGTGCTCTAATCTTAATTCATAATTTGTCACAACTTCGATACAACTAACCAGCAAGTGCACTGGGTCGTCCAAGTAATAAAACCTTACGTGAGTAAGGGTCGATCCCACGGAGATTGTTGGTATGAAGCAAGCTATGGTCATCTTGTAAATCTCAGTCAGGCAGATATCAAATGGTTATGGAGTTTTCGAATAATAATAATAAATAAACAGAAAATAAAGATAGAAATACTTATGTAAATCATTGGTGAGAATTTCAGATAAGCGTATAGAGATGCTTTCGTTCCTCTGAACCTCTGCTTTCTTGCTGTCTTCATCCAATCATTCCTACTCCTTTCCATGGCAAGCTTTATATAGGGCAAAACCGTTGTCAATGGCTACATCCCATCCTCTCTGTGAAAATGGTCCAAATGCTCTGTCACGGCACGGCTAATCATCTGGAGGTTCTCGATCATACTGGAATAGGATTCACCCTCCTTTTGCGTCTGTCACTACGCCCAGCACTCGCGATTTTGAAGTTTGTCACAGCCATCCTGGTGCACGAAATTGTAATGTCAATGTTCACATTACTCTCTTACAACTTCGCACAACTAACCAGCAAGTGCACTGGGTCGTCCAAGTAATACCTTACGTGAGTAAGGGTCGATCCCACGGAGATTGTTGGCCTGAAGTAATCTATGGTTACCTTGTAACTCTTAGTCAGGAAAACAATAAAACAATTCACTTATCAAATTTGATTACAAGGAATAAAAGGGCATGAAACAAATACTTGTTACTCAATAATGGAGAATATGTTGGGGTTTTGGAGATGCTTTGTCTTCTTTATTTCAATTTTTCTCTTGTACTCCTCTTCACACATGCAAGGCTGCTTCCATGGCAAGCTGTATGTAAGGTGTCACCGTTGTCAATGGCTACTTCCCGTCCTCTCAGTGAAAATGGTCCAAATGCTCTGTCACAGCACGGCTAATCATCTGTTGGTTCTCGATCATGTCGGAATAGAATCCCTTGATTCTTTTGCGTCTGTCACTACGCCCAACAATCGTGAGTTTGAAGCTCGTCACAGCCATTCAATCCTTGAATCCTATTCGGAATACCACAGACAAGGTTTAGACTTTCCGGATTCTCATGAATGCCGCCATCAATTCTAGCTTATACCACGAAGATTCTGATTAAGAAATCTAAGAGATACTCATTCAATCTGATATAGAACGGAGGTGGTTGTCAGGCACACGTTCATGTATTGAGGAAGGTGATGAGTGTCACGGATCATCACCTTCTTCATAGTGAAGCGCGAATGAACATCTTAGATAGGAACAAGCGTGTTTGAATGGAAAACAGAGATAATTGCATTAATTCATCAAGACGCTGCAGAGCTCCTCACCCCCAACAATGGAGTTTAGAGACTCATGCCGTCAAAGAGTACAAATTTCAGATCTAAAATGTCATGAGGTGCAAAATAAATCTCTAAAAGTTGTTTAAATACTAAACTAGTAACCTAGGTTTACAGAAAATGAGTAAACTATGATAGATAGTGCATAAATCAACTTCTGGGGCCCACTTCGTGTGTGCTGGGGCTGACACTTAAGCTTCTCACGTGCCTGGGCTGTTTTGGGCGTTCAACGCCAGGTTGTAACCTGTTTCTGGCGTTGAACTCCAACTTGTAACTTGTTTCTGGCACTGGACGCCAGACTGCAACATGAAACTGGTGTTGAACGCCAGTTTACGTCGTCTATCCTTGAGCAAAGTATAGACTATTATATATTTCTGGAAAGCCCTGGATGTCTACTTTCCAACGCCATTGAGAGCGCGCCAATTGGAGTTCTGTAGCTCCAGAAAATCTACTTTGAGAGCAGAAAGGTCAGAATCCAATAGCATCAGCAGTCCTTTTTCAGCCTGAATCAGATTTTTGCTCAGCTCCCTCAATTTCAGCCAGAAAATACCTGAAATCACAGAAAAACACACAAACTCATAGTAAAGTCCAGAAATGTGATTTTTAATTAAAAACTAATAAAAATATACTAAAAACCAACTAAATCATACTAAAAACTAAGTAAAAACAATGCCAAAAAGCGTATAAATTATCCGCTCATCACAACACCAAACTTAAATTGTTGCTTGTCCCCAAGCAACTAAAAATAAGGTAGGATAAAAAGAAGAGAATATACAATGAATTCCAAAAACATCTATGAAGATCAGTTTTAATTAGATGAGCGGGGCTATTAGCTTTTTGCTTCTAAACAGTTTTGGCATCTCACTTTATCCTTTGATGTTCAGAATGATTGGTATCTATAGGATCTCAGAATTCAGATAGTGTTATTGATTCTCCTAGTTCAGTATGTTGATTCTTGAACACAGCTACTTTATGAGTCTTGGCCGTGGCCCTAAGCACTCTATTTTCCAGTATTACCACTGGATACATACATGCCACAGACACATAACTAGGTGAACCTTTTCAGATTGTGACTCAGCTTTGCTAAAGTCCCCAATTAGAGGTGTCCAGGGTTCTTAAGCACACTCTATTTTTTGCTTTGGACCTCGACTTTGACCGCCCAGTCTTAAGTTTTCACTCAACACCTTCACGCCACAAGCACATGGTTAGGGACAGCTTGGTTTAGCCGCTAAGGCCAGGATTTTATTCCTTTAGGCCCTTCTATCTACTGATGCTCAAAGCCTTGGATCCTTTTTATTACCCTTGCCTTTTGGTTTTAAGGGCTATTGGCTTTTTGCTCTTGCCTTTTGGTTTAAAGAGCTTTTGGCTTTTTTTGCTTGCTTTTTCTTTTTCTTGCTCTCTTTTTTTTTCGCATTTTTTTTTCTGCAAGCTTTGTTCTTCACTGCTTTTTCTTGCTTCAAGAATCATTTTTATGATTTTTTAGATTATCAAATAACATTTCACCTTTTTCATCATTCTTTCAAGAGCCAATAATTTTAACATTCATAAGCAACAAATTCAAAAGACATATGCACTGTTCAAGCATTCATTCAGAAAACAAAAAGTATTGCCACCACATCAAAATAATTAAACTATTTTAAAATTCGAAATTCATGTACTTCTTTTTCTTTTTCAGAAAATAATTTTCATTTAAGAAAGGTGATGTTCTCATAGGACATTCATATCTTTAAGACATAGACACTTAGATACTAGTGATCATATAGTAAAGACACAAACATAATTAAACATGAAGCATAGTAAATGAAAAACAGGAAAATAAGAACAAGGAGATTAAGTAATGGGTCCACCTTAATGAGGGTGGTGTCTTCCTCTTCTTGAAAAACCAATGGTGCTCTTGAGCTCCTCTATGTCTCTTCCTTGCCTTTGTTGCTCTTTCCTCATAGCTCTTTGATCTGCAGTCAATTGCTCTACCACTGAATTATGGAAAACAAAAGCAATGCTTATACCACACCAAACTTAAAAGGTTTGCTCGTCCTCGAGCAAAAGAAGAAAGAAGTGGAGAAGATGGAGGAGATGGAAGTGTGTGAATGGGTGGGTTTGGGAGGGAGATGGTTTGAATTTGAATGGTGAGGTAGGTGGGGATCCTGTGGGATCCACAGATCCAGTGGGGTCAAGAATTTAGCATCCCTGCTCCAATTAGGCATACAAAATGCTCTTACTGTGCAATCCTGGCGTTTAACGCCAGACTGCTGCCTGTTTCTGGCATTAAACGCCCAAATGTAGCCTGTTTTTGGCGTTTAACGCCAGGCTGATGCTTGTTTCTGGTGTTAAACGCCAGCTTGGTGCTTGTTTCTGGCGTTAAACGCCAGACAGATGCTTGTTTCTGGCGTTTAAACGCCAGAATGATCTTCCTCCAGGGTGTGCTATTTTTCATGCTGTTTTTCATTCTGTTTTTGATTTTCCATTTGTTTTTGTGACTTCACATGATCATCAACCTAAAGAAAACATTAAAGAGCAATGGAAAATAAATAGATATAATTAAATAACATTGGGTTGCCTCCCAACAAGCGCTTCTTTAATGTCAATAGCTTGACAGTGAGCTCTCATGGAGCCTCACAGGTAATCAGAGCAAGGTTGGGACCTCCCAACACCAAACCTAGAGTTTGGTTGTGGCCTCCTAACACCAAACTTAGAGTTTGACTGTGGGGGCTTTGGTTGACTCTGCAGTGAGAGAAGCTTTTCATGCTTCCTCTCCATGGTTACAGAAGGAGAACCTTGTGTCTTATAGTTTGCAATGTCTTCAAACCACAGAGCTTCCTGAATAGCAAATAATTGCTCATCCGGAAAAGTTTCAGAGATCTCAGTAGGAGGGAGGGATGCTCCTGCTACTGGTTCTATCCGGGACAGGTGATCAGCTACTTGATTCTCTGTCCCTTTTCTGTCTCTTATTTCTATATCAAACTCTTGCAGAAGCAACACCCATCTTATGAGCCTAGGCTTTGAATCCTGCTTTGTGAGTAGATATTTAAGAGCAGCATGGTCAGTGTACACAATCACTTTTGACCCTACTAAGTAGGATCTAAACTTGTCAATGGCATAAACCACTGCAAGTAATTCTTTTTCTGTGGTTGTGTAATTTTTCTGGGCATCATTTAAAACACTGCTAGCATAATAAATGACATGCAGAAGCTTGTTATGCCTCTGTCCCAATATTGCACCAATGGTATGGTCACTGGCATCACACATTAGTTTGAATGGTAATGTCCAGTCTGGTGCAGAAATAACTGGTGCTGTGACTAGCTTAGCTTTCTGGGTCTTAAACGCCTGCAGACACTTTGTGTCAAACACAAATGGTGTGTCAGCAGCTAGCAGATTGCTCAGAGGTTTTGCAATTTTTGAAAAATCCTTTATAAACCTCCTATAGAATCCTNATCTATGAATAGTAAAGGAAAATGATCCTTCCTGGTGGCTGTATTGAGCCTTCTGTAGTCAATACACATACGCCACCCTGTAACTGTTCTTGTAGGAACCAGTTCATTCTTTTCATTATGAACCACTGTCATTCCTCCCTTCTTAGGGACAATATGGACAGGGCTCACCCAGGGGCTATCAGAAATAGGATAGATAATCCTAGCCTCTAGTAACTTAGTGACCTCTTTCTGCACCACCTCCTTCATGGTGGGATTTAGCCTTCTCTGTCGTTGAACCACTGGCTTAGCATCATACTCCAATAGGATATTGTGCATGCATCTGGCTGGGCTAATGCCCTTAAGATCACTTATGGACCACCCAAGAGCTGTCTTGTATGTCCTTAGCACCTGAATTAGTGCTTTCTCTTCCTGTGACCCTAAAGCAGAGCTTATGATTACAGGAAAAGTGTCACCTTCTCCTAGAAATTCATATTTCAGGGATGGTGGTAGTGGTTTGAGCTCGGGTTTAGGAGGTTTCTCCTCTTCCTGAGGAGTTTTCAGAGGTTCTTTTATTTCCTCTGGTTCCTCCAGATCAGGCTGAACATCTTTAAAAATGTCCTCCAACTGTGATTCGAGACTCTCAGTCATATAGACCTCTTCCACCAGGGAGTCAATAATATCAACGCCCAGGCAGTCGTCTGATGTGTCTGGATGTTGCATAGCTTTGACAACATTCAACTTAAACTCATCCTCATTGACTCTCAGGGTTATCTCCCCTTTTTGGACGTCAATGAGGGTTCGTCCAGTTGCTAGGAATGGTCTTCCTAGAATGAGAGTTGCACTCTTGTGCTCCTCTATTTCCAGCACTACAAAGTCAGTTGGGAAGGCAAATGGCCCAACCTTGACAATCATGTCCTCAATTATGCCTGATGGGTATTTAATGGAGCCATCAGCAAGTTGAAGACAGATCCGGGTTGGTTTGACCTCTTCAGTCAAGCCAAGCTTTCTGATAGTGGATGCAGGGATTAGGTTGATGCTTGCCCCAAGATCACATAGAGCTGTCTTGGTGCAGTTACCTTCTAAAATGCATGGTATCATAAAGCTCCCGGGATCTTTAAGCTTTTCTGAGAAGCTTTTCAGAATGACTGCACTGCATTCTTCAGTGAGGAGAACTCTTTCAGTTTCTCTCCAATCCTTCTTATGACTCAAGATATCTTTCGTGAACTTTGCATAAGAGGGTATTTGCTCAAGTGCCTCTGGGGCTGACACTTAAGCTTCTCACGTACCTGGGCTGTTTTGGGCGTTCAACACCAGGTTGTAACCTGTTTCTGGCGTTGAACTCCAACTTGTAACTTGTTTCTGGCGCTGGACGCCAGACTGCAACATGAAACTGGTGTTGAACGCCAGTTTACGTCTTCTATCCTTGAGCAAAATATGGACTATTATATTTTGCTGGAAAGCCCTGGATGTCTACTTTCCAACGCAATTGAGAGTGCACCATTTAGAGTTCTGTAGCTCTAGAAAATCCACTTTGAGTGCAGGAAGGTCAGAATCCAACAGCATCAGCAGTCCTTTTTCAGCTTGAATCAGATTTTTGGTCAGCTCCCTCAATTTCAGCCAGAAAATACTTGAAATCACAGAAAAATACACAAACTCATAGTAAAGTCCAGAAATGTGATTTTTAATTAAAAACTAATATAAATATACTAAAAACCAACTAAATCATACTAAAAACTAAGTAAAAACAATGCCAAAAAGCGTATAAATTATCCGCTCATCACATCCATTCCCAGATCCTACTCGGAATACCACGGACAAGGTTTAGACTTTCCGGATCTCAGAAATGGCCATCCATGGGTTCTAACTTATACCACAAAGATTCTAACATCTCGGACTCGGTCCTCTGTATTAGATATCTAAGAGATACTCATTCTAGCTTGTTTGCATGTAGAACGGAAGTATTTGTCAGGCACGCGTTCATAAGTGAGAATGATGATGAGCGTCACATAATCATCACATTCATCATGTTCTTGGGTGCGAATGGATATCTTAGAAGTGGAATAAGTTGAATTGAATATAAAACAGTAGTACTTTGCATTAAATCATGAGGAACAGCAGAGCTCCACACCTTAATCTATGGAGTGCAGAAACTCTACCGTTGAAAATACATAAGTGATGAAGGTCCAGGCATGGCCGAATGGCCAGCCCCTAAACATGATCAATATGATCCAAAGTTGAACTAAAAATCATAAGATATCCTAATACAATAGTAAAAAGTCCAATTTATACTAAACTAGCTACTAGGGTTTACAGAAGTAAGTAATTGATGCATAAATCCACTTTCGGGGCCCACTTGGTGTGTGCTTGGGCTGAGCTTGAAGTTTACACGTGCAGAGGCTTCTTTTGGAGTTGAACGCCAAGTTGTAACATGTTTTTGGCGTTCAACTCTGGTTTGTGACGTGTTTCTGGCGTTTAACTCCAGACTGCAGCATAGAACTGGCGTTCAAGGCCCTTTTGTGTCATCTAAACTCGAGCAAAGTATGGACTATTATATATTGCTGAAAATCCCTGGATGTCTACTTTCCAACGCAATTGGAAGCGCGTCATTTGGAGTTTGGTAGCTCCAGCAAACCCACTTTGAAGGCAGGGAGGTCAGAATCCAACAGCATCAGCAGTCCTTCTTCAACCTCTGAATCTGATTTTTGCTCAAGTCCCTCAATTTCAGCCAGAAACTACCTGAAATCACAGAAAAATACACAAACTCATAGTAAAGTCCAGAAATGTGAATTTAACATAAAAATTAATAAAAACATCCCTAAAAGTAACTAGATCTTACTAAAAACATACTAAAAACAATGCCAAAAAGTGTATAAATTGTCACCAAACTTAAATTGTTGCTTGTCCCCAAGCAACTGAAAATCAAATAGGATAAAAAGAACAGAATATACTATAAATTCCAAAATATCAATGAAACATAGCTCCAATCAGATGAGCGGGACTTGTAGCTTTTTGCCTCTTGAATAGTTTTGGCATCTCACTTTATCCATTGAAGTTCAGAATGATTGGCATCTATAAGAACTCAGAGTTCAAATAGTGTTATTGATTCTCCTAGTTCAGTATGTTGATTCTTGAACACAGCTACTTTATGAGTCTTGGCCGTGGCCCTTTTTTTTTGCCATTTTTTTTTCTGCAAGCTTTTGTATTCACTGCTTTTTCTTGCTTCAAGAATCATTTTTATGATTTTTCAGATTATCAAATAACATGTCTCCTGTTTATCATTCTTTCAAGAGCCAACATATTTAACATTCTAAAACACCAACTTCAAAAGACATATGCACTGTTCAAGCATTCATTCATAAAACAAAAAGTATTGTCACCACATCAATATAATTAAACTAAGTTCAAGGATAAATTCGAAACTCATGTACTTCTTGTTCTTTTGAATTGAAAACATTTTTCATTTAAGAGAGGTGATGGATTCATAGGACATTCATAACTTTAAGACAAGGTTACTAAATACTAATGATCATGTAATAAGACTCTAACATAGATAAGCACTTAACATAAAGAAAACGAAAAACAGAAAATTTGAGAACAAGGAATGAGTCCACCTTAGTGATGGTGGCGCTTCCTTCTTGAGAAACCAATGATGTCCTTGAGCTCTTCTATGTCTCTTCCTTGTCTTTGTTGCTCCTCCCTCATAGCTCTTTGATCTTCTCTAATTTCATGGAGGATGATTGAGTGCTCTTGATGTTTCACCCTTAGTTGTCCCATGTTGGAACTCAGTTCTCCTAGGGAGGTGTTGATTTGCTCCTAAAAGTTCTGTGGAGGAAAGTGTATCCCTTGAGGCATCTCAGGGATTTCTTGGTGATGAGCTTCTTCATGCGTCTCTTGAGATCCATGAATAGGCTCTCTTGTTTGCTCCATCCTTTTCTTAGTAATGGACTTGTCCTCATCAATGAGGATATTTCCCTCTATGTCAATCCCAACTGAATTGCATAGATGGCAAATGAGGTGAGGAAAAGCTAACCTTGCTATAGTGGAGGACTTGTCAGCCACCTTGTAGAGTTCTTGAGGTATAATCTCATGAACCTCCACCTCTTCTCCAATCATGATGCTATGGATCATGATGGCCCAGTCTATATCAACTTCAGACCGGTTGCTAGTGGGAATGATTGAGCATTGAATGAACTCCAACCATCCTCTAGCTACAGGCTTAAGGTCCAGTCTTCTCAGTTGAACCGGTTTGCCTTTTGAGTCAATCTTCCATTGAGCTCCTTCCACACATATGTCCATGAGGACTTGGCCCAACCTTTGATCAAAGTTGACTCTTCTTGTGTAGGGGCGTGCGTTTTCTTCCATCATTGGCAAGTTGAACGCCAACCTCACATTTTCTGGACTAAAATCTAAGTATTTCCCCCGAACCATGGTGATATAATTCTTTGGCCCTTTTCCTTTTCTTGAGGATTCTCCGATCTTAGGTGCCATCAATGGTAATGGAAAAACAAAAAGCTTTATGCTTTTACCACACCAAAATTAGAATATTGCTCGCCCTCGAGTAAGAGAAGAAAGAAAAGATGAAGAAGAAGAAATAGAGGAGAGGAAGAGAGGTTTGTGTTTCGGCCAAGAAGAGGAAGAGAGGGTTGTGTTGTGTGAAAATGAAGAAGAATGGAGGGGTTTATATAGTGGAGGGAGAGGGGTTAGGTTCGGCCATTTAGGATGGGTTTGGGTGGGAAAGTGATTTTGAATTTTGAAGGTAGGTGGGGTTTATGAGGTAGGTTTATGGAGAAGAGTGGATGGATGTGAGTGGTGAAGGGGTAGTTGGGAAGAGAGCTTGAGGTGATTGGTGAAGGGTTTTGGGGAAGGGTGTTTATTGGGAAGAGAGGATGAATGAGAAGAGGGGAGAGTATGAGTGGAGGTAGGTGGGGATCCTGTGGGGTCCACAGATGCTGAGATGATTCTGTGGGGTCCACAGATCCTGAGGTGGCAAGGAATTGCATCCCTGCACCAATTAGGCATGTAAAATGCCTTTGCATGCAATTCTGGCGTTTAAACGCCGAATTGGTGCTTGTTTTGGGCGTTCAGCGCCCAGATGCAGCATGTTTCCGGCGTTGAACGCCAGTTTTATTGCTTGTTTCTGGCGTTTAGCGCTAGCTTTCCTCAGTGTGCATTCTTGGCGTCTGAACGCCAGGATGCTGCTTGTTTGGGGCGTTCAACACCAGATCCATTCTCTGTTCTGGTGTTGAACGCCAGCCAGATGCTCCTTACTGGCGTTTAAACGCCAGTAAGCCCTTCCTCCAGGGTGTGATTTTTCTTCTGCTGTTTTTGATTCTCTTTTTGATTTTTCTATTTATTTTGTGACTCCACATGATTATGAACCTAATAAAACATGAAAGAACAATAAAATAAAAATAAAATTAGATAAATAAAAATTGGGTTGCTTCCCAACAAGCGCTTCTTTAATGTCAATAGCTTGACAGTGGGCTCTCATGGAGCCACACAAGTGATCAAGTCAATTTTATAGACTCCCAAAACCAAACTTAGAGTTTGGATATGGGAGTTCAACACAAAACTTAGAGTTTGGCTGAGGCCTCCCAACACCAAACTTAGAGTTTGACTGTGGGGGCTTTAGTTGACTCTGTACTGAGAGAAGCTTACTGTGCCTCTTTTCTATGTTTACAGAAGGATGACCTTGAGTTTTAAACACAAGGGAGTCCTCATTCAATTGAAGGACTAGTTCACCTCTGTCTACATCAATCATAGCTCTTGCTGTGGCTAGGAAGGGTCTTCCAAGAATGATGGATTCATCCTCATCCTTCCCAGTATCCAAGATTATGAAATCAACAGGGATGTAAAGGCCTTCAACCTTTACTAACACGTCCTCTACTTGTCCATAAGCCTCTTTTCTTGAGTTGTCTACCATCTCTAATGAGATTCTGGTAGCTTGCACCTCAAAGATTCCCAGTTTCTCCATTACAGAGAGTGGCATGAGGTTTATTCCTGACCCAATGTCACATAGAGCCTTCTCAAAGGTTATGGTGCCTATGGTATAAGGTATTAGGAACTTTCCAGGATCCTGTTTCTTCTGAGGCAATCTCAGTTGATTCAATGCATTTAGTTCATTGGTGAACAGGGGAGGTTCATCTCCCCAAGTTTCATTACCAAATAAATTGGCATTTAGCTTCATGATTGCACCAAGGAACTTGGCAACTTGCTCTTCAGTAACATCTTCATTCTCTTCAGAACAGGAATACTCATCAGAGCTCATGAATGGCATAAGGAGGTTCAATGGAATCTTTATGGTCTCTAGATGAGTCTCAGATTCCTTTGGTTCCTCAGAGGGAAACTCCTTATTGATCACTGGACATCCCAGGAGGTCTTCCTCCTTGGGATTCATGTCCTCCCCTTCCTCCTTGGATTCGGCCATGATGGTTATATCAATGGACTTGTGCTCTCCTTTTGGATTTTTTTCTGTATTGCTTGGGAGAGCACTAGGAGGGGTTTCAGTGATCTTCTTACTCAGCTGGACCACTTGTGCCTTCAAATTTCTAATGGAGGACCTTGTTTCATTCATAAAACTCAGAGTGTCCTTAGATAGATTAGAGACTAAGTTTGCTAAATTAGAGGTATTTTGTTCAGAGTTCTCTGTCTGTTGCTGAGTGGATGATGAAAAAGGCTTGCTATTGCTAAACCTGTTTCTTCCACCATTATTAAAGCCTTGTTGAGGCTTTTGTTGATCCTTCCATGAGAGATTTGGGTGATTTCTCCATGAGGGATTATAGGTGTTTCCATAGGGTTCACCCATATAATTCACCTCTGCTATTGCAGGGTTCTCAGGATCATAAGCTTCTTCCTCAGAAGATGCCTCTTGAGTACTGTTGGATGCAGCTTGCATTCTATTCAGACTCTGAGAAATCATATTGACTTGCTGAGTCAATATTTTATTTTGAGCCAATATGGCATTCAGAGTATCAATTTCAAGAACTCCCTTCTTCTGAGTCGTCCCATTACTCAAAGGATTCCTCTCAGAAGTGTACATGAACTGGTTATTAGCAACCATGTCAATGAGTTCTTGAGCTTCTACAGGCGTTTTCTTTAGGTGAATGGATCCACCTGCAGAAGTATCCAATGACATCTTAGCTAATTCAGACAGACCATCATAGAATATATCCAGGATGGTCCATTCTGAAAGCATGTCAGAAGGACACTTTTTGGTCAGTTCCTTGTATCTCTCCCAAGCTTCATAGAGGGATTCACCTTCTTTCTGTCTGAAGGTTTGAACATCCACTCTAAGCTTACTCAGCTTTTGAGGAGGAAAGAACTTGGCTAAGAAAGTCGTGACCAGCTTATCCCAAGAGTTCAGGCTATCTTTGGGTTGAGAGTCCAACCACACACTAGCTCTGTCTCTTACAGCAAAAGGGAAAAGCATGAGCTGGTAGACTTCAGGATCTACTCCATTAGTCTTAACAGTATCACAGATCTGCAAGAATTCAGTTAAGAACTGAAAAGGATCTTCAGATGGAAGTCCATGAAACTTGCAGTTCTGCTGTATCAAAGAAACTAGTTGAGGTTTCAGCTCAAAATTGTTTGCTCCAATGGCAGGGATTGAGATGCTTCTTCCATGTAAATTGGAATTAGGTGCAGTAAAGTCACCAAGCATCCTCCTTGCATTATTATTATTTTCGGCTGCCATCTCCTCTTCCTGTTCGAAAATTCCTGTAAGGTTGTCTCTTGATTGTTGTATTTTAGCTTCTCTTAGTTTCCTTTTTAGAGTCCTTTCAAGTTCAGGATCTGCTTCAACAAGAATATTCTTGTCCTTGCTCCTGCTCATATGAAAAAGAAGGGAACAGAAAATAATAATAGGGATCCTTTTTACCACAGTATAGAGGTTCCCTTGTGTGAGTAGAAGAAAAGAAGAGTAGAAGAAAAAAGAAAGGAGAATCCAAATAGAAGGCTGAGGATAGGATCAGTGATTTGAGATGAAGAGAAGTGTTAGTAGATAAATAAATAAATAGAAGGAGATGGGAGAGGGGGAATTTCGAAAAATAAAATTTGAAAAATAGTTAATGATTTTCGAAAATTAAGATAAAATTAAAATTAAAATTAAAAATTGAAACAATTAATTAATTAAAAAGAATTTTTGAAAAAGAGGGAGGTATTTTCGAAAATTAGAGAGGGATAGTTAGTTAGGTAGTTTTGAAAGAGATAAGAAACAAACAAAAAGTTAATTAGTTAGTTGAAACAAATTTTGAAAATCAATTTTTAAAAGATAAGAAGATAAGAAGTTAGAAAAGATATTTGAAAAAGATATGATATGAAAAGGTATGATTAAAAAGATATGATTTTGAAAAAGATAAGATAAAAATATATTTTTTGAAAAGATATGATTGAAATTAGTTTTGAAAAAGATTTGATTTTTAAATTCACAATTAATGACTTGATTCACAAGAAATCACAAGATATGATTCTAGAACTTAAAGTTTGAATCTTTCTTAACAAGTAAGTAACAAACTTGAAATTTTTGAATCAAAACATTAGTTGTTAATGATATTTTTGAAAATTATGATATAAAATTAAGAAAAAGATTTTTTTAAAAAATATTTTTAAAATTTTCGAAAAAATAAGAAAAATGAAAAAGATTTGATTTTTAAAAATGATTTTGAAAAAGATAAGATTTTCAAATTGAAAATTTGATTTGACTCATAAGAAACAACTAGATTTTAAAATTTTTTGAAAAAGTCAATCCAAATTTTTGAAATTTATGAGTGAAAAAGGGAAAGATATTTTTTTTATTTTTGAATTTTTAATGATGAAAGAGAAAAACATGAAAAAGACTCATAACATAAAAATTATGAATCAAAATACACAATGCATGCAAGAACACTATGAATGTCAAGATGAACACCAAGAACACTTTGAAGATCAAGATGAACATCAAGACTTATTTTTGAAAAATTTTCAAGAAAAGAAAACATGCAAGACACCAAACTTAGAAATTTTTCATGTATAGACACTATGAATGCAAGAATGCATATGAAAAATAAGAAAAGACACAAAACAAGAAAATATAAAGATCAAACAAGAAGACTGGCCAAGAACAACTTGAAGATCATGAAGAACACTATGAATGCATGAATTTTCAAAAAAAAATGCATAAAAAATTTTTAGAAAAAAATGCAATTGACACCAAACTTAAAAATTGACTCAAGACTCAAACAAGAAACACAAAATATTTTTGATTTTTTATGATTTTATGATTTTTTTGTATTTTCTTTTAAATTTTTTTTCGAAAAACATATAGGAAAAAGAAAATAAGAAATTCAAAATTTTTAATACGAATCCCAGGAATCTTTCAATATTAGCCTAAAGCTCCAATCCGAGGGTTGGGCATGGCTTAATAGCCAGCCAGCTTTAGGATATAAATCAGGCATGCGACAGCTGATATTCCAATTAACTTGCCTCTATGCTGATGGTTGGAAGCCACAGTCCAAAAGAATTAGACATGGCTTTACAGTCAGCCAGGCTTCAACATGCTTCATGAAACACTAGAATTCATTCTTAAAAATTTAGAATAATTTTCGAAAACAAATGAGAAATTTTTGAAAGATTTTTGAAAAAATTTTTGAAAATAAAACAAAAAGAAAATTACCTAATCTGAGCAACAAGATGAACCGTCAGTTGTCCAAACTCGAACAATCCCCGGCAACGGCACCAAAAACTTGGTGCACGAAATTGTGATCCCTGGTAATGGCTCCAAAAACTTGGTTCTCTAATCATAATTCATAATTTGTCACAACTTCGATACAACTAACCAGCAAGTGCACTGGATCGTCCAAGTAATAAAACCTTACGTGAGTAAGGGTCGATCCCACGGAGATTGTTGGTATGAAGCAAGCTATGGTCATCTTGTAAATCTCAGTCAGGCGGATATCAAATGGTTATGGAGTTTTCGAATAATAATAATAATAAACAGAAAATAAAGATAGAAATACTTAGGTAAATCATTGGTGAGAATTTCAGATAAGCGTATAGAGATGCTTTCGTTCCTCTGAACCTCTGCTTTCCTGCTGTCTTCATCCAATCATTCCTACTCCTTTCCATGGCAAGCTTTATATAGGGCATCACCGTTGTCAATGGCTACATCCCATCCTCTCTGTGAAAATGGTCCAAATGCTCTATCATTGCACGGCTAATCATCTGGAGGTTCTCGATCATACTGGAATAGGATTCACCTTCCTTTTGCGTCTGTCACTACGCCTAGCACTTGCGATTTTGAAGTTCGTCACAGCCATCCCTTCCCAGATCCTACTCGGAATACCACAGACAAGGTTTAGACTTTCCGGATCTCAGGAATGGCCATCCATGGGTTCTAACTTATACCACGAAGATTCTAATATCTCGGACTCGGTCCTCTGTATTAGATATCTAAGAGATACTCATTCTAGCTTGTTTGTATGTAGAATGGAAGTGTTTGTCAGGCACGCGTTCATAAGTGAGAATGATGATGAGCGTCACATAATCATCACATTCATCATGTTCTTGGGTACGAATGGATATCTTAGAAGCGGAATAAGTTGAATTGAATATAAAATAGTAGTACTTTTCGATAAATCATGAGGAACAGTAGAGCTCCACACCTTAATCTGTTGAGTGTAGAAACTCTACCGTTGAAAATACATAAGTGATGAAGGTCCAGGCATCGCCGAATGGCCAGCCCCCAAACGTGATCAATATGATCCAAAGTTGAACTAAAAATCATAAGATATCCTAATACAATAGTAAAAAGTCCTATTTATACTAAACTAGCTACTAGGGTTTACAGAAGTAAGTAATTGATGCATAAATCCACTTCCGGGGCCCACTTGGTGTGTGCTTGGGCTGAGCTTGAAGTTTACACGTGCAGAGGCTTCTTTTGGAGTTGAACGCCAAGTTGTAACGTGTTTTTGGCGTTCAACTCTGGTTCGTGACGTGTTTCTGGCGTTTAACTCCAGACTGCAGCGTAGAACTGGCATTCAATGCCCTTTTGCGTCGTCTAAACTCGGGAAAAGTATGGACTATTATATATTGCTGGAAAGCGCTGGATGTCTACTTTCCAACGCAATTAGAAGCGCGTCATTTGGAGTTTTGTAGCTCCAGAAAATCCACCTTGAGTGCAGGGAGGTCAGAATCCAATAGCATCAGCAGTCCTTCTTCAACCTCTGAATCTTATTTTTGCTCAAGTCCCTCAATTTCAGCCAGAAAATACCTGAAATCACAGAAAAACACACAAACTCATAGTAAAGTCCAGAAATGTGAATTTAACATAAAAACTAATAAAAACATCCCTAAAATAATTAGATCCTACTAAAAACATACTGAAAACAATGCCAAAAAGCGTATAAATTATCCGCTCATTAGTTGTTGATGTTCCTTTTGTCTTTGATTCTAATTGTCTGCATGCTTTTGAAACTCTGAAAGCAAACCTTACCTCTGCTCCCATTATAGCTCCCCCTGACTGGAATTTACCATTTGAATTAATGTGTGATGCTAGTGATTTTACTATAGGAGCTGTTTTAGGACAGAGGTATGGTAACCTTGTACATGTCATTTATTATGCCAGTCGTGTGTTAAATGATGCTCAAAAGAATTACACAACTACAGAAAAGGAATTATTAGCTGTTGTGTATGCTGTTGATAAGTTTAGGTCCTATTTACTTGGTTCTAAGGTTATTGTTTATACTGACCATGCTGCTTTGAAGTACCTTCTAACCAAGCAGAATTCTAAACCAAGATTAATCAGATGGGTGCTACTCCTTCAGGAGTTTGATATTGAGATAAAAGACAGGAAAGGGTCAGAGAATCAAGTAGCTGACCATCTCTCCAGAATTGAGTTGTTTGATGTGTGGGGTATTGATTTCATGGGACCTTTCCACCCTCACATTCAAACAACTATATTCTAGTGTCAGTCGACTATGTGTCCAAGTGGGTGGAAGCTGTGGCTTTGCCCACCAATGATGCCAAGGTGGTAATGAGCTTTCTTCAGAGATATATCTTCAGCCGGTTTGGTGTCCCAAGGACACTCATTAGTGATGGAGGAAGTCACTTTTGTAACAGACAACTGGACTTTGTTCTGCATAGATATGGAGTCCGTCATAAAGTGGCAACCCCCTATCACCCTCAGACAAGTGGACATGTTGAAGTTTCCAACAGGGAACTTAAGAGAATTTTAGAGAAGACTGTCAGTATTTCAAGAAAGGACTGGTCTAGGAAGCTTGATGATGCTCTCTGGGCATACCAGATAGCGTACAAGACTCCTATTGGCATCTCCCCTTATCATTTGGTCTATGGCAAAGCCTGTCACTTGCCAGTCGAACTGGAGCATAAAGCTTACTGGGCAATCAGGTACCTGAACCTTAATTCAGAAGCTGCAGGAATTAAGCGAATGCTTTAGTTGAATGAGCTTGATGAATTCAGATACTCAGCCTATGAGAATGCCAAGCTCTATTAGGAAGGAACTAAGCTATTGCATGACAAGAAGATAGCCATCAGAGTCTTTGAGCCAGGACAGAGAGTGCTTTTATACAATTCAAGGCTCACATTCTTTCCCGGGAAGCTGAAATCCCGGTGGTCAGGACCATTTGTGGTTACCAGAGCTTCACCGTACGGTCATGTGGAAATACAGGAAGAGAATTCTGACAGGAAGTTTACAGTGAATGGCCAGAGGCTGAAACACTACCTTGGAGGCGAGATCGATCGCCAGAGGTCCACTCATCTGCTGAACTAGCAGAACTGACCGTCAAGCTAGTGACGTTAAAGAAGCGCTTGTCGGGAGGCAACCCGATAATTTCGTATCCTTAGTTATTTTTCGTAGTAGTAGTTTTCTTACTTGTTGGTTTTTATTAAGTTCTTACTAATTTTCTGATCATGCAGCTATTTTATCTCAGGAACTGAACACCTCAAGCTATTTAAAAAAAAAAAGAGGGGCACACGACGCGCAAGCGTCATTGACGCGAACGCGTCAATCATGTGTGCGTGAACAATGAAAATTGACAGAGAGTTGTGCGGGAGTGGCGCTGGACTCATGCCTTTCACACGCGAACGCATACCCCACGTGTTCGCGTCGTTTGTGATTTTCGCTATTAACGCGGGCGCATCACCGACGTGAACGCGTGACCTGCAAATTCGACGTAAAAGAGCATTTGGGCAGAGAGTTGTGCCGGCTTTGGGCAAGAAGTATGCTAAAAGCACAAATTTGGTCACGCGGACGCGTGACTGATGCGTTCACGTCAGTTGCACATATAGCCATCCACGCGAGCGCGTGCATGACGCGAACGCGTCATATGAAAATTTGGCTCCCAAGCCATGCGAACAGAAAGTCACGCGGGCGCGTGGCTGGCTTCGCGCAAATTGCACAAAATCCAGGGCACGCGGATGCGTGCCTGACGCTAACGCGTCATTATGAAGAATGCGCGACGTACGCGATCGCGTGCTGTACGCGAACGCGTCGTTTGCGCCGTCCAGTTTTCTTTCTCTCTCTTTCTCCCAATCCCTATTCTCTCTTGTTCTTTTATACTTTCCTTTTTCTCTTATAATAATATTTGTCTCTTTCTATTTTCAGTTCTTCTTTGCTTGAGGACAAGCAAACCTTTAAGTTTGGTGTTGACGCTTCACTTAAGGGTTTTCTGTTTATTCCTATGGCACCAAAAGGGAGGAGAATCATCTTCACAAAGGAGCACAACCTGAAGAATAAAATGGCCGCTCAGATAACTAAGGTGGTTGAGTTCCTTTCATTTTATTCCTTCCCGCTTTTATTATGTATGTTTCGGTTTTCTGCTAGTTTGCTTTGTTTGCTGCATGATCCTTTATTAGTAGATTCGTAGGTTATAGCTTAATTTTTCTGTTAAGTGCTTTAATTCTGAAATATGTCTCATGTATTGCCCACTAAGCTTGAAATAAAAAAGAAAGAAGAACAGATGTAGTGCATGAGAATTTGAATTTAATTTTTAGAGTAGTCTCACTTACTTAGATGTGGTGGTATTTTCTGTGATTTTGACTGAATGCTTGAACAGTGCATATTTTTTATAATGAAGTTTATGAATGTTAAAATTGTTGGCTCTTGAAAGAATGATGAAAAAGAGAAATGTTATTGATAATCTGAAAAATCATAAAATTGATTCTTGAAGCAAGAAAAAGCAGTGAAAAACACAAAGCTTGAAAAAAAATTATAAAAAAAAAAGTAAGCAGAAAAAGCCAATAACCCTTTAAACTAAAAGGCAAGGGTAAAAAGGATCCAAGGCTTTGAGCATTAATGGAGAGGAGGGCCCAAAGGAATAAAATCCTGGCCTAAGCGGCTAAATCAAGCTGTCCCTAACCATGTGCTTGTGGCGTGAAGGTGTCAAGTGAAAAACTTGAGACTGAGCGGTTAAAGTCGTGATCCAAAGCAAAAAGAGTGTGCTTAAGAACTCTGGGCACCTCTAACTGTGGACTCCAGCAAAGCTGAGTCACAATCTGAAAAGGTTCACCCAGTTATGTGTCTGTGGCATTTACGTATCCGGTGGTAATACTGGAAAACAAAATGCTTAGGGTCATGGCCAAGACTCATAAAGTAGCTGTGTTCAAGAATCAACATACTAAAATAGGAGAATCAATAATACTATCTGGATTCTGAGTTCCTATGGATGCCAATCATTCTGAACTTCAAAGGATAAAGTGAGATGCCAAAACTATTCAGGATTGCAGTTGTAAACCCCACTATAAGAAGAGATATTAATCGAACTCTCATTCTCATGCGAATTCACATCCTAAGCTTATATTAGTTTTTGGTTGTTTGAGGACAAGCAACAGTTTAAGTTTGGTGTTGTGATGCGTGAGCATCTTTCCTATCTTTTCCTAGTGAATTTGCATCTAACTTGTTGAGTTTAATTAAGAATTAATTATATTTTAGCCACTATGGATGCTATTTTGAGTTTTGTGCAATTTTATTCATTTTGGTAGCATTCGGATGGATTTGATGAAGTTTCTGCAGAGAAAGAGAAGAAACCAAGGACATGACCAGCGAATACCGACACAGACGCATGGCTCACGCGACCGCACAGAATGGAGAAAATCGCAATGACGCGATCGCGTGCCTGACGCGAGCGCGTGGACTGGAATCTGCACAAATGACGCGAACGCGTGACCGACGCGTCCGCGTGACTCGTGAAAAAGGACCATCGACGCGTGCGCGTGACCGACGCATACGCGTGACATGCGCGACGTGCAGAAAATGCAGAAAACACTGGGGGCGATATCTGGGCTGTTTTGACCCAGTTCTTAGCCCAGAAATCACATATTAGAAGCTACAGAAGGGACAAATCAAGTGGTCCCCACCCATCAGCTGAAGACTTGTTAATTAATTCGAATTTAAATTCAAATCTTATTTTAGGAAAAGATATTATTTTAATTTTAATTTTAGAAATTTGATTTTTAAATTATTAGGATTAGTTATAAGAGGGATCCCAATAGGGTGGTTCCAGAACAACATTCCACAACATTATTCCATACGAATTTACATTCCATATTTCATGAGCAACGAATCCTCTATTGTTAAGGTTAGGAGCTCTGTCTATTATATGGATTGATAATATTATTTTTCTATTTTAATTCATGTTTTGATTTATATTTCAATAATTGTTTTCGTTCTTTATTTTATGAATTTGGGTGGAACCGAAGTATGACCCATGTTCTATTTGAGTTCTTGTATAACTTGGAAAAGCTCTTTACTTGAACAATAGCTTAAAAATATATTATCCTGAATTTCTAATTGTTTGTATTTAACGGGATACGTGACATATAATCCTTTTATTTTTAGACAATTACGATTCTTGTGGCATATAAACTGGAATTTGATCATCACCTTCTAATTGGAATTAATTGACCAAGGAATTGGCAGTTGATGAATTTTAGAGGAGACTAAGAAGGTCTAAGGAATTAGGGTCTAGTCACAAATAGTTTGCCATGAATTAAATCTTGCATGATTAAAATAGGTAATAAGAAAAGTCAATCCAGAAAATAGATAACTCTGAAACCTTAACTGCCTTCTCAAAATTTTATTCCCAACTTATTTATTTGTCTATCCTTTTGATATTCTGAGTTCGAACTTAAACCTTTTGAACATCTCAAAACCATTTTATATTTGTCTAACTAAGTAAATCATTTAACCATTGTTGCTTAGTCCATCAATTCTCGTGGGATTGACCCTTACTCACGTAAGGTATTACTTGGTACGACCCGGTGCACTTGCCGGTAAGTTAGTGGGTTACAAATAACGCAACAGTTCTTCAAGAGGAGGAAGACGCCACCCTCACTAAGGTGGACCCGTTCCTTAATCTCCTTGTCTATTTATTTTTTCTGTTTTTGTTCTCTATGCTTTATGTTTTATTCATGTTTGTGTCTTTATTACATGATCATTAGTGTTTAGTGTCTATGTCTTAAAGCTATGAATGTTCTATGAATCCATCACCTTTCTTAAATGAAAAATGTTTTAACCACAAAAGAACAAGAAGTACATGATTTCGAATTCATCCTTGAAATTGGTTTAATTATTTTGATGTGGTGACAATACTTTTTGTTTTCTGAATGAATGCTTGAACAGTGCATATTTTTGAATTTGTTGTTCATGAATGTTAAAATTGTTGGCTCTTGAAAGAATAATGAAAAAGGAAAAATGTTATTGATAATCTGAAAAATCATAAAATTGATTTTTGAAGCAAGAAAAAGCAGTGAAAAAGTAAGGCTTGTGAAAAAAAAATAGCGAAAATAAAAAAAAAGAAAGAAAAAGAAAAAGCAAGCAGAAAAAGCCAAGAGCTCTTTAAACCAAAAGGCAAGAGTAAAAAGCCAGTAACCCTTTAAACCAAAGGGCAAGGGAAAAATAAAAAGAATCCAAGGCTTTGAGCATTAATGGATAGGAGGGCCCAAAGGAATAAAATCCTGGCCTAAGCGGCTAAACCAAGCTGTCCCTAACTATGTGCTTGTGGCATGAAGGTGTCAAGTGAAAAGCTTGAGACTGACCGGTTAAAGTCGTGATCCAAAGCAAAAAGAGTGTGCTTAAGAGCTCTGGACACCTCTAATTGGGGACTCTAGCAAAGCTAAGTCACAATCTGAAAAGGTTCACCCAGTTATGGGTCTGTGGCATTTATGTATCCGGTGGTAATACTGGAAAACAAAGTGCTTAGGGCCACGGCCAAGACTGATAAAGTAGCTGTGTTCAAGAATCAATATACTGAACTAGGAGAATCAATAACACTATCTGAATTCTAAGTTCTTATAGATGCCAATCATTTTGAACTTCAAAGGATAAAGTGAGATGCCAAAACTGTTCAGAGGCAAAAAGCTACTAGCCCCACTCATCTAATTAGAGCTAAGTTTCATTGATATTTTGGAGTTTATAGTATATTATCTTCTTTTTATCCTATTTAATTTTCAGTTGTTTGGGGACAAGCAACAATTTAAGTTTAGTGTTGTGATGAGCGGATAATTTATACGCTTTTTGGCATTTTTTTAGGTAGTTTTTAGTATAATTTAGTTAGTTTTTACTATGTTTTTATTAGTTTTTAAATAAAAATCACATTTCTGGACTTTACTATGAGTTTGTATGTTTTTCTATGATTTCAGGTATTTTCTGGCTGAAATTGAGGGACTTGAGCAAAAATCTGATTGAGAGGCTGAAGAAGGACTGCAGATGCTGTTGGATTCTGACCTTCCTGCACTCGAAATGGATTTTCTAGAGCTAAAGAAGTATAATTGGTGCGCTATCAATTGCGTTGGAAAGTAGACATCCAGGGCTTTCCAGAAATATATAATAGTCCATACTTTGCCCGAGTTTTGACGACGCAAACTGGCATTCAAACGCCAATTTCCTGTCCTATTCTGAGTTAAATGCCAGAAACAGGTTGCAAACTAGAGTTAAACGCCAGAAACAGGCTACAACCTGGCGTTTAACTCCAAAAAGAGTCTCTACACATGAAAGCTCAATGCTCAGCCCAAGCACACACCAAGTGGGCCCGGAAGTGGATTTCTACATCATTTACTTATCTTATGTAACCCTAGCTACTAGTTTAGTATAAAAACTACTTTTAGTGATTTATTTTATATCTCTGGTTAGTCTTTGAATAATTTTATGTTGAGAGATCACGTTTAGGGGGCTGGCCATTCGGCCATGCCTGGACCTTCATAACTTATGTATTTTCAACGGTAGCGTTTCTACACACCATAGATTAAGGTGTGGAGCTCTGCTGTTCCTCATGAATTAATGCAAAGTATTATTATTTTCTTATTCAATTCAAGCTTATTCCTATTCTAAGATATTCTCTTGCACTTCAACCATGATGAATATGATGATCCGTGACACTCATCACTATTCTCAACCTATGAACGCGTGCCTGACAGCCACTTCCGTTCTACCTTGGATTGAGTGTTTATCTCTTAGCCTCCATTCCAAAACATCGGAGTCTTCGTGGTATAAGCTAGAATTATTGGCGGCCATTGTTGAGATCTGGAAAGTCTAAACCTTGTTTGTGGTATTCCGAGTAGGATCTGGGAAGGGATGACTGTGACTAGCTTCAAACTCGCGAGTGTTGGGCGTAGTGACAGACGCAAAAGGATCACTGGATCCTATTCCAACATGATCGAGAACCAACAGATGATTAGCCGTGCGGTGACATCGCATTTGGACCATTTTCACTGAGAGGACGAGAAGTAGCCATTGACAACGGTGATGCCCAACATACAGCTTGCCATGGAAAGGAGTATGAATGTTTGGATGAAGGCAGTAGAAAAGCAGAGGTTCAGAAGGAACAAAGATTCTCCATATGCTTATCTGAAATTCTCACCAATGAATTACATAAGTATCTCTATCTTATTTTCTGTTATTTATATTTTAATTATCAAAATCTCATAACCATTTGAATCTGCCTGACTGATATTTACAAGATGACCATAGCTTGCTTCAAGCCGACAATCTCCATTGGATCGACCCTTACTCACGTAAGGTTTATTACTTGGACGACCCAATGCACTTGCTGGTTAGTTGTGCGGAGTTCTGAAAAGGAATTGAGATTATGAACGTGCATACCAAGTTTTTGGTGCCATTGCTAGATATCACAATTTCGTGCACCAAAGACCCTATTTTAGAACATTTCACTAATTCAAGGCAACAACACCTTCCAAGGTACCATGAACAACGACCATTCTACAATGCATGCCAAGACAACAGTCATGGTGGACCCTTTCGTGACAAACCACCTCCACCAAATTACTATAGTCAAGAGCCATTCCGAGGTGCGTACCAAGATGATAGATATGGTGGACTTCCTTGTGGTTACCAACAAGCCCCATCATACGCCTATAAACCACCTCCTCAACATAGCTTTGAACCACCATACTCACAAGCCACTTACAATCATTCACCTCCATATAACCTTAACCCTTACTCACCCCAATTCCAATCCAATTACTCCCAAGAACTACCACATATATATGCACCATGTCCATATCCATCAACTAGAGAATCACAGGAACGTCTCAAGGAAACAGTGAATAAATTTCATGCAACCCTTCACCAATTGGATCAATCGATCAATCGATTAGCTTCTCGATGTTTGGACACTCAAGGAACCCCCATGGCTTCATGTGGACAATCTAATGAAGAACGTAGCATGAAGGAGATACTATAAACTCCAATGGACAGTAAGGAGCATGACTTTGTACTAGAACAAGTAGAGGAAGCCGTAATTATCAAAGAAGAAGAATTGGTTAAAGACTTAGGAGATGCTGAACCTCCATGGGAATCAAGAATTGTGGAGAATTCTGCCAAGCAGTTTTCAATTGATGCTAAGGAGGATAGTGCACAACCCCCGAAGCATTTATCTTATAAAGAACTGGACGGAACAGCTTAAGAAGCAAGTTCCCTTGGTAATGATCTTCATGAATCAAGTTCTCCTAATAATGAACTTGCATCCGCAAGTGAATTCTTTGAGATTAAAGAATCTTCCCCAAGTGAATATGGAGAGGATGTGGAGGTAGACTTTTCCCAACCTCTAATTTATGACTTGAGTGATGAGGAAGATATCGAAGACTTTGATCAATACGTGGTTGCTGTTAAAGAAGTTTGCAAAGAAGTGAAAGAATTCACCGAAGAATACTAGGGATCAGAGCTTGCAAAACCACTGGAAACACCTATCCCAAGGCCATTACCACCCAATACAAAATTCAAGTGGGTAAAATCCTTAGCCTTTATCTTTACTTTTCCACTTGAATATGGTTTGCTTGAAACAGATGGTCAGCTTAGAGCTCTTTGCGGCTTTACGAGTAAGAGGGAAATGGCTCACAATCAGAGCTGGTATGCAAGATTTAATAAAGCTCCACGCTTCAATTTGAGGTACAAGGATTGGTTTCGAGTTCGATTGAATGGGTCTCAGAAGATGTTTGGTCATCTTAGTGAGAATTCAAATTCCGCACTACCCGGCTGGAAAAATGTAGATCAAGACAAAGATGGGTACAGAAGCAAGGTTTGGGATCCTGGAATTTATCCTGATAGTCAACATTCCTGGAGTCTGAAAACCTGCTTTAATTTGCTCAAAGGCTTTACTTGCCTTGTTTGGGACCCCAGAGGATACTGGAATTGCAAACGTTGGTGGAGATTTTTGGATAAGTTTCAGCATAAGCCACCATAACAGGAAGCTCATCAAATGTCCAACTTAAGAACTTTAACCAAAAGTGCTAGGTGGGAGACAATCCACCATGGTATGATCGTTCCTTTTTCAATTTTAATTTTGTTTCGTTTTGTTTGTTTTTCGTTTATTTTTTATTGTATCTGGATTTATTCATAACATCCGCATCTGCAATTTTACATTCTGCATACTGCATATTGCATATTGCATAAAAAAAATGCACCCCACGCGTGCGCATGGGCCACGCGTGCGCATGGGCCACGCGTGGGCGTCGATTCGAAATCGACGTAACAATCCAACGCCCAGAAAGTTAGGCTGGAATCGTGTGGCTATCATGAGTTAGGCACAATTTGGACCACACGTACACGTCAACGACACGAACGCGTCACTTTCACTTCAAACACACCACGTGAAAGCGTGGGCGACGCGTATGCGTCGCGTGGAAATTCTTGCCCCCTCAATGGAAGCAGAGAGTTACGCCAAAACGATGCTGGAATTGTGCGTTTAGAACAATTCTGAGCAACGTGTACGCGTGCCTCACGTGTACGCGTCACTTTTGTTATACCTCACTCATGCGATCGCGTCAATGACGCGTTCACGTCATTTCCTTTCGGCCCTAACCACGCGTTCGCGTGACCCACGCGTCCGCGTGGATTTGAATCCACTAACCCAACCCAGCGAAACCCTAGCCCACCCACATCACCATTTTCCCTCCTCTCCCCCTCTGCACTCTCTCTTCTCCCCTCTCCAACCTCCAAATCACCACCACCTCCCAACGCCCCGCCACCACCGTCGCCCCAACCCCGCCGGCCACCACGCCACCCCACCTCCTCACCCCTATCCTTCTTCTTCTCTTCCCCTCCCTCCTTCATCCCCTGCGCCAAAACCGAACTGCCAAAGATCGCCGCTGCAACGCCTGCCACCATCGCGAAACCCCCAGTGCCACCATGTCAACCACCCGAACCACCACCATCTCTCTGTGTCCAATTTCTGTTCCTCTGCGCGAACCAGGTTCCGTCAAACACTGATTCCCATCCCAATTAGTTAGTTAATTGCATTTTTTTCAAATTCGGATAGTTAGAGATGCATGATCGTAGTGGATTTTAGGTGGTTAGGTAGCTAGGATGTGGTTTGTGGATGTAGGCCTGATAATTGCGCCGTTCTTATTACTTCTTTTATCTGTTTCGCAATTTTGATTTTGCTGTGATGATAATGCTGTTCATATGATGTTCTTTACCATTTTTCAATGCAGATTGAGTTTGTTTATTCTGAATTCATGTGAATTACTATTTGTTACTCTTTTCTGCACCACCTTATTATCATATGAACTGTTTCTGCTGCTGTTTATTACCTAGGAATGTCCAATTTTTAGCCGAAATGCTGCCCAAATTTTTTTTCAGCAAATTGTTTCACTCAACTCCCATTCATGAATTAGTTTTGGAAATTTCAAGTTTTGCATTAAATGGTTTCAACCAAAAGCAATTCATGAATGCACGGGCTAGCTTTCTTATTCTTTTTGGTTCCCTTATTCATTAAATAGCATTATTGATGATTTCAATTTCATTTTGCAATTCTTCTCTTTATATGAATTATCATCAATAATCTGCAATATTTACTTGAATGTGAGTTACTTATTATTCAAGTTTGTGAAATTTTTGATTAACTAGGAACCACATTACCATGCCACTCACTTTGACTTCAATTTTTAACTCATAGCTGCTTTAACTTTCTAACTTCTCTTTTGGTTTTTACCTAACTATCTTCAAACCATTTCAAGACATGATTAATGTTTTTCCGAATTAACAAAAATTCCGCATATCATAAATTTTGGATTGTGATTTTTATTCTCCAACTTTTAACTTGCATACAATCCAACATTTCACATATATTTAACTCACTCCATGCTTATATTGCTACTTTATTCTTATTTTGCACCTTTATGCTTATATTGATAAAATCTTATCTGCTTACCTGTTTTCCTGCTTTAGTTTTTTTTAAACTGTATCCTGGAACTTCTGCTTTTTAGGATGTCTGACCCTAAAAGCAAAGGAAAGGGCAAGGCAACCACAGGCAAAAGGAAAAGAGGAGAATCCTTTACCACCATCTTAGATATCCTCCATGATGATTCCTGGCGGGAAAAGAATTTTACCCCGCAGGAAAAGGCTGATCAGTTGGTGCCTGCCACAGACCCAGTAAAGTTTGCCAACAGATACTGTGAACTTAAGTATCCGGTCTTTCAAACTTCAAGGAATTTATATCTGGAAAAGTCCCTCAAAATTCCAGAAGAACTCAAACAATACACCTCAAAACAAATTAAACAGAGAGGCTGGTTCTTCTTGGAGAGGAACTTGACTGAGGTCAACTCATCCTGGGTCAGAGAATTCTACTGTAACTATTTCAAAATGACCCTGGATGCAGTACAACTCCGAGGCAAATAGATTCTGGTTATTGAGGAAGCAATAGAAGATATCCTCCAGCTCCAACCTAAATCAGACAAACCGGATGGTTACCAGCAGGGTGAAGAGGATATGAGATTCATGAGGTTTGATTGGGATGCAGTGAAGTCGACCATAGCTCTTGATCCTACTGTCCCATGGGTCATGAGCAAGTCCACAGTGGCCCCAAAGGGAATAAAGCTTATCTACTTGAATGATGAGGCTTAGCTGTGGTAGCAGATTCTGAGTAACTACGTGATGCCGAGCACTCATGAGACTGAGGTGCCAGTTGCCATGATTACCCTCATTTGGTGTGTGATGGAAGGCAAGGACCTATATCTTCCCAGATTTATCCGTTATTATATGTCCAAGGTCCATGTCCGAGGCACTCTGCCCCTTCCATACTTGATTACTCAGATGGGACGCTGAGCTGAGGTGCCCTGGGAGATTGCTGATGAGAAGCCACCTGCTGCCGAATGCAAGAAAATTATCCTACACAGCAAGAAGTTCCAGGCTTTGGAATACCAACCACCCTTTCTCACAGTTTCTGCTGAGGCAGCCACATCTTCTGCTGCCCCTTCAGCATCTGCTGCCCCAGCCACCACCACAGCACCTCTACCTACTTCAGAGCCCATCTACCACCTGGTGCGCCGACTCTTTGAGTGCCTAGATCGGATGGAGCGCCGCAACAAGCGGCGTTATGAGCATCTGAAGCTAATGATCCGGTCCGGCACCCCTGACATCCCCTCCGAGCCTAACACACCATTAGAGCCATCTGAGGAGGAGGCGGATGAGCATGAGGCAGAAGCACATACAGAGCACCAGCAGGCAGGACCTGAGTAGGCTGCACCACATCATGAGGAGCCCCATCAGATACAGCCAACAGATCCAGAGGTCCCTCTACAGACAGAGCCTCCACTTCAACAAGCAGCTCCTCTAACCCTCATACAGATTGTAGACCCTCAGGCCACCACCGAGACACCAGCAGCACATCCTTTCGGAGATGCCACTTCTTCACACCCAGCTTGATAGAGCATCGAGGACAATGCTATTATTTAAGTTTGGGGAGGTCGCCATCTCCGACGAACTTTATTTTTGGTGAACCACTTTCAGACTCTCTTTTTATCCTATTTTGTTTATTTTCTGTATTTTTATTTTATTTTATTTTATCTGATTTATCTTTCAATACTCGTGCATTTTTCTCTTTTATTGTATTTCTGTTTGCTTTATTATATTTTACACTTTGGTTTATATATATATCTTAGATATTTAGTTTAGTTTGCACTTTTAGCTCATTAGTTGTGATATAGCAAATATGGATTAATTAGTTTAGTTTACCCTTTTAGCATACGATAGCTTGGTTTAATTGAAAATAAAAAAAGAGTAAACTAGAAACTTTAGCTTTTCAGAATCACAACAATCCACACACCTTATATATATATATATATAGCAATAAATGTTGGTTAATTGACAATATTTTTCAAGGAAAATACTTATTTTTATAATAGCCATTCTAAGATTCACATTGAGTTGAATGGAAACTCTTGATTTCTACTTGCATGATGTACATAACTGATATATGGTTTTTGAGCCAACAAACACACAACCCGTGAGTTTTTGAGCTTAATTGTATGGTTACACTTAACCATAATTTTTATTCCTGTGTGTTTCGTCCTTCTTTTCTATGCTTGCAATCTTTACTTTGTTTCAGTCTATATGTCCAATATAGAATGTATTTACATACTTGCATGTGATTGAGGCCATTGCTTGTTTTGCTCACTCATCCCAAATAAGCCTACCTTTTACATCACCCTTGTTAGCTCCCTTGAGCCCTTTTAGCCCTTTTTATTCTGTTCTATAAATACGTCACTAGCCTTAAGCAGAAAAACAAATTGTAAATCCCAAGTTGAATCCTTGGTTAACTTAAGAGAGAGATTGTGTATCCATTAAGTATAGGGAAACGTGGGAACATGGATTGATAGGAAAGGATTAATTTAATAAAATAATCAAAAATTTGGGAGCATGCTCATGTGAAACCAATTTAAATTAAAATACCATGTGCATTGATATATGTTGTGTTTATGTTTTAAAAACAAATTTTAAATAAATAAGGGGACAAAATTACCCCCATTATTAAGTTTAATAGAAAAATCGATGCACATGGGATAAAATCAAAAATAAAATTGGTACATGAGTATGTGATGAGAAAGTGGGAAAATTATGGGAATCTAGGCAAATTTTAAAAATATATAGAGTATGTATATGTTAGGTGAGATCTTAGACTAATCAAGGATTCAATTTATAGCTCACTTAGCCATATATACACCCTCACCTTTACCTTGGCCCCATTACAACCTTGAAAAGACCTCATGATGTTTGCATGTGTACATTATATATTTGTTGATTGGTTAGATGAAGAACAAAGTTTTAGAAAGCATGACTAGAAAAGAATAGAGTGATTAATCCCAAACACTGAGTGATTAGAGAGTAAACACAAATCCAGTGAGGGTTCAATAGCTCATTTCCATATATCCCTGTTTAATTATTAAATTGTCTTGCAAGTTTGTAAATTCTTTTAACTCAACTCAATTGTGAATGCGTTTTAACATGATTTGGCCTTGGTAGTACATATATGATTCCTTGAAAATATGAATCAATTTAACCACATGTAAGCTCTATATATAGGTGGATAATAATTAGAAATGCATGATTCATTTAGGTAGCTTGCATTTAGAATAGATTGCATTGCATAAGATTCCACCATTCTACCTTCACTCCTTTCTCTTGGATTTAGCATGAGGACATGCTATTGTTTAATTGTGGAGAGGTTGATAAACCCCTATTTTATGATTCATCTTGTGCTCAAATAAGTATTTTTATCAATTCTTCACCCACTTATTCATGAAATTTGCATGGTTTCATAATTCCTTCCTTATTTTATGGTATATGTGAAAGCATGTTTCCTATGCTTTAAAAATATTAATTTCTAATTATCCTTTATTACCATTCAATGCCGTAATTTGTGTGTTAAGTATTTTAAGGCTTCATAGGGTAGGAATGGCTTAGAGGACAGAAAAGAAACATACAAAAATGGAAGGAAAGCACAAAAATGGAGTTTTGAAGAAAAAGACAGCGACTCGTACGCGTAGACGACGCAGACACGTGTCTAGCGCGAAATGGCAGTGACACGTACGCATGGACGACGCGGACGCCTGCCTAGAGCATAACACAACTGACGTGTACGCGTGACTGACGTGCACACGTGACAAGGAAAAACCCAAAATGACACGGACGCGTGACCCACGCGTACGCATGACGGATGCCATGTGCAGAAAATTGCAGAAGTCGCCCCCAACAATTTCTGCACCCTTTTTTGGCCCAAATCCAAGTCCAGAAACACAGAATAGAAACCAGAGAATGGGGGAATCAACAAGGACAATTCATACAACATTCATAATACACAATTTTATGTTTTTATATGTAGTTCTAGAGAGAGAGAGGCTCTCTCCTCTCTCTTAGGATTTAGGATTTCTATTATGATTAGGCTACTTCTCTTCAATCACAGGTTCAATGTTCCTTTAATTTATTTTCTACTCTTATTTATTCTATCACTTTAATTGATATTTATCTTTTCAATTTGGTTTATGAACTCCATATTAGGATTGATTTTCTTAATTAATACATATTGAGGTATTTCAGATTTATGATTGCTTTCTTTAATTTATGATATTGATGCTTCTAATTAATCCAAATTATTTTCATTCGAGTAGAATTTCTTCCCTTTTGGCTTTGGTTGAGTAATTGGTGACACTTGAGTTATCAAACTCAGTAGTTGATTGGAAATTGGGATTGTTGATTGATTTGGATCCCTCTAAAGCTAGTCTTTCCATAGGAGTTGACTAGGACTTGAGGAATCAAGTTAATTAGTCCACTTGACTTTCCTTTATTTTGTAAGGGTTAGCTAAGTGGGAGCAAAATCCAATTCTCATCACACCTGATAAGGATAACTAGGATAGGATTTCCAGTTCTCATACCTTACCAAGAGATTTTCTAATTATTAATTTATTTTTCTTGTCATTTAAATTACTTGTTCCTTATTTTAAAAACCCAAAACAAAATATACTTTTTCCATAACCAATAATAAATCATACTTTCCTGCAATTCCTTGAGAGACGACCCGAGGTTTCAATACTTCGGTTATCAATTTTATTGGGTTTGCTTAAGTGATAAACAAGTTTTTGTATGAAAGGATTATTGCTTGGTTTAGAAACTATACTTGCAACGAGAATTTATTGTGAATTCTAAACCATCAATCTTCAGTTCATCAATCCGATGGAGATTTTCGGCTTGAAGCAAGCTATGGTCATCTTGTAAATCTCAATCAGGCGGATTCAAATGGTTATGAGGTTTTGATAATTAAAATATAAATAAAACATAAAATAAAAAAAAGTTACTTATGTAATTCATTGGTGGAAATTTCAGATAAGCATCTGGAGATGCTTTGTTGCTTCTGAACCTCTACTTTCCAACTGCCTTCTTCCAATCATGCGTGCTCCCTTTTGGCAAGTTGTAAGATTCTCTCAGTGAAAATGGTCCTCTACAGTTTCTGCACGGCTAATGAACTGTCAAATTTTTGTCTCGGATGAAAAATACCAGGCACAGCTACCGCATGGTTAATCATCTGTTGGTTCCTACTAGCATCGGAATAGGATCCATTGAACCTTTTGCACACTGTCACTGCACCCAACATTCGCAGGTTTGAAGCTTGTCACAGTCATCCCTTCTCAGATCCTACTCAGAATACCACAGACAAGGTTTAGACTTTCCGGATCCCAGGAATGCTGCCAATTGGTTCTAGCCTATACCACGAAGATACTAATCTCACGGACTCGGTCCGTGTATTAGATACCCAAGAGAATATACTCCAGCTATCGTCCAATGACTATGTTGAACATCATGTAGACCGCTTTGTGGTTGTCAGGCACGCGGATCTTGGCTAAGCGAGTAACGAAGATTGGGTGATTGTCACGGGTCACTCCTTCATTCTGACTTAACTGAATTAAGTACGAGAGTATATCTTGGAGAAGAAGTAGGCATGAATTGAAAGAGAAACAATAGTACTTGCATTAATTCATGAAGAACAGCAGAGCTCCACACCTTAATCTATGAGGTGTAGAAACTCCACTGTGGAAAATATATAAGTGAAAGAGGTCTAGGCATGGCCGTGAGGCCAGCCTCCAAACGTGAACAACAGCATCCAAGTATAAAGATGGTAAAGTCTGTAAATACAATAATAAAAAGTTCTATTTATACTAAACTAGTAACTTAGGTTTACAGAAAATGAGTAACTAAGTGTAGATAGTGTAGAAATCCACTTCCGGGGCCCACTTGGTGTGTGCTTGGGCTGAGCATTGAGATTTACACGTGCATAGGCTGTTCCTGAAGTTAAACGCCAGCTTGGGTGCTAGTTTGGGCCATCAAATCTCAAGAAAAGTATGGACTATTATATATTGCTGGAAAGCCCAGGATGTCTACGTTTCAACGCAATTGAGAGCGAGCCAATTGGGCTTCTGTAACTCCAAAAACTCTACTTCGAGTGCAGGAGGGTCAGAATCCAACAGCATCTACAGTCCTTTTTCAACCTCTGAATCAGATTTTTGCTCAGGTCCCTCAATTTCAGCCAGAAAATACCTTAAATTACAGAAAAACACACAAACTCATAGTAAAGTCCAGAAATGTGATTTTTTCATAAAAAATAATAAAAATATAATAAAAAGTAACTAAAACATATTAAAAACCATGTAAAAAGATTGCCAAAAAGGGTATAAATTATCCGCTCATCACGGGACTGGTCTCGTGCCACTAGCACAATCCAGAGCACAAGTACGTGTGCTAGATGCTTATGCGTCACTATCCAATTTGCGCAACCCACGCGTATGCGTGCCGTATGCGCCGCCTCACTTACACAGTACGCCGCCCAGATTTCAATTTTTCCCTCCCAATCCTAATTCTCTCTCAATCCTAATTCTTTCTTCTTTCTTCTTTCTTCTTTCTTCCTTCCCACTTCCCACTTCTTACTTCTTACTTCTTACTTCTTACTTCTTACTTCCTACTTCCTACTTCTTTCTTCTTCCTCTCTTCATCTTCTTTATCAGGTTTCTTTTCTTTCTTTCCTTTACTATTTCATTCTTCATTTAATTATTGCATTTAATTATTTTTCTTTCTTCTAAATTTTATCTTAGCTTACTTATTTTTGGTTTCTTTTTCTTTCCTTTTCCATGCATTTTTATGTTGGTGTTGGAGCCTTATTTGGGTATTATTTTATTATATTTGAGCTTGTGGATATTATGAGGAGTAATTTGATAATTGACATGGATCTCATATACACTTGGATTACTTATTTTCATTCCTATTTTCACTTGAACACCAAGTGTTTGTGAAAAAGCCAACATGGCATTTTGAATTCTTTTATACTATTGTCTTACTACTTTAATGCCCATTTTTAACAACACTTTCATTCCACATGTATTGGGATTATCATTCACAATTGTCATCATAAAAGTACTCACTCTTTTCTTCCATGTGATACTTCTTGTTCAATTTGATGCTTGAGTTATGCTTCTCATGCCTCTTAATTGCATGCCATAAACCCTCTTGCATCTTGTTGTTATGACCTGCCTTTATGATCCTAATTGATGTCTTACCTACATGTTGTAGCTACCATGTATTTAAGTAATTATCTTTTTTTTGACATTCATTATCACTTGGAATTTCTTCCTTCCGGTTTTTGGTACTCTATATTTAACATTCTTCCTTAGGATGGGTACCAAGAAAGGAAAAGAGAAGGCTATTGACAAGACACCGGCAAGGAAAGGCACTAAAAGAACTGTGGCTAAGGCACAACCCACTACAAGCGTTAAGCCACCCATGAAGCCGGTGAAGCGGATAATCAAAGTTGATGAGGCAGAAAAGGCGTTCCCTGTTAGGGACTCTGCATGGTTCACTAACCATTACTGTGAGCAAATGTTCCCCATCCTGGCTGAGAGAAACTACAACAATGAGCCCCTACTCATTGTTCCAACACACTTTGCTAATTTCGTGGAGCCCCGCATTGAGAGGAGACAGTGGAGATTTGATGGGCGAATAATTTATACGCTTTTTGGCATTGTTTTTAGTATGTTTTTAGTAGAATCTAGTTACTTTTAGGGATGTTTTTATTAGTTTTTATGTTAAATTCACATTTCTGGACTTTACTATGAGTTTGTGTGTTTTTCTGTGATTTCAGGTATTTTCTGGCTGAAATTGAGGGACTTGAGCAAAAATCAGATTCAGAGGTTGAAGAAGGACTGCTGATGCTGTTGGATTCTGACCTCCCTGCACTAAAAGTGGATTTTCTGGAGCTAAAAAACTCAGCATGGCGCGCTTCCAATTGCGTTGGAAAGTAGACATCTAGGGCTTTCCAGCAATGTATAATAGTCTATACTTTGAACGCGTTTAGACGACATAAAAGGGCGTTGAACGCCAGTTCTACGCTGCTGTCTGGAGTTAAACGCCAGAAACAAGTCACAAACCAGAGTTGAACGCCAGAAATACGTTACAACCTGGCGTTCAACTCCAGAAAGAGCCTCTGCACGTGTAACATTCAAGCTCAGCCCAAGCACACACCAAGTGGGCCCCGGAAGTGGATTTATGCATCAATTACTTACTTTTGTAAACCCTAGTAGCTAGTTTATTATAAATAGGACTTTTTACTATTGTATTAGAGATCTTTGGAACATCTTTGGACGTCTGGTTCTTAGATCAGGGGGGCTGGCCATTCGGCCATGCCTAGACCATTCACTTATGTATTTTCAACGGTAGAGTTTCTACACTCCGTAGATTAAGGTGTGGAGCTCTGCTGTTCCTCAAAGATTAATGCAAAGTACTACTGTTTTTCTATTCAATTCAACTTATTCCGCTTCTAAGATATTCATTCGCACTTCAACCTGAATGTGATGAACATGACAATCATCATCATTCCTTATGAACGTGTGCCTGACAACCACTTCTGTTCTACCTTAGATTGAATGAGTATCTCTTAGATCTCTTAATCAGAATTTTCGTCGTGTAAGCTAGAATGATGGCGGCATTCATGAGAATCCGGAAAGTCTAAACCTTGTCTGTGGTATTCCGAGTAGGATTTAGGGATTGAATGACTGTGACGAGCTTCAAACTCGCGAGTACTGGGCGTAGTGACAGACGCAAAAGGACGGTAAATCCTATTCCAGTATGATCGAGAACATCAGATGATTAGCCGTGCTATGACAGAGCATTTGGACCATTTTCACAAGAGGATAGGATGCAGCCATTGGCAAGGATGTCGCCTCCAGACGATTAGCTATGCAGTGACAGCGCATCGGACCATTTTCCAGAGAGGATCAAAAGTAGCCATTGACAACGGTGATGTCCTTAAATAAAGCCAGCCATAGAAAGGAGTAAGACTGATTGGATGAAGACAGTAGGAAAGCAGAGATTTAGAGGGACGAAAGCATCTCCATGCATTTATCTGAAATTCTCACCAAGGATTTACATAAGTATTTCTATCCCTATTTTATTATTAATATTCGAAAACTCCATAACCAGTCTATATCAGCCTGACTCAGATTTACAAGATGACCATAGCTTGCTTCATACCAACAATCTCCGTGGGATCGACCCTTACTCGCGTAATGTTTATTACTTGGACGACCCAGTGCACTTGCTGGTTAGTTGTGCGAAGTTGTGATAAAAAGTTGAGATTACAATTGAGCGTACCATGTTGATGGCGCCATTGATGATCACAATTTCGTGCACCAAGTTTTTGGCGCCGTTGCTGGGGATTGTTCGAGTTTGGACAACTGACGGTTCATCTTGTTGCTCAGATTAGGTAATTTTGTTTTTGTTTTATCTTCAAAAAAATTTTTTTTCAAAAATCTTTCAAAAATTTCTCATCCGTTTTCGAAAAAAAAATGTTTTCAAAAATATATTTTTTCAGAATTTTTAAGAATGAATTCTAGTGTTTCATGAAGCATGTTGAAGCCTGGCTGGCTGTAAAGCCATGTCTAATTCTTCTGGATAGGGCATGTTAGGCGTGTCATTTCTGAGTTACATACTAAAGCTTGGCAGGATATTAAGCCATGCCTGACCCTTTGATTGGAGCTTTAGACTAAAGAGCATAAGATTCCTGGAATTCATATTAAAAATTTTGGAATCCTTATTTTTTTCTTTTTCAAAATAATTTTCGAAAATACCAAAAAAAATTTAGAAAATCATAAAAACCAAAAAATATTTTGTGTTTCTTGTGTGAGTCTTGAGTCAGATTTTAAGTTTGGTGTCAATTGCATATTCATCTTGCATTTTTCGAAAAATTCATGCATTCATAGTGTTCTTCATGATCTTCAAGTTATTCTTGGTAAGTCTTCTTGTTTGATCTTGATGTTTTCATGTTATGTGTCTTTTCTTCTTTTTCATATGCATTCTTGCATCCATAGAGTCTAAGCATGAAAGATTTCTAAGTTTGGTGTCTTGCATGTTTTCTTTGCATATAAAAATTTTCAAAAATAAGTTCTTGATGATTCATCTTGACATTCAAAGTGTTCTTGGTGTTCATCTTGACATTCATAGTGTTCTTGCATTCATCACATACTTTGATCCAAAATTTTCATGCATTGAGTCTTTTTTAGTGTTTTTCTCTCTCATCATAAAAATTCAAAAAATCAAAAAAAATATGTTTCCCTTTTTCTCTCTTAAAATTTCGAAAATTAGATTTGACTTTTTAAAAAATTTTTAAAATCTAGTTGTTTCTTATGAGTCAAATCAAATTTTCAATTTAAAAATCTTATCTTTTTCAAAATCTTTTTCAAAAATCAAATCTTTTTCATTTTTCTTAGTTAATTTTGAAAATTTTAAAAATATTTTTCAAAAATCTTTTTCTTATCTCTACCTCCTAATTTTCGAAAATAACATCATCAACTAATGTTTTGATTCAAAAATTTCAAGTTTGTTACTTGCTTGTTAAGAAAGATTCAAAATTTGAGTTCTAGAATCACATCTTGTGATTTCTTGTGAATCAAGTCATTAATTGTGATTTTAAAAATCAAATCTTTTTCAAAAACTAATTTAAATCATATCTTTTCAAAAATATCTTCTTATCTTATCTTTTTCAAAAATTTGATTTCAAAATATCTTTTCTAACTTCCTAACTTCTTATCTTTTCAAAAATTTGTTTGTTTATCTTTTCAAAAACTAACTAACTTTTTGTTTGTTTCTTATCTTTTTCAAAACTACCTAACTAACTCTCTCTCTCTAATTTTCGAAATATCTTCCCTCTTTTTCAAAAATTCTTTTTAATTAACTAATTATTTTAATTTTTGATTTTAATTTTCGAAAATTACTAACCTTCTTCAAAAACTATTTTCGAAAATCACTAACCCTTTTTCAAAAATAATTTTTGAAAATCCTTCTCCCTCATCTCCTTCTATTTATTTATTCATCTACTAACACTTCTCTTCATCTCACATCACTGCTCCTATCCTTACCCTTGTGTTTGGATTCTTTATTCTTCTTCACCCCTATTCCTTTTCTTCTTCTACTAACAATAAGGAACCTCTTTACTGTGACATAGAGGATTCCTCTTCTTTTCTTGTTCTCTTCTCTTTCTTATGAGCAGGAACAAGGAAAAAGGCATTCTTGTTGAAGCTGATCCAGAACCTGAAAGGACTCTGAAGAGGAAACTAAGAGAAGCTAAATTACAACAATCCAGAGACAACCTTATTGAAAATTTCGAATAAGTAAAGGAGATGGCAGCCGAACCCAACAACAATAATGCAAGGAGAATGCTTGGTGACTTTACTGCACCTAATTCCAATTTACATGGAAGAAGCATCTCCATTTCTGCCATTGGAGCAAACAACTTTGAGCTGAAACCTCAGCTAGTTTCTCGGATGCAGCAGAATTGCAAGTTTCATGGACTTCCATCTGAAGATCCTTTTCAGTTCTTAACTGAATTCTTGCAGATATGTGATACTGTTAAGACTAATGGAGTAGATCCTAAAGTCTACAGGCTTATGCTTTTCCCTTTTGCTGTAAGAGACAGAGCTAGAGTGTGGCTGGACTCTCAACCCAGAGATAGCCTGAACTCTTGGGACAAGCTGGTCATGGCTTTCTTAGCTAAGTTATTTCCTCCTCAAAAGCTGAGCAAGCTTAGAGTGGATGTTCAATCCTTCAGACAGAAAGATGGTGAATCCCTCTATGAAGCTTGGGAAAGATACAAGCAACTGACCAAAAAGTGTCCTTCTGACATGCTTTCAGAATGGACCATCCTGGATATATTCTATGATGGTCTGTCTGAATTAGCTAAGATGTCATTGGATACTTCTGCAGGTGGATCCATTCACCTAAAGAAAGATCTATCTAAGGCCACTGTGAGTTTCATAAATGAAACAAGGTCATCCATTAGAAATTTGGAGGCACAAGTGGGCCAGCTGAGTAAAAGGATCACTAAAATCCCTCCTAGTACTCTCCCAAGCAATACAGAAGAAAATCCAAAAGGAAAGTGCAAGGCCATTGAATTAATCACCATGGCCGAACCTGTGAAGGAAGGAAAGGACGTGAATCCCAAGGAGGAAGACCTCTTGGGACGTCCAGTGATCAATAAGGAGTTTCTCTCTGAGGAACCAAAGGAATCTGAGACTCATCTAGAGACCATAGAGATTCCATTAAACCTCCTTATGCCATTCATGAGCTCTGATGAGTATTCCTCTTCTGAAGAGAATGAGGATGTTACCGAAGAGCAAGCTGCCAAGTTTCTTGGTGCAATCATGAAGCTGAATGCCAAATTATTTGGCATTGAAACTTGGGAAGATGAACCTCCCTTGTTCACCAATGAACTAAGTGATCTGGATCAACTGAAATTGCCTCAGAAGAAACAGAATCCTGGAAAGTTCTTAATACCTTGTACAATAGGCACCATGACCTTTGAGAAGGCTCTGTGTGACCTTGGTTCAGG
>NC_029794.2:65415177-65426066 GCF_000816755.2 Arachis ipaensis
TTCCTTGAACACCTCAGGATCTGTGGACCCCACAAGATCACCTCAGGATCTGTGGACCCCACAGGATCCCCACCTACCTCCACTAACTTCTTCTCACCCCTCTTTCACACAATCCCATAAACACTCTTCCCCAAAACTCTTCACCAATCACCTCAATCTCTCTTCCCTATCACCACTTCACCACTCACATCCACCCACTCTTCCCCATAAACCGACCTCATTAACACCACCTACCTTCAAAATTCAAAATCAATTTCCCACCCAAACCCACCCTATATGGCCGAAACCTTACCCCCCTCCCTTCCCTATATATAGCCCTCCATTCTTCTTCAAATTCACACAACAAAACCCTCTCTTCCCCTTCTTGACCGAAACACATCTCCCTCTCCATCTCCTCCATTTCTTCTTCTTCTTCATCTATTCTTTCTTTTCTTGCTCGATGGCGAGCAAAATTCTAAGTTTGGTGTGGTAAAAGCATAAGCTTTTTGTTTTTCCATTACCATTGATGGCACCTAAGATCGGAGAATCCTCTAGAAAAGGGAAAGGGAAGACAAAAGCTTCCACCTCCTAGTCATGGGAGATGGAAAGATTCATCTCCAAAGCTCATGAAGACCACTTCTATGATGTTGTGGCCAAGAAGAAGGTGATCCCTGAGGTCCCTTTCAAGCTCAAGAAGAATGAGTATCCGGAGATCCGACATGAAATCCAAAGAAGAGGTTGGGAAGTTCTAACAAAACCCATCCAACAAGTTGGCATCCTAATGGTTCAAGAGTTCTATGCCAATGCATGGATCACTAGGAACCATGATCAAAGTAAGAACCCGGACCCAAAGAATTATCTCACCATGGTTCGGGGGAAATACTTAGATTTTAGTCCGGAAAATGTAAGGTTGGCGTTTAACTTGCCTATGATGTAAGGAGATGCACGCCCCTACACTAGAAGGGTCAACTTTAATCAAAGGTTGGACCAAATCCTTGTGGACATATGTGTGGAAGGAGCTCAATGGAAGATTGACTCCAAAGGCAAGCCGGTTCAACTAAGAAGACTGGACCTCAATCCTGTGGCTAGAGGATGGTTGGAGTTCATCCAACGTTCCATCATCCCCACTAGCAACCGATCTGAAGTTACTGTGGATCGGGCCATCATGATTCATAGCATCATGATTGGAGAGGAAGTAGAAGTTCATGAAGTCATCTCTCTTGAACTCTACAAAATAGCCGAAAAGTCCTCCCCCATGGCAAGGCTAGCTTTTCCTCATCTTTTTTGCCATCTATGTTACTCAGCTAGAGCTTTCATAGAAGGAGACATTCCCATTGAGGAAGAGAAGCCATCACTAAGAAAAGGATGGAGCAAGCAAGAGAGCCCATTCATGGAGCTCAAGAGGCGCAGGAAGCTCATCACTATGAGATCCCGGAGATGCCTCAAATGCATTTTTCTCCACAAAACTATTGGGAGCAAATCAACCTCCCTAGGAGAATTAAGTTCCAACATGGGACAACTAAGGGTGGAACATCAAGAGCACTCCATCATCCTTCATGAAATTAGAGAAGATCAAAAAGCAATGAGGGAGGAGCAACAAAGACAAGGAAGAGACATAGAAGAGCTCAAGGACATCATTGGTTCCTCAAGAAGGAAACGCCACCATCACTAAGGTGGACTCATTCCTTGTTCTTATATTCTCTGTTTTTTGTTTTCTATGATAAGTGCTTATCTAAGTTTGTGTCTTATTACATGATCATTATTATTTAGTAACTATGCTTTAAAGTAGTGAATATGAATCCATCACCTCTCTTAAATGAAAACTGTTTTAATTCAAAAGAACAAGAAGTACATGAGTTTCGAATTTATCCTTGAACTTAGTTTAATTATATTGATGTGGTGACAATGCTTCATGTTTTCTGAATGAATGCTTGAACAGCGCATATGTCTTTTGAAGTTGTTGTTTAAGAATGTTAAATATGTTGGCTCTTGAAAGAATGATGACAAGGAGACATGTTATTTGATAATCTGAAAAATCATAAAAATGATTCTTGAAGCAAGAAAAAGCAGCAAAGAATAACGCTTGCAGAAAAAAAAAAGAGAAAACAAAATAGCGAAAAAAATAGAAAGAAAAAGAAAAAGCAAGCAGAAAAAGCCAAAAGCTCTTAAAACCAAGAGGCAAGAGCAAAAAGCCAGTAACCCTTAAAACCAAAAGGCAAGAGGCAAGAGCATCTAAAGGAATAAAATCCTGGCCTAAGCGGCTAAACCAAGCTGTCCCTAACCATGTGCTTGTGGCGTGAAGGTGTCAAGTGAAAACTTGAGACTGAGCAGTTAAATTCAAGGTCCAAAGCAAAAGAAGAGTGTGCTTAAGAACCCTATTGGATTCTGACCTCCCTTCACTCAAAGTGGAATTTCTAGAGTTACAGAACTCAAAATGGCGCGTTTCCAATTTCGTTGGAAAGTAGACATCCAGGGCTTTCCAGCAATGTATAATAGTTCATACTTTGAATGCGTTTAGACAAAGTAAAAGGGCATTGAACGCCAGTTCTACGCTGCTGTCTGGAGTTAAACGCCAGAAACAAGTCACAAACCAGAGTTGAATGCCAGAAATACGTTACAACCTGGCGTTCAACTCCAGAAAGAGCCTCTGCACGTGTAACATTCAAGCTCAGCCCAAGCACACACCAAGTGGGTCCCGGAAGTGGATTTATGCATCAATTACTTACTTCTGTAAACCTAGTAGCTAGTTTATTATAAATAGGACTTTTTACTATTGTATTAGAGATCTTTGGAACATCTTTGGACGTCTGGTTCTTAGATCAAGGGAGATGGCCATTTGGCCATGCCTGGACCTTTCACTTATGTATTTTCAACGGTAGAGTTTCTACACTCCAAAGATTAAGGTGTGGAGCTCTGCTGTTCCTCAAAGATTAATGCAAAGTACTACTGTTTTTCTATTCAATTCAACTTATTCCACTTCTAAGATATTCATTCGCACTTCAACCTGAATTTGATGAACGTGACAATCCTCATCATTCCATATGAACGCGTGCCTGACAACCACTTCCGTTCTACCTTAGATTGAATGAGTATCTCTTAGATCTCTTAATCAGAATCTTCGTGGTGTAAGCTAGAATGATGGCGGCATTCATGAGAATCCGGAAAGTCTAAACCTTGTCTGTGGTATTCCGAGTAGGATTCAGGGATTGAATGACTGTGACGAGCTTCAAACTCGCGAGTACTGGGCGTAATGACAGTCGCAAAAGGAGGGTGAATCCTATTCCAGTATGATCGAGAACCTTAGATGATTAGCCCTGATGTGACAGAGCATTTGGACCATTTTCACAAGAGGATAGGATGCAGCCATTAGCAAGGGTGATGCCTCCAGACGATTAGCCATGCAGTGACAGCGCATCGGACCATTTTCCAGAGAGGATCAAAAGTAGCCGTTGACAACGGTGATGTCCTTAAATAAAGCTAGCCATAGAAAGGAGTAAGACTGATTGGATGAAGACAGCAGGAAAGCAGAGGTTTAGAGGGACGAAAGCATCTCCATGCATTTATCTAAAATTCTCACCAAGGATTTACATAAGTATTTCTATCCCTATTTTATTATTAATATTCGAAAACTCCATAACCATTCTATATCAGCCTGACTGAGATTTACAAGATGACCATAGCTTGTTTCATACCAACAATCTCCGTGGGATCGACCCTTACTCGCGTAAGGTTTATTACTTGGACGACCTAGTACACTTGCTGGTTAGTTGTGCGAAGTTGTGATAAAAAGTTGAGATTACAATTGAGCGTACCATGTTGATGGCGCCATTGATGATCACAATTTCGTGCACCAGGATTCTTGAGAAGACAGCCGCGGGAGGCCAATTTGTCATAGGTAGTCGAATTCTACTCCAACTTTCACTCGCCTACCCTGCAGTCTGTTTATGTTCATCAGAAGCAAGTACCCATTTCCGAAGGGGCTATTCAGAGGGTATTGAACCTTCCACCTAGCCCAGAGGGATGGGACGCCTATCAAGAGGCTTCTTTCAAGCGCCAGACATACTAGTTTGACTAGAATAATGTCCTTGGTGTCATAGCACAACCTGGCAGCAAGTGGATCTACGGACAGCATCGGACTCGACCTAAGAGCATTTAAGCTCCTGCACTCACCTTGGAGGCTCGCGTGTGGGCACAAATTATGTCCCACTATGTCTTTCCAAGCACTCACGAGTCCACCTTCACTGTAGACATGGCTGTCCTCATCTGGTGCATCCTTACAGAGCAGCCCCTTAACTTATCCAGACACATCCGGCAGGCCATGAGACACGTACAGATTGTGGGTAACCTACCCCTCCCCGCCTTAGTGTCGGATCTTGTCTCTGCTGCAGGAGTCTCTTATAGGGCTGGGGATACCAAGAAAATGATCCCAAGAGCTGATCAGTATGTCCCAAACGGGAAGTACATCAGACCCCCAGTACCCTCTGCTAGCCGACATCCCAGCCCATCTTCAGACACTCCTACTACGTCCGCCCTGCTATCACCCACACCTCTTATACCAACCACTACTCAGATGTTCCTTCATATCCTTCAGAGGTTAGACCGACAAGACCGGCAGATGGAGCGAATGGAGCATCGTGAGAAGAGCTGATACACCTATCTGAAAGAGCTTACTGCTCGTGCTCACCCACCTCTAGAAGAGAAGGATACCCCAGACTCCACTTCACCTGCCAGCACTGGGAGCCATGACGAGCCCGACAGTGGAGGTGATACTACCAGCCCCGCCTTGCTCCTTACTAATGGCATGGAGGACCATGCCAAGCCTTAAGTGTGGGGAGGTCAGTACCTGACTTCCGGAGGTAATTTCTCTCTCTGTTAACACTAATATGTTATTTTTCTTTTGTTAGATAGGATAGATTGCATGATAATAATTGCTTGCATGTATGTTCTGCTTAGTTGAAATAATGAGTTTCCTTTCAAGACCCTATTTTAGAACATTTCACTAATTCAAACTAAAAATTTGTGTTAAACTTGTTTGAAGATTGTATTTGGAACATGGTTTATAGCTAAGAACACACAACCTGTGAGATTTTGAGCTTAATTATACGGTTACATTATTTAACCATGATTTTTATTCTTTTGTATTTTCTTCTCTATAATTGCAATCTATAATTTATCCCATTCTATATGTCCATTGTTTAGTGTATTTATATGCATGCATCTGATTGAGGCTATCATTTGTTATTAGCTCACTTATCCAAAATATCCTACCACTTAATTACCCTTATTTGCCACTTTGAGCCTTTTAATCCCCATTTGTTCTATATTTTACCACATCACTAGCCTTAAGTAGAAAAATAATTTATTATCCCATTTGAATCTTTGGCTAACTTAAGATAGAGGTTGTGTGTCAATTAAGTGTGAGGAATTGTGGAACCTTGGGTTGATGAGAAAGTGTTGAGTTTTATTGACAAGATATTGGGAATTTGGGTGCTACATACTCATGTGAAACCAGAAAAACCATATGCATTGATATGTTGTGTTTGCTTCCATGTTCAACCAAAAAAAAAGAAGAAAAAGAAGAAGAAGAATTTTTAATATTACAACATAAACAAATAAATAAGGGGTAAATTCACCCCAAGGTTAGCTCAATAAAGAGATCATTGCATATGTGATAAAATTAAAGAAAACTTGAATACATGAGTATGTGAAATATACAAAAGTGAGATTATGGGTACCTAGGCATGATTTTAGAATTATATAGAGAGTGTGTGTTAGGTGAGAACTTAAGTTAGTCAAAGATTCACTTTATAGCTCACTTGGCTATACATATATCCTCACCCTTACCTTAGCCCCATTACAACCTTGAGAAGACCTCATGATGTTTGCATTTGTACACTAGATATTTGTTGATTGGTTAGATGAAGAACAAAGTTTTAGAAAGCATGACTAGAGGAGGTTAGAGTGGATTAACCCTATACACCTGAGCGATTAGAGTGCATATACACTTCCAATGAAGGTTCAATGCTTGACTCTATGTTCCCGACTTTCATGAGCTATCTTCTTACAAGATTACTTGTCTCTTATTGTGTGATTTGAATTAGTGGAATCTGATTTTTGTTTGTCTTGGAGTTGTTTACTTTTAACCAAGTAGGTAGAAACATCTTAGCATATAGTTGCGTTCATAGGTTGCATTGCATTGCATGAGTCTTACTTTCCCCCATTCATTCTTTTGGTCTCCTTGAGCTTAGCATGAGGACATGCTAATGTTTAAGTGTGGGGAGATTGATAAACCACTATTTTATGGTTTATCTTATGATAAATTGAGTGGTTTTTTTATCAACTCTTTGCTTACTTATTCATACAATTTGCATGGTTTTACAATTCCTTTCCAATTTTGTTATATGATTGAAAACTTGCTTCCTAAGCCCTTAAATTGTTAATTTTTAATTCTCCTCTATACAATTTAATGTCGTGATCTGTGTGTTAAGTGTTTTCAGGCTTTATAGGGCAGGAATGGCTTAGAGGATGAAAAGGAAGCTTGCAAAATGGAAGGAACACAAGAAACAAAGGAGATGACCAACGAGGAACGATGCGCACGCATGGCTCACGCGTGCGCGTGACTTGGAGCTTTCCACAGCGACGCATGCGCGTACTTGACGCGTAAGTGTGAAAGGCGCAATTGACAGCGACGCGTGCAGAGGCCCATCGACGTGTGTGCATACCTGATGCGTACGTGTGACATGCGCCACGTGTAGAAATCGTAGAAGACGTTGGGGGCAATTTTGGGCTGAGTTTGGACCCAGTTTTTGGCCCAGAAACACAGACTAGAGCCAGGGGACAAGCAGAGACTCAATACACATTCACATTATGCTTAGTTTTTAGTTTTAGTTTTGAATCTTAGAGAGAAAATCACTACTTTCTCTAGCGTTCTTCACATTCATAGATTTCCAGTTTTATGGTTTTGATTTGGATATTGAGAAGAGTTACTACCTCCGTTGAAGTCTTTATTATTCTAGTTTGTTTCCTTATTTCCTTACTCTTTTATCTTCCATTAACCCTGTTCAGATGTTACATATGGATATCTTTGATTCTGGAATTTATTAATGCAAAGAACTATTTTTACCTTTAATTAATTTTCAGTTATTATTTCATTTAATCTATCATGTCTTCTTTTTATTCCCTTTATATGTCTATAAGAATGGCATTCATGTCAATGGAGTAGACTCCTAACTTGACTTTGGAGTTGATTAATAGGAGAACCTTGAGTTGGGATACTCAAGTGTTAATTTTAATTGGAAGTTGTTGGTTGGCTCTCTAGTCTCTAACTCTAATCCTTCCTTAGGAAAGGATTAGGACTTGAGGTTCAGAGTTGGTTTGTTAGTTACTTGACTTTCCTTTATCAGGTAAGGGATGACTAAGTAGAACAACAACCTCTTACTATTACACTTGAAAAAATTCAACAAGGATAGAACTTCCGATTAATCTTCTCCTGCTAAAGGCTTTTTATTTCAATTACATAAACCTCTTGTTAATTTTGCTGCTTTAATTTATAATCATTTATTTTTCCATTCTCCAACTCTAAAATTTCTCGGAAAACTCCTGACCAATAAATTGCACTCTTTTGTCAACTCGTTGGAAGACGACCTGGGATTTCTACTCCCATATTTTATTCTCAAATTGTGACAAATCTTTCTAAATTGATAAGCGGAATTTTCGTCGGTTAAGAACTGTACTTGCAATGTTATTTCTACTATAAATTCTTAATCGGCAATTTTTCGCCCGTCAATGACACAGCCAAGTATCCTGGTTTAGTTGCCTAGTGCAATACAACCTACATTCATTCTCCACTACAACGTTTGTGGAATTTCACTATCTATCCAAGTATTACATACACCAATCCCAAGGACACAATATAATCCTATCAGAGACACATCAAGCTTTAACACAAACTTGACTTGGCTATGTAACTACCTAGACTCGACACACTAAGTGCTTACCCAACTTAGCAAGGAATATCTCACAGGTACATGACACAAAACAGAAATACAACTAAAAAAAATCTGAAATCACTCTTGTCTTTTCTCTAAAATATTTCTCACAGCCTTTTCTTTCAATGGCTTTTTCTCAATGCCTTTCTTTCTTGCCTTTTACCTCTGAATGAATACAAAGAAAGATACAACATTGAAACAGAAATATAAACAGTAAACCATGAAGGAGATGATGATTCACAGCCTTGACTCTATGCGTTGAACCCAACTTCTGAACTCAAAACATTGTTCTTCATCTTGGCAGAGTGCTCTATTTAGTGAAAGTGCAATGCTTCCAAGACTTCAAACTCAGTTTGTGAGGTTTCTCTCTTCTCTTCCTTTCAGGTTCTCTCTCCTTAAACTCAAATGAGAATCATTTTTCTTTTTGTATTTTGCTTGAGCCACAGCTAGGATTTTTTCCTCAAGGTCAACTCCTTGGTCCTTGAACTAACTGTAACCCCTTTTACCTTTTACTTAATTCAGACCACAAAATTAGAGATTTGAAATCTGATTTGAGCTTAACCGAGGAGATGGTGGCAGCAACCAATTGCTTGCTCACTGAGATTTCCAAATCCACACCCTTGAAAATGTGCTTTGACTCCAAGAAATGGTGTAATCCATTGATTCACAGTAGAGAAAATTCAACCACCACTTTCTTCATCTTGCTTATGTGCTTTGGCTCCAAGAAACAATGTAAGCCATTGATTCACAGCAGAAAAAATTCAACCACCACTTTTTTCATCTTGCCCGAAATGGTAGTGTAGAGAAAAAGAGAAAATATGAAGCAATTGACTTGCATGCAAATAAAAATAAATTACCTTTAACCTCTGAATTTGCTTAGCATGATTTTGATTAACTTGATTTGACATTAGCTTCCTTGATTAGCTTTTTCTTTCTTCCTCTTTAGTGCTTGAATGGAAAAGTAAAGCTCTCTTTCTCTTCTGACCAACACCCGAAATGAATCCACACTGGGCCATAGCTTAGGGTTACTTTACTTTTGCTTGGTTGGCATTGGGTTTGATTTAGATTTCACTTTGCATTCAGTTGTCTTGAGTGCATTTGGTTTTATAGGTTTGGGCTGCAACAAAAATAGTTTGGGCTTGCACACGAAATTAACATCATCAAACTCACTTGGATTATTAACAAATTTCCATTTCACTCTCACGTGTTGGCTTTAAAGAACCCAAAATTAACTAAAGTAGCCGAAAGATTTTTAAGAAACTAAGCCTTGGGAACTAATTTCTCTCAACTGAGCCTTGGGAACTTATTTCAATCTATAGAGAGACTTAATATGTAATTTTCAAACATGTCTTACACCACCTTTTCGAATCCTGGTGGTTTATTCATGAATACTAACTCTCTATTCAAAAAGGCATTATTAAAATAGAATTGTCTAATTTGTCACTTATATTCTAAAGCAATTGTTAGAATAACCTTTATCCTATTAAGGTTAAAAATTAGAGCAAAGACTTATCATAGTCTATATTCTCAATTTGATGATCGTCTTTAGCAACCAATCTCACTTTATATTTCATGACATCACCATATATTTGGATGCCATTTGATAGCAAAAATATATCTAACATTTGATAATTTAAGTATCACCAACAACAGATACAACAAACTAAGTATTAATGTTATAAAGAACTTGTAATACTATAAGCATTGATTTGTGCTAATAAGGTTATTGTAAGGCCTGATTAATGGTAGAAGGAATATTGTTAACAATACCAACTAAAGAATTTGTAATAGCTGACGAGACTCTTGGCCTGATGATACTTTATTTTAATCTAGTGATCATTGGGTGAGAATTAAAAGAAATTATGGTCTTGGAAGCACTACCAAATTGAATTTCTATCCAAAAAATGCAGGTTACTAGGCATAGAGGACATATCAGAGGAAGATGCATGGTGGAGAGTTATTTGGTTGAGTAGGTGAATTTAGGAAAAGGTCATTTTGAGAAGTTGATTGAAGTAAAATAGTTTGTATCAAGTGTTGATAATAATAGTAGGTTGTAACGAAGACTGATAAATGAAACAAGTGTTGCTTTAGATGATAATTTAGTAGAGTTTTAGAGAGGAAAAATCAAAGTAGTATGGAAAAAATGTTGCTGCTTCACAAGGGGTGTTATAGTAGCCAAAAAACTTTAATTAAGGGAATCTATGTTATCAAACACAACATGTCTAGTAATGATAATTTTTTAAAATTTAATAAGATATTGTTCCATTTATAGTTTGGAGTATATTATAAGAAAACAAAAAGCTGTTAATTAAAAATCCATAAGACAAGAAAAACATGCACAGTCAAATACTTTGGCCTAAGAATAATCTAGTTTATGAGAACCTAAAAATTCACAAGAGTAAGATGCTGAGTGTTGGAGGAGGAAAGCATGTTAATAATGTATGTGGTAGAGAGAAATGCATCCTCCTAATATATTAAAACAAAGGAGGCAATGATAAATATTGCTAGACTTGTTTCAGTGATATGTCAATGTTTACGCTCAACCCTTCCATTTTGTTAATGTGTATAGGGGCAAGAGAAACTATGAGTTATACCATGAGCCACAAGAAAATGAGTGAGTGTTTTTAAAAGTACTTCTTCTCATGGTCAGTCTAAAAGCCTTTAATCACTACAAAAATTTGTCAAAAACCATCAGATTTACGAAAAAAATTTGACAGTAAAGTATTATTATTGGATAAAATTACACAGTATAAATGTTCTCAATTAAATTTTACCGTCAAATTTTTAATTCAATAATGACTTACAAGAGAGCAATTTTTATTACCAATTATTATGAGATTTTTTTTATGGTAAAGTTAGCGCTATTTTAATCTTTTGACACTTTAATTACGATAAGATTTTTTCCTAAATCCTAGAAAATTC
>NC_029794.2:65426113-65439485 GCF_000816755.2 Arachis ipaensis
AAAATGACTTTATACAACAACGTTATTATAACTTGCTACTTGCTAGTCAGAATTCATATTATCATAATTAATATTCAAATAAGAAATAAAAAAACTAAATATTTTTCATTAAAATAAAAAACTACAATGTAAAATAACAAATATAAAAAAAATTAAGTAATGTCAAACAAATAAAGGAAAAAAATGTTAAACTAGTCAAAATAAAACCCTAATGCCTATGGGTTCTCATGATTGTTGTTATCGTCCACCTAATTGTCTCGCTGTGGCTGTAGTGTGGCTATTGCTATTGGCGCCAGTTTTAGGGCAGATGATGAGAGCCCCCTCCAGCACCTATGCTGCTGCCTGCACACTGATGCGCATAAACGTGTTATGCTACGATTTAGGAAATTGCACGATCGGCAAAATTCCTTCCGGCAAGTGCACCGGTTATCGTCGTCAAGTAAAAACTCACAATAGAGTGAGGTCGAATCCCACAAGGATTGGTTGAGTGAGCAATTCGGATTAGAAGTGTGTTCTAGTTGAGCGGAATCAAGATTTGAGATGAGAATTGCGGAATGTAAAATTGGCGGGAAAAGTAAATGACAAGAAAATTAAATGGCTGAATCTTAAATTGCATGTCTAGCTAAAAGTAAAAGTCAAGGGTCCCCTTCTAACTTAACTTCTATCCTATTTATACACTTTCTATATTGAGCTTCAGTTGTGCTTCTTGGGCTTTGAGGCCTTGCAAAATTTCATGAGAAATCTTTCATTCATAGCATTTAAGTAATATAACTAAAACTCATGGAATTTGCATCAAAATCATATTGTTTGGATGGTTCATTACTTTGTTCTTCATTTAACCATTTTTGGTTACTTTAAGCTCAAGAAAATGCATAAAACAACTAAAACTAACAGAAACATGCTAGTGAAACTAGCCTATGATGCCTTGGCATCACACACATCTGGTCATAATAGACCATCATCTGCTGCCGCATTTGCTGGATCTATCTCATTTATTGCTTGAGCTCCTACTTTAGAGACTTCGTCTATATATCCTGAGCATCCTTCTTTGTCATGCGTGCGAGGAGTTCATTGTACCTTTTCTTATCTAGATGCAATTGCTGACCTTGATCCTATAACAATTCGAGTTTTTAAAAGTTAAATAATGAGTTATTCATGATTTATTATATTTGTTGATAATTTTATTTAAAAAAAATTATTTTTTTAAAAGTAATTAAATTAAATTTTTTGATATTTTAAGTTTAAAATTTATTAAAATTTTTAAATAATTTCTATTATAATGAGATATTTTAAAAAAGATAAAAGAATTGTTGTTGTTGTTGTTGTTGTTGTTGTTGTTGTTTGCTTCCATTCAAATAGCCAAAAACATTAAATTATCATTATTATATTATTATTTGCTTCCATTCAAATAGCCAAAAACATTAAAGGAGAAAAAGAAAGATAGTCAATGTGGCTTGAATTCATATATATATAACCATGACACCAATTCACCTTCTATCATATTAATCATCATCATCTACTTCATTTGGTTTTAATTTTCATAAGCAGTGAAAAGAAAGTGACCGAGAGTGAGATAGAGGAAACTGTGAAACTCTCCAAGCTTCTGATGAGCGAATATTTTATATGCTTTTTGACATCACTTTCATATAGTTTTTAGTGTGTTTTATTTAGTTTTTATTAAGTTTTTATAGGTTTTAGTATTAATTTCGCATTTTTGGATTTCACTATGAATTTTTGAATTTTTGGGCAATTTCAGGTATTTTCTGACCGAAATTGGGGAGCTAGAGTAGGAATCAGGAATCGAGACAGAGAAAGCACTGCAGATGCTGTCCAGATCTGACTTGTCTGCATTCAAAAAACGGCTATGGAAAGATGACTTCCAGAGCTTTCCAAAAATATATAATAGTTTATACTTTTCTTTGGATTAGAAGGCCCAAAACTGGCATCTAACGCTAGCCTCTTGCCCTCTTCTAGGCGTCCAGTGCCCAAAGAGCAGAGCCCAACGTCGAAAGGCCCAGAGAGGACCCCCTAGCTGGCATTCCACGCCCAAGGAGCCTCATAACACGTGGATCTCACTAAAACTCAACCCAAACACTCACCAAGTGGGTCTCAGAAGTGGATTTTAGCACTAAATAGATTGTTTTACCCTTACTAGTCATCTGTTTAGTATTTAAGGGACCTTATTCATGTAATTCATATCAAACTTAGAGGTTTCAGAACCTTGGGCATCTCCCATTGAGGGAGGTCATCCATGTATGTTCTTCTATTGTTTTTACCTTCAGTATGAGTTCCTAAACCTCCTAGGTTGAGGAGAGGAGCCCTGCTGAGTCCTATGAATTAATAAAACTACTATTTCTTCTTCTTCGATTCGTGTCTGATCTATCTCTAAGATGTATATTCCGATCTTCATCGTGGTGAACAGGACGATCTGACAAATTAGCTCTGTTCATCACATTAAGATGAACGTGCCTGACAAACACCAGCGTCTACTTGGGTTTGTGTGAATAATTGGCTGGAAAGCACGAGCCAACAGCTATGTTTATACATCTCTCAGACGGTTAATCCATGATTTTATTGTGGACTTCTCGAGGCACCAGTTCAGCCATTCTCCAGGGAGATTAGGGTCTTCCTGGTATAGGCTAGATCTAAGAAGCAGCGTTCTCTGATCCGAAAGATTTAACCTTTTCTGTGGAGTTTTGAGTAGGATCGCCAAGAGAATGATAAAGAATGAATGATTGACGGTTTAGAATTTAGAATAAATTCCCGTTGCAAGTATAGTTTCTAAACCAAGCAATCATCCTTTCTTACAAATGTTTTGGTTGTCACAAGTAACAAACCCCTTTGAAATTGATAACCGAAGTATTTAACCTCGGGTTGTCTTCTCAAGGAATTGCAGGGAGGTGTTATTATTGGTTATGAGTCTTGTAAATTGGGGGTTTTGAAAGTAAGGAATAGGTAATTTAAATGACAAGTAAAATAAATTAACAATAATAAAATCTCTTGGCAAGGTATCAGAACTGGAAGTCCTATCCTAGTTATCCTTATCAATTGTGATGAGAATTGGATTTTTCTCCCACTTTGTTAACCTCTAACTATGAAGGTAAGTTAAGTGGATGAATTAATTTTGATTCCTCAGGTCCTAGTCTTTCCTTGGGAAAGGCTAGAGTTATTGGAACTCGAATTAATTCTTGAAGAATTCCAATTTTCAATCAACAATGAGTCTGATAACTCAAGTGTCTCCAATGACTCAACCAAAGCCAAAAGGGAAAATTCTAAATTAAATTAAAAGCATTCATAAATCTGAAACACATCAAATTACGTCTAAACATAAATTCAACTCTAACATGGAAAGGTTCATAAGTCAATTGGGCAACATAAATCAAATACAAATAAAAGTATTAGAGTAAATAAAAGTAGAAAATAAATATTGAAGGAACATAGAACCTGGAATGAAGAGATCATAGCTTAAACATAATAAAAATCCTAAATCCTAATCCTAAGAGAGAGGAGAGAACCTCTCTCTCTAAAAACTACATCTAAAACTAAAAATTATGAATTATAAGCTGGTTATGAATGGATGCATTCCCCCACTTTATAGCCTCTAATCTGTGTGTTCTGGGCTGAAATCTGGGTCAAAAACAGCCCAGAAATCACCCCCAGCGATTTCTGTTACGTTCAGGTCGCGGAAAAGTGACGCGGAAGCGTCGTCCACGCGTTAGCGTGGATTGGGGTTTTGCCAGGTCACGCATCCGCGTGATCAACGCGTTCGCGTCGCCTGGCTTCAAGGCAGCTATGGCAAATTATATATGGTTGCGAAGCCCCGGACGTTAGCTTTCCAATGCAACTAGAATTGCATCATTTGGATATTTGTAGCTCAAGTTATGGTTGTTTGAGTGCCAAGAGGTCAGGCTAAACAGCTTTAGCAGTTCCTTTCATTTCCTGTATTCCTTCCACTTTTGCATGCTTCCTTTCCATCCTCCAAGCCATTCCTGCCCTGTAATATCTGAAAACACTTAACACACATATCAAAGTATCTAATGGTAATAAGAGAGGATTAATATTAGCAAATATAAGGTCAAAGAAGCATGTTTTCAATCATAGCACAAAATCAGGAAGGAAAATATAAAACATGCAAATAGTATTAATAAGTGGGTAAAGATTGATAAAATCCACTCAATTGAGCACAAGATAAACCATAAAATAGTGGTTTATCAACCTCCCCACACTTAAACATTAGCATATCCTCATGCTAAGCTCAAGAGAAGCTATAAAGGTGAAGAGGAATTGTAGAATGCATGAAATGCAACCTATCTATGTGAATGCAACTAAATGTAAAATGCTTCTACCTACTTGGTTAAAAAGTAAATAAATTCTCCAAGAATAAATATGAACTGGATTTCACTAATTCAAATCATAAAAAGGAAGTACAAATAGACTTGTAGAAGAAAATAGCTCATGAAAGCCGGGAACAAAGAATCGAGCATCGAACCCTCACTGGAAGTGTATGCACTCTAATGACTCAAGTGTTTTAGGTTCGATTCTCTCAATTCTCTACTAACCTTGCTTTCTAAGGCTTGCTCTTCATCTAACAATCAATATAAATTTAATGCACAGATACACATATCAAGAAGTCTTTTAAGGGTTGTAATGGGGTTAGGGTCAAGGTAGGATTGTATTTGGCCAAGTGGACAAAAATCTGAATCCTTAATTAACTTAAACTTTCCACCTAACATTAGACAATCCATGTAATCATAATACAACATCTAACTATCCATTAACCATATTTTTGACATATTCATGCATTCTAATTTCAAGTACAGTATATATTCATTGCTTTCATCACTTACTTTGGGGCATTTTGTCCCTTTTTTGCTTAATTGTAATTTTTTTTCTTTTTTTTTCTCACTTCTCTTTATAAGAACAAAGGGGTATAATAGGCTCAACATTGATTTGCAAGGAATAATGAAAGGGTAAGGCCATATGGGTATGTAAGCTCACTGAAACAAAGGCCTTAATCATGTAAGTGTATGCATACATCAAACCATGGAAATATAGAATTAAGCAAGACAAAGATCACAATTTTAGAGAAAAAAACACACACCAAAAATAAAATATTGGTTGGTAAAATGCAACCAATTCAAATAGGCTCAAAAATCTCACAGGTTTTGTATGTTCGAGCTCTAAACCATGTTCCAGTATAATATTTCTTCAAACAAGTGTAACATTAAATTTTATTCAAATTAGTGAAATGCTCTAAAAGTTTTTGAAAAAGAAAATATTTCTTCAACCAAGTGGTAAAATATGCACAAAGTCAAACAGATATGCAATCAAACATGTAAATGCAATAACTAACAAGGAAAATAAACCATTGGTGTTGGGATAGAAGAGTGACTAACCCATGGAGATCGGTATCGACCTCCCCACACTTAAAGATTGCACCGTCCTTGGTGCATGCTGAGATGTACAAGTGGACGGGTTGCTACAACTGACGCTTGTAGATAAAGACGCCTTAGCTGGAGGTCTCTTGGTTCCTCTCCGTGCCTTCTCTTTTCCCTTCTTGGTACCCATGCCTAAGGAAGAAGGAAAAAGGAAGAGTGTGAAATATAGAAAACTAAGACCAGAAGGGAGAAAATTTCAAGTGATAAGGAATGCCAAAGGAAAGATGATAGCCTTACTACATGGTAGCTACAACATGTAGGGAAGACAACAATAAAGATCAAAAAGGGCAATTCAAAATAATTAGATGCAAGAGGGTAAAAACATGAAAATTATAGGCATGAGAAGCATAGCTCAAGCATCAAGTAATAAATGTGCCAAATTAAAGAGCATGTGTAATGATGACAATTGTGAATGATAATCCCAAATACATTGGGTGTGCAAGTTAAAATAGGGTTGAAAATAATGTAATTCAAATGTATATGAGAGCCATAAGTAAATGTCAATTGTCAAATCTATCCTCAGAATAGCCACATGCTCAAATAAAATAAGGTACTATCCAAATAAAATTCCAACACCAACATAAAAATGCATGAAAAAGAATTTAAAAAGAAACCAAAAGGAAAGAATAAATAAATGCATTAAATTAAAGGGATAGAAGAGTAGAGGGGGAGAAGAAAAGAATCTTGATAATGGATGTAAAAAGAAAAAAAAAAGGGAAAGGTAAAAAGTGAGAAAGAATAGAGAAAGAAGAAGAGAGAAGAAAGAAATAATAATAATAGAAAACAAAAATAAGGATTTAGGGAAGAAAAGATAAGATATTTTGGCTGATGTGGATATGTTGTGCGGCGCTGGCGGCGCGGATGCGTGAGTGACGCGGTCGTGTGGTGCGTGATAAGGTCAGGTGACGCAGACGTGTGGGTCACGCGATCGCGTGGCCTGATTTGTGCAATTGGCGCGAGTGCAGCCTCGCGTTCGCGCAACTTTTTGTTCGAAACACTATTTGCCAAATTTTTGGGTGACGCAGTCGCATGGTTGACGTGATCGCGTGGCTGGTCCATTTTTGGAAATGACGCGGACGCGTGGGGCACGCGGTCGCGTGATAGGGCTTGTGCTTCTAGCACGAATCCAGCCACGTTCCAGCCCAACATTCTGCCATACACCCCATTACGTCGATTTTACAGAGCCACGCGTTCGCGTGGGTGACGCGGACGCATGGGAGTCATTTTTCCCATATGACGCGGACGCGTCAGCAACGCGGTCGCGTGGATCAATTTGTGCCAGAGGCACGCCTCCAGCCACGCTCTCGCGTGACTCTCTGTTCACTTTTCTTTTCTTCCTAATGCACTTGTGACGCGGACGCGTCAGCGACGCTGCCGCGTCGCGTGCGTGCTTTCCCTTTTTTTTATGCAAAATGCAGAATGCAGTATGCAGATATTATGAATAATTCCAGGTTCATTGAAATAAAATAAAATTCAAAAACAAACAAAACTAAATAAAATCAGAATTGAAAAAGGAACGATCATACCATGGTGGGTTGTCTCCCACCCAGCACTTTTAGTTAAAGTCCTTAAGTTGGACATTTGATGAGCTTCTTGTTATGGTGGCTTGTGCTTGAACTCATCCAGGAATCTCCATCAATGTTTGTGATTCCAATGGCCTTCGGGATCCCAAACTAGGCGCAGAAAGCCTTCAAGTAAGTTAAAGCAAGTGACAAGGCCCCAAGAGTGTTGATTGCCAGAATGAATTTCGGGGTCCCAAATCTTGCTTTTGTACCCATCTTCTTGTTGATCATCATGATTCCATCCGGGTAGCAAGCAATCTGAATTCTCACTAAAGCGGCCAAACAACTTCCTAGACCCATACAATTTAATATTCTTCCAACCATGATACTTCAGCCGTGAGCTTCCTACCACAATGAACCTAGGATTGTGTTGCCAACCACTAACCATCTCTCTCTTACTCTTAAAGCCACAAAGAGCTCTAAGCTAACCATCTGTCTCAAGTAAACCATATTCAAGTAGAATGAGAAAGCTAAGGGATATGAATTTTACCCACTTGAATGTTGTGAAGGATGATGGCAACTTAGGTGGAAGGGGTTCTAACAACTTTGGCAAGGGAATTTCAAGCTCCAATCCCGTGTGTTCTTTCTTGATAGCTTCCACCTCTTTGTAAGCTTCTTCAATTTCAACCTCTTCCTCTTGGTAGCTTTCTTCCAATTCGATCTCTTCTTCATTGTTCACCAAAGGTATGGGAGGTTGTTCTTCTTCTTCTTTAATCTCCATGTCAAGTCCAATGGGAGAGGATTTAATTGTAGATAAGAATTCATCAATGATTGAATCCATCTCTTGATCATCCCCTTCAAAGTCTTCAACCATGATATGCCTTGGAGGTTGTACACCCTCCTCAACAACAAATTCAAACTCCTTAGAAGGGGGCTCTATGACTGGGCTTTCCCATGGACGTTCTCCATCTCCTAAGTCTTCGACCACTTATTCCTCTTGAACGATTGCGGCTTCCTCCAATTGTTCCAATACAAATTCATGCTGCTCACTGTCCACCAGAGTTTCTAGTGTCTCCTTCATGCTACGTTCTTCATTAGATTCTCCACATGAAGCCATGGGGGTTCCTTGAGTATCCGAACGTCAGGAAGCTAATTGATTTATTGCTTGTTCCAGTTGATGAAGGGTTGCATGAAATTGATCTACTGTTTTCTTGAGACGAGCCTGTGGTTCTTGGGTCGATGAAAATGGACATGGTGCATATGGAAGTGGTGGTTCTTGGGGGTAATTGGGTTGGAATTGGGGTGGATAAGGTTTAGGGTTATATGGAGGTGAATAGTTGTGGGTGGCTTGTGAGTATGGTGGTTCAAAGCTATGTTGAGGAGGTGGTTCATTGGCATATGATGGAGCTTGTTGGTAATTACAAGGGGGTCCACCCTATCTATCATCTTGGTATGCACCTCGGAATGGTTTCTGACTATAGTAATTTGGTGGGTGATGGTTGTCACGAAAGGGTCCACCATTACTATTGTTCTGACATGCATTATTGAATGGTCGTCGTCCATGATAGTTTGGAATGTGTTGTTGCCTAAAGGGTTGATCAGATCCTCGTGGCTCCTTCCATCTCTGGTTGTTCTGACCTTGATGCATGTTCTTGTTATAGCTTCCATTCCTTTCAACATTATTAGAAGCAAACTCAAAGCGACGGGGGTGAGAACTCATAGTAACTAATAAAAATTAAAATAAAAACGAAAATAAATAAACAAACAAAATAAAATATTTACGATAACCAATTGATGAGATATTTTGATGAGAAACGAATTTCTACCAAAACACCCAAAACTAACCGGCAAGTGTACCGGGTCGTATCAAGTAATAAAAACTCACGGAAGTGCAATAATAAGGCACACGTTTGCAATTTCCCGGCAACGGCGCCATTTTGAAGAACGAATGATTGACGGTTTAGAATTCAGAATAAATTCCCGTTGCAAGTATAGTTTCTAAACCAAGCAATCATCCTTTCTTACAAACGTTTTGGTTGTCACAAGTAACAAACCCCTTTGAAATTGATAACCGAAGTATTTAACCTCGGGTCGTCTTCTCAAGGAATTGCAGGGAGGTGTTCTTATTATAGGTTATGAATCTTGTAAATAGGGGGTTTTGAAAGTAAGGAATAGGTAATTTAAATGATAAGTAAAATAAATTAACAATAATAAAATCTCTTGGCAAGGTATCAGAACTGGAAGTCCTATCCTAGTTATCCTTATCAATTATGATGAGAATTGGATTTTTCTCCCACTTTGTTAACCTCTAACTATGAAGGTAAGTTAAGTAGATGAATTAATTTTGATTCCTCAGGTCCTAGTCTTTCCTTGGGAAAGGCTAGAGTTATTGGAACTCGAATTAAATCTTGAAGAATTCCAATTTTCAATCAACAATGAGTCTGATAACTCAAGTGTCTCCAATGACTCAACCAAAGCCAAAAGGGAAAATTCTAAATTAAATTAAAAGCATTCATAAATCTGAAACACATCAAATTACGTCTAAACATAAATTCAACTCTAACATGGAAAAGTTCATAAGTCAATTGGGCAACATAAATCAAATACAAATAAAAGTATTAGAGTAAATAAAAGTAGAAAATAAATATTGAAGGCACATAGAACCTGAAATGAAGAGATCATAGCTTAAACATAATAAAAATCCTAAATCCTAATCCTAAGAGAGAGGAGAGAACCTCTCTCTCTAAAAACTACATCTAAAATTAAAAATTATGAATTATGAGCTGGTTATGAATGGATGCATTCCCCCACTTTATAGCCTCTAATCTGTGTGTTCTAGGCTGAAAACTGGGTCAAAAATAGCCCAGAAATCACCCCCAGCGATTTCTGTTACGTTCAGGTCGCGGGAAGGTGACGCGGAAGCGTCGTCCACGCGTTAGCATGGATTGGGGTTTTGCCAGGTCACGCGTCCACGTGATCCACGCGTTCGCATTCCTTTGTTTCTTTAACTGTTGCTCGTGAGTTGGGACTAGATTTCTCTGAGTTGAACTTTGATCTGATTATCCATACACCTGCATCCCAAAATGCTTTGACTAGTTTAGTGTGCCTGCAAGTACCATTCACTATTAGGAACAGAACTTTTATACATGATCTAATCTGTTTGCCTCTATGTGTTTTAGAAGTTATTCTAGGGTTAGATTGGTTATCTAAGTATCATGTTTTCCTTGATTGCTATGAAAGAACTGTTATTATTCCGTCTGATAGTTTAGATATTAAACCATTTCTGTCTCATACTTTATATCGGAATTCTGTAAGAGTTGCATTAGATGGGAGTGATTGTGAGGGGTACGTTCTGTTAGCGGCTAGCTCGAATGATAGTGAACTAAGCTTAGAACGAATCCAAGTGGTGAAGGAATTTCCTGATATTTTCCCAGACGACATACCTGAGTTTCCTCTTCAGCGAGAGATAGAATTCAGCATTGAACTTGTACCGGGAACCGGACCGATTTCCATAGCACCGTACCGGATGTCACCACTAGAACTTGCAGAGTTGAAGAAGCAGTTGCATGAGCTACTTGGAAAAAAATTTATTCGTCCCAGCACATCAACTTGGGGAGCTTCGGTGTTGCTAGTAAAGAAGAAGGATGGTGGAATGTGACTTTGTGTAGATTACTGATGAGCGGATAATTTATACGCTTTTTGGCATTGTTTTTAGTATGTTTTTAGTAGGATCTAGTTACTTTTAGGGATGTTTTCATTAGTTTTTATGTTAAATTCACATTTCTGGACTTTACTATGAGTTTGTGTGTTTTTCTGTGATTTCAGGTATTTTCTGGCTGAAATTGAGGGACTTGAGCAGAAATCAGATTCAGAGGTTGAAGAAGGACTGCTGATGTTGTTGGATTCTGACCTCCCTGCACTCAAAGTGGATTTTCTGGAGCTACAGAACTCAAAATGGCGCACTTTCAATTGCGTTGGAAAGTAGACATCCAGGGCTTTCCAGAAATATATAATAATCCATACTTTGGCCAAGAATAGACGACGTAAACTGGCGTTCAACGCCAGCTCTCTGACCAAATCTGGCGTCCAGCGCCAGAAAAGGATCCAAAACCAGAGTTGAACGCCCAAACTAGCACAAAAACTGGCGTTCAACTCCACAAATGGCCTCTGCACGTGCAACACTCAGGCTCAGCCCAAACACACACCAAGTGGGCCCCGGAAGTGGATTTATGCATCAATTACTTACTCATGTAAACCCTAGTAGCTAGTTTATTATAAATAGGACCTTTTACTATTGTATTAGGTATCTTTTGATCACCTTAGGATCTTAGGAACATCTTTGAATGCATAGTTCTTAGACCATGGGGGCTGGCCATCTCGGCCATGCCTGGACCTTCACTTATGTATTTTTAACGGTAGAGTTTTTACACTCCATAGATTAAGGTGTGGAGCTCTGCTGTTCCTCAAAGATTAATGCAAAGTACTATTGTTTTCTATTCAACTCATCCTATTTCACTTCTAAGATATCCATTCGCACCCAAGAACGTGATGAAGGTGATGATTATGTGTGACGCTCATCACCATTCTCCCCTATGAACACGTGCCTGACAAACACCTCCGTTCTACATGAAATAAGCTAGAATGAATATCTCTTAGATCTCCCAACCAAAATCTTCGTGGCGTAAGCTAGAACGATGGCGGCATTCAAGAAAATCCGAAAGGTCTAAACCTTGTCTGTGGTATTCTGAGTAGGATTCAATGATTGAATGACTGTGACGAGCTCCTAACTCGCGATTGCANAATTATTTTATATCCGCCTGACTGAGATTTACAAGGTGACCATAGCTTGCTTCATACCAACAATCTCTGTGGGATTCGACCCTTACTCACGTAAGGTATTACTTGGACGACCCAGTGCACTTGCTGGTTAGTTGTATCGAAGTTGTGAACCATGGTATCGGCACCATGTTCTTGGTGCCATTGCCAGGGAAAGAAAGAGCCATGAATTTTACATAATTAAAGTGTAATCACGATTACGCGTACCAAGTTGCTCACGTTGCCAGGGATTGTTCGAGCCTAGACATCACAATTTCGTGCACCAAGTTTTTGGCGCCGTTGCCGGGGATTGTTCGAGTTTTCGGCAAGCTTTTGGTCCGGTAACATCAGTGCCAAGTTTGGATCCGGCAACAGCACCAAGTTTTTGGCGCCGTTGCCGGGGATTGTTTGAGTTTGGACAACTGACGGTTCATCTTGTTGCTCAGATTAGGTAATTTTATTTTTATTTTATTTTCAAAAATTTTTCAAAAATATTTCTAAAATTTTCTCATCTGTTTTCGAAAAAAAAATTTTGTTTTCAAAAATTTTATTCAAAATTTTTAAGAATGAATTCTAGTGTTTCATGAAGCATGTTGAAGCCTGGCTGGCTGTAAAGCCATGTCTAAATTTATTTGGACTGAGGCTTGCAATCTGTTATCAAGATCAATATACTCTGATGTTAAATGCTGAAGCTTGGCTGGCCATTGGCCATGTCTAGTGTTTTGGACCGAAGCTTTCATTGAAAGCTTGGCTGGCTAGTGAGCCATGTCTAATTCCTGGACTGAAGCTTTAGACTAAGAATGCTAGATTTCTGGAATTTATATTAAAAATTTTGGAATCCTTATTTTTGTTTTTCAATTAATTTTTGAAAAAAATCAAAAAAAAATTTAGAAAATCATACAAATCAAAAATATTTTTCTGTTTCTTGTTTGAGTCTTGAGTCACATTATAAGTTTGGTGTCATTTGCATGTGCATCTTGCATTTTTCGAAAATTCTCATGCATTCATGGTGTTCTTCATGATCTTCAAGTTGTTCTTGGTAAGTCTTCTTGTTTGATCTTGATGATTTTTTGTTTTGTGTCTTTTCATGTTTATCATATGCATTCTTGAATTCTTAGTGTCTAAGCATTAAAGAATTCTAAGTTTGGTGTCTTGCATGTTTTCTTTGCATTAAAAATTTTTCAAAATTGTGTCTATGATGTTCATCTTGACATTCATAGTGTTCTTGGTGATCATCTTGACATTCATAGCATTCTTGCATTCATCACATGTTTTGATCTAAAAATTTCATGCATTGCATTATTTTCATGTTTTTCATAAAAATTCAAAAAAAAAAATCAAAAAAATATCTTTCCCTTTTTCTCTCATCAAATTCGAAAATTTGGATTGACTTTTTCAAAAATTTTTAAAATCAAATTATTTCTTATGAGTCAAATCAAATTTTCAAATTCTCTAACTTCCTAACTTCTCATCTTTTCAAAATTGATTTCCAAAATTTGTTTCAACCAACTAACTAACTTTTTGTTTGTTTCTTAACTTTTTCAAAACCACCTAACTAACTCTCTCTCTCATTTTCGAAAATATCTCCCCCCTTTTTCAAAATTTCTTTTTAATTTA
>NC_029794.2:65439556-65439692 GCF_000816755.2 Arachis ipaensis
TATTCACCTAAAGAAAACGCCTGCAGAAGCTCAAGAACTCATTGACATGGTTGCTAATAACCAGTTCATATACACTTCTGAAAGGAATCCTGTGAATAATGGGACGCCTATGAAGAAGGGAGTTCTTGAAGTTGAT
>NC_029794.2:65439730-65440063 GCF_000816755.2 Arachis ipaensis
CCTCCCATCTTATTCTATTTATTCATTCATATCCTAACATCTCATCTCACATCTCTTCCATCCTCACAGTTGTGTTTCTTCCATTATATTACATTCTTTGTCTCCCCCTCTTCTCCTACTCACACAGGGATCCCTATACTGTGGTATAAAGGATCTCCATTATTATTATTATTTTTCTGTGCCTTCTTCTTTGTCATATGAGCAGGAGCAAGGATAAGAACATTCTTGCGGAAGCAGATCCAGAACCTGAAGGGACTCTGAAGAGAAAATTAAGAGAAGCTAAAATACAACAATCCAGAGATAACCTTTCAGAAATTTTCGAACAGGAAAAGG
>NC_029794.2:65440188-65441353 GCF_000816755.2 Arachis ipaensis
CTGCACTCAAAGTGGATTTTCTAGAGCTACAGAACTTAAAATGGCGCGCTTTTAATTGCGTTGGAAAGTAGACATCCAGGGCTTTCTAGCAATATATAATAATCCATACTTTTGCCAAGAATAGACGACGTAAACTGGCGTTCAACGCCAGCTCTCTGACCAAATCTGGCGTCCAGCGCCAGAAAAGGATCCAAAACCAGAGTTGAACGCCCAAACTGGCACAAAAACTGGCGTTCAACTCCACAAATGGCCTCTGCACGTGCAACACTCAGGCTCAGCCCAAACACACACCAAGTGGGCCCAGGAAGTGGATTTATACATCAATTACTTACTCATGTAAACCCTAGTAGCTAGTTTATTATAAATAGGACCTTTTACTATTGTATTAGGTATCTTTTGATAACCTTAGGATCTTAGGAAAATCTTTGAATGCATAGTTCTTAGACCATGGGGGCTGGCCATCTCGGCCATGCCTGGACCTTCACTTATGTATTTTTAACGGTAGAGTTTTTACACTCCATAGATTAAGGTGTGGAGCTCTGCTGTTCCTCAAAGATTAATGCAAAGTACTACTGTTTTCTATTCAACTCATCCTATTTCACTTCTAAGATATCTATTCGCACCCAAGAACGTGATGAAGGTGATGATTATGTGTGACGCTCATCACCATTCTCCCCTATGAACATGTGCCTGACAAACACCTCCGTTCTACATGAAATAAGCTAGAATGAATATCTCTTAGATCTCCCAACCAGAATCTTCGTGGCGTAAGCTAGAACGATGGTGGCATTCAAGAGAATCCGGAAGGTCTAAACCTTGTCTGTGGTATTCTGAGTAGGATTCAATGATTGAATGACTGTGACGAGCTCCAAACTCGTGACAGATCTCAGGACCCAGAGACTAGAAAACCAAGTCTAGATCTCAATGCCTTCCTAGATCCAACAAGAACAATTGCAAGGGAATTATAAATTGCAAGGAAAATAGATGAAGAGCAATTAACAGAAATTAAATTCAATCAAGCAGTAAATAAAGCAGTGAGATCCAAGGATGAGATTGAAACAGAATTTCTTCAATTCTCCAACCAAAAAATCCAAGACAATTGTAATTGAAATTGAAAGCAATAAAACTGAGAGGAAGAGAAGTGAATTCTCCTTCCCCAAGACAA
>NC_029794.2:65441608-65447138 GCF_000816755.2 Arachis ipaensis
TTTTCTTGATGTTCTTCCTGAGGAATCATGCTTAACTTGACTTGAGGGCCAAGAAACGTGAATTTCCAGCAAGTCTAAGGTGAGATATCTCTTCCTAACATACTGAGTGAGATTTGGTCGGTTGAGAGTTTTTGGATTTAAAGTTGTTCTTGATGTGATTTAGGAGGAAAAAGTGCTTAAGGACCACCTGAAAGTTTAACCGAATTAGGAGCAGCAAAACCAGGTAGGGTGTCACGAAATTAATCTTGATTATTTGTGTTTGAGTTGTGTGAATGTTGTATAAATTGGCTGTGCTAAAAATTGGTTGCTTATATTATTGATTCTTGGTGAAAATTTGGTGAAATTTTGATGAAATTTGATGAAATTCAAGCTTTAAAGTTCATGTTCTTGGGGCAGCTGGAAAAACGAAACACCTTGGGGAGCTCCAGTATTGCTAGTAAAGAAGAAGGATGGTGGAATGCGACTTTGCGTGGATTACCGATAGTTAAATAAAGTCACTATCAAGAACAAGTACCCACTTCCACGAATAGATGATTTGATGGATCAGTTAAAAGGTGCAACTGTGTTTTCGAAGATTGATTTGCGATTGGGCTATCACTAGATTCGAGTGAAAGAGTCAGATATACCGAAGACTGCATTTAGAACTCGATTTGGTCACTATGAGTATACGGTTATGTCGTTTGGACTAACTAATGCTCCTGCGATTTTCATGGATTACATGAATCGTATTTTCCGTCCGTACCTTGATTAGTTCATAGTAATCTTCATAAACGATATTCTCATCTATTCGAAGAAAAGAACACCTTTTTGATTCATAAAATGGCAAGGAAGTAATTAATTTGGTGTTTGGGGGGTTATTTAGTAATTTATGAAAGTTAGGGTGGTAAAAGTAGAAATATTAAAAGTTACGGGTGGTAAAAAGTGAATTTTAAAGGTTAAAAGTAAAAATAAGTTAATTTTCGAAAAATTGAAGCGGTAGTGCAATGGGAACCACCTACGACCGTTACAGAAGTTCGGAGTTTTCTCGGACTTGCTGGATATTACCAGAGGTTTATTAAAGGATTTTCACAGATAGCCTTACCTCTGACTTACCTTACACGAAAGGAAGTTCTGTTCGTTTGGACGGCTGAGTGTGATAGAAGTTTCAAGATGCTTAAGGAGAAGTTAACAACTGCACCTGTATTAGTACTACTCGACCCGCAGAAACCTTTTGAAGTATATTGTGACGCCTCTCATAAAGGACTTGGATGTGTGCTGATCCAAGACAAAAATGTGGTGGCTTATGCTTCCCGGCAGCTGAGACCTCATGAATGAAATTATCCGACGCATGACTTGGAGTTGGCTACAGTAGTGTTTGCTCTGAAGATCTGGAGACACTATTTGTATGGCGCTCAACTAGAAGTTTTCTCTAACCACAAAAGTTTAAAGTATATCTTTGACCAGAAGGATCTTAATATGCGACAGCGAAGGTGGATGGAGTTCCTGAAGGACTATGATTTTAAGTTAAGTTATCATCCAGGAAAAGCGAACGTGGTGGTAGACGCTTTGAGCAGGAAGAATTTGAATATCTCTTGGATGATGATAAAGGAAGAAAAGTTACTCGCAGAATTTGAGGACCTTAAGTTGGCTATGACTGAGACGTCAAGTGGAGTCCGTTTGGCCCAATTGCATATAACACCAGATTTTAAGATTAGGATTCAGCAAGCACAAGCACAAGATTCAGAAATGAAGACGATGCTGAAACGGATGAAAGTAGAGGAACCAGAAGCTGTAAGACTAGATCGTAGAAGCCTCTAGAGATATAAGAACAAAATTTGTGTGCCTAGCTCTGGAGATTTGCGGCAAAGGATTCTTGCAGAAGCTCATCAAAGTATATTTTCTATGCATCCTGAAGTAACAAAGAGGTATCAAGGATTTGAAACAAATGTTCTGGTAGCCGGGCTTGAAGAAAGAGGTAGCTGATTATGTCTCAACAAGTTTAACCTGCCAAAAGGTGAAGGTGGAACACCAGAAACCGTCAGGAACCCTGCAACCCTTGGAAATACCATAATGGAAATAGGATCAGATCACTATGGATTTTGTCACGGGATTGCCAAGGACCTCAACAGGATACGATGCTATTTGGGTGATTGTGGACAGGTTAACAGAATCAACACATTTTCTTCCAATTCGAGTTGACTATACTTTAGAAAGGCTAGCACGGCTATATATTCAAGAAATCGTACAATTGCACGGGATACATTAGTCAATTGTTTCAGATCGAGATCCGAGGTTTACTTCCAGATTCTGGGGAGCTTTCCAGAAAGCTTTAGGAACAGAATTGCATATGAGTACAGCATACCATCCTCAGATAGACGGACAATCAGAGCGAACAATCCAGACATTGGAAGACATGTTAAGATCTTGTGTGATGGATAACCAGGGCAGTTGGGATAGGTATTTGCCATTGGTCGAGTTCGTCTACAACAACAGTTACCAACAAAGTATCGGGATGGCACCATATGAAGCTCTCTACGAAAGGAGATGTCAGACACCATTGTGTTGGAATGATGATGAAGAAGCTAGTGTCTTAGGTCTAGACCTAGTGCAAGAAACTACTGAGAAGATAAAGGGGATTCGCTAGAAGATCTAGACTGCACAGAGCCGTCAAAAGAGCTATGCCGATAATAGACGTAGACCCTTAGAGTTTAGTGCGGGAGATCATGTCTTTCTAGAAGTAACTTCGATTATTGGAATAGGTAGAGCCCTTAAGACTAAGAAGCTTAACCCACGATACATAGAACCTTTCCAAATACTTAAAAGAGTCGGTCTAGTAGCTTATCAAATAGCCCTTCCTCCTTATTTATCAAACCTGGGGAAAACCTTTGATATATCATCAAGTATCTCAATCCTCATTGTCATTATGTCATCTTTAAGTTAGAACCTTTTCCGAGACAAGCTCGATAACGCGGTCACGAAGAACCTGGTTTTTAAACTGTATCGGTTAGAAGTTTTGATTTGGTTTTTTTGTAAATAGTCTCAGTTTGACAAACCGGACTCGATTTATGAGAGAAGAGAGATAATAGGATGATATTATCATTATATTAGTATTAGAAGCTTCTTGAATAATATTATAGGGTTACCTGGTCAGTTTTAGTTAAAAACAGAAAATCGGTTTAACCGGGTTTACGGTTTACTGGTGCAGCTTAGCACCAACACTCTCTGATGAATTTAGCAATGCTAAGGCCTCATTATACATGTAGTATTCTCATAATAAATATGTTACTAGTGTCATTTATGCTAGTAGCTCAAAAAATAATTTTTAGAGATGTTTTTACGAGTGTTCCGATACACCTAGTTTTAGTAGTTGTAAAATAATAAAATAATGCAGAAAAGGCAGTTTTCTGTAAAAGCTTTATAAAGACAACTTTAAGCACAGAATCTCATAATTACTTTCATAAAACACTTAGAGAGTGGTAAAAACATATTAGTGAGGAAAAGATAAATAAAAGATAAAAAGTTGAAGAAAAGATAAAAATCGAAGAAAAAGTCTGTAAAGTTTTAATGACAGAAAAACAGACAGAGACTAGTGAACGAACTAGGGCAACATAGTTAGTCTTGGAATTGCGAATAGGGTTAGGTATTATATGAAAATTTAAACTGTTTCAGTATAGACTTAATGAACCTATACTTGGGACAGACTAACTATTCATACCGAAATTTACATAAGCTTTAAATACATATGCTAAACAGAGAAATCAGAGCAGAGTAAAGAATCACAGAGAATAGAGTAACCAGAGCAGAATAAAGGGATACAGAGAAAAGAGTAATCAGAGCAAAGTAAAAAGACAAAGAGAAAAGAGTAATGTGATAAAGAGAAATGGTTTGAATTAAGATGTTGTAAAAGTGAAAGACGTAAAGTTTGTACAGTATGATTGAAAAGAGAAAGAAAGAGGTACTGCATAAAAATGTGAAAATGATGATGAATAATGAGAATGATGATGAATGATGATAATGAGAATGCTTTCCTACGGTACAGATCCATATTTTATTTCTGTAAGCCATAGGGGTTATTTCCTGCTACAGAAGTACCGTGACCACCTGTTCTATTTCTGTAGTGGCAGAGGGGTTATTTCCTGTATACAGAAGGTGTGTCGGCGTACATCCCTGCAGTGGCAGATGTGTTATTTCCTGCGTGCAGTGGACCCTGTGGTGGCAGAGGGGTTATTTCCTGTACACAGGGGTATAGCCAATAGGAAAGCCTTATCTAGATAGAGGTTGCTGGATAACGTCGGGAGCGGGTTAGTAACCGACAGATGAGCTCATTACCTGCACTAGGGCTAGACATGCATCATACTTGGTTGCACATTTCCTTTGTTATGTTTGTGGTATGAATGTATGCTTTCCTTGTTTGTATTCCATTTTCTGCGCTTGTGATATTTTCTTGAATTTTTCTGTTTGTGTTCTGCTATCTGTTTTCTCTATCTTCTCTACTTATCTATGTTTTCTAATTACTGCTTCCTTGTATTCTGCTAATAGTCTGCTAAACAACATAGAATTAATGAACATAACTAATAACCCCGACCTTACTAAGAACTCCCCAGTTCTTACCCCTTCTCTCTCCCTTCCCCCTTCAGATGGAAGTAAGAGTACCTTACCATAGTTCGCTGATGACCGTTCGCAAGAAGAGGATTCTGCTCTAGATAGTCTTCTGAGTCTAGGGTGAATATTGTTCTCTGATTATATGTAAATACTATGAGACCAGCCAACGTCTGCACCCCTTCGTATGCGCACTTTAACCTAAATCCTGTGTACGAGATTCCTATTTTGTGGATACTTCATGAGGTACCAGAGAGACGTCCTGTGGAAAAGTCTGATCGTGTAGAGGAGTAGCAGATGATGTTCTATCTTTTGATGACGTTCCACCTGACTTGAGTTGTGAAGACTTAGAACGTACTTTCCCTCGCTTTAGTAGTTTAGAGGGACTAGGTGAGTATAGAGTCTAGGCTAGCCTAGGTGCCAGCTTAGGGACCTCTTGAACAGGTCAGGACTTGGGATGTTGTATGTATGTATGTATATGTATATAGTTATTATCTAGCTATACCTAGAGGGGTTCTAACTAAAGGTCTATACTCTAATAAAGGCTGGAAAACTGAATGTTGCTAGCTACTTGTGATGTATTTATGTGTGGTTGCTTATAACTGTTTTATCTATTATCAGCTATGAGTTGATTATGAATGATTCCGTTTATTAATCCAAAAGTTTTCAAAAAAAAAAAGTACCTCGCTAACTAACTGCGCTTTTAACAACGAATCAGGCTCATATAATAAATAATAGATAATATATAGGATGATAAATTGGTAGCACTCAGTTTCTGGTATGTCCTAGGCGTACTGAAAATTGGGTCGTTACACTTCTCTTCCTTAATTTTCGAAAATTATATCTCTTTTTCTCTCTCTTCTTTTTTAAAACTACCTAACTAACTCTCGTCTCTCTCTATTTTCGAAAATTCATCTCTCTTCTCTCCCTTCTATTTTTCGAAAATAAACAT
>NC_029794.2:65447440-65463059 GCF_000816755.2 Arachis ipaensis
AAAATAAACATTTAAAATTTTAAAATATTTTTAAATTATTAACATAATTTTCGAAAAAATTAATTAATTAATTAAAAAATATATTTTAATTATTATTTTTCTATTTATACCTCTTCTCTTCTCATCCCTATTCATTCAACTCTACTTCCTGCCATAGCTCTAGCTCAACTTCTTCATCTGCATTCTTTTCTTCTTCACATCTCACTTGGAGCTTCTTGCCAATTGGCACAGAAAGCTTTATTGTGATTTCCTTTCTCTCTTTACTCTTATCTACTATATCCAAGGTATTTAGCCTCTACTTATTTTATTTTTATTTTCTTTCTTCTTCTTCCTTCTTCTATTTTGACTTTAAGGAGGAGCTTCTTGCCAATTGGCATAAAGAACTTTCTTCCTTTCCATCTTTTTTTGGCTTCTTGTTTATGACTAGAAACAAGGATAAAGAATCCCTCTTGACTCCTAATCCTGATCCTGAGAAGACTCTGAGGAGGCGTTTACAACAAGCTAAAGCACAACACTCCGGAAGAGAGCTTTCAAAAAGTTTTGAACAAGAAACAGAAGATATGGCCGAACCACAAGAGGAGCCAAGAAAGGTCCTTGGTGACTTCACCATGCCTACCTCTGACTTTTATGGCAGAAGCATTACTGTACCTATCATTGGAGCTAATAATTTTGAGCTTAAGCCTCAGTTTGTCTCTCTTCTGCAGCAGAACCGCAAATTCCATGGACTTTCACTGGAATATCCACATCAGTTCTTAGCAGATTTTTTACAGATCTGTGATACTATAAAGACTAATGGAGTTGATCCTGAAGTCTACAAGCTGATGCTTTTTCCGTTTGCTCTAAGAGACAGAGCTAAGTTCTGGTTGGATACCCTACCAAGAGAGAGTCTTAACTCTTGGGGAAATCTAGTTAATGCTTTTCTTGCTAAGTTCTTTCCTCCTCAAAGGATGAGCAAGATTAGAGTGGAAGTACAAACCTTCAGGCAAAGAGAAGGTGAATCCCTCTATGAACCTTGAGAAAGATATAAGCAACTAATCAGGAGATGTCCTCCTGACATGCTCTCAGAGTAGTCCCTCATAGGCATGTTCTATGATGGCTTATCTAAGATATCCAAGATTTTCTTTGATAGCTCTGCAGGTGGATCCCTGAAGAGAGAACTTTTGCGTGGTCTAGAATTCAGAATAAATTCCCGTTGCAAGTATAGCTTCTAAACCAACAAAATCCCTTTCTTACAAATGTTTTGGTTGTCACAAGTAACAAATCCCTTTTAAAATTGATATCCGAAGTATTTAAACCTCGGGTCGTCTTCTCAAGGAATTGCAAGGAGGTGTTCTTATTATTGGTTATGAAAAAGTGTGTTTTGGGGTTTCGGATTAAGATAAAAAGCAAGAATAGCAATGGCAGAGGAAATAAAATAATAACAATAAAAAGCCTTGACTTGGAGAGATTAATCGAAAGTTCTATCCTTGTTGGATTTTTCTCAAGATCAATTGATAATTGAAGGTTACTTCTACTTAGTTATCCTTTACCAAGTAAAGTAAAAGAAAGTCAAGTAAGTTGGAAGTCTACTTCTATTCACAAGTTCTAATCCTCTCCCTTGGGAAGAATTAGCGTTAGTGACTAGAGAACCTGCCAACAATAAACCCAATTACAATTTAACTCTCGAGTAATTCAACTCAAGGGTCTCCAAATATCAATCAACTCCAAAATCAAGTTCGGATCTAACTTAGAACATCAATTAATAACGAACAATAGAAGAAGTGATAAATCTGAAATACCTCAATTGCATTAATAAAAGAAAATCAATCTAAACATAAAGAGTTCATAAACTAAATTGATAAAATAAATAGAAAGAACATTAAACCTGGAAATTGAGATGAAATAATCCTAAATCCTTTAAGAGGAATCTTAATCTTAAATCCTAAGAGAGAGGAGAGAACCTCTCTCTTTAAAACTATATCTAAAACCTAAAATTGTAAATTATGAGCTGGTGATTATGAATGAATGGATTTCCCCACTTTATAGCCTCTAATCTGTATTTTCTGGGCCGAAAACTGGGTCGAAAACAGCCCAGAATTCGCTGGTTTGGAATTCAAACACGTTGGTTTTTCGCCACTGCGACGCGTCCGCGTAGATCATGCGTTCGCGTCACTTATCGTCAGAGAAAATATAGCATATTATATATCAGATCGAAGCTCCAGACGTTAGATTTCTAACGCTACTGGAACCGCGTCGTTTGGACCTCTGTAGCTCAAGTTATGACCATTTTAGTGCAAGAGGGTCAGGTTGACAGCTTTAGCAGTTCCTTCAACTTCTTGTATTCCTTCCACTTTTGCATGCTTCCTTTCCATCCTCTAAGCCATTCCTGCCCTGTAATCTCTGAAAACACTTAACACACATATAAAGGCATCTAATGGTAATAAGAGAGTATTAATATTAGCAAATATAAGGCCAAGGAAACATGTTTTCAATCTTAGCACAAATAGTATGAATAAGTGGGTAAAGAGTTGATAAAAATCACTCAATTGAGGACAAGATAAACCATAAAATAGTGGTTTATCAACCTTCCCACACTTAAACATTAGTATGTCCTCATGCTAAGCTCAAGAGAAACTATAAAGGGGTGAAGGGGAATGATAGAATGTATGAAATGCAACCTATCTATATGAATCCAACTACATGAAGAATGCTTTTTTCTACTTGGTTTAATAGTAAATAAATTCTCCAATAATAAATATGAACTGGATTTCACTAATTCAAATCATAAAAATGAAGTACAAATAGACTTGTAGAAGAAAATAGCTCATGAAAGCCGGGAACAAAGAATCGAGCATCGAATCCTCACTGGAAGTGTATGCACTCTAATTACTCAAGTGTTTTAGGTTTGATTCTCTCAATTATCTACTAACCTTGCTTTCTAAGTCTTGCTCTTCATCTAACAATCAACATAAATTTAATGCAAAGATACACGTATCAAGAGGTCTTTTAAGGGTTATAATGGGGTTAGGGTCAAGGTAGGATTGTATTTGGCCAAGTGGAGTAAAATTTGAATCCTTAATTAACTTAAACTTTCCACCTAACTTTAGACAATCCATGTAATCATAATACCACATCTAACTATCCATTGACCATGTTTTCCACATATTCATGCATTCTAATTTCAAGTACAGTACATATGCATTGCTTTCACCACTTACTTTGGGGCATTTTGTCCCCTTTTTGCTTAATTGCTCTTTTTTTTTTCTTTTTCTCACTTTTTTTATATTTTTTTTTCTTTTCTTTTATTTTTCTCAATGCATATGATTAAATTATTGAATGTATGAATCATGTCCTAAACATTTTTTTTTTCACATTTTCAGAAAATTCTAACATACTTAATTCTAAAACCAAATGTTTCCAAATTCAATTTCTCCACACTTAAATCATAAGTACTCTTACTAGTCTAAGCTAACCAAGGATTCAAATTAAGGACATTATTGTTTTCCGCTTAGAGTTAATGATGTGCTAAAGTAAAGAACGTATAATATTTCTTCAAACAAGTGTAACATTAAATTTTATTCAAATTAGTGAAATGCTCTAAAAGTTTTTTTTTCTTTTTTTTTTGAAAAAGAAAATATTTCTTCAACCAAGTGGTAAAATATGCACAAAATCAAACAAATATGCAATCAAACATGTAAATGCAACAACTAACAAGGAAAATAAACCATTGGTGTTGAGATAGAAGAGTAACTAACCCATAGAGATCGATATCGACCTCCCCACACTTAAAGATTGCACCGTCCTCGGTGCATGCTAAGATGTACAAGTGGATGGGTGGCTCCAACTGATACTTTTCTCTGAAGATTTTGCAGATGGACTTGTCTGTCTCCAGATGTAAACGTCTTCCGGTTCCCTTCTGGGTGACCATCCTGAAAGAAAAAGGGAAGAAGAGTAACCCAGAAATAAAGATAAGAAAATAAATGATGTATGGGTGGGTTAATGCCAAATGATAAGGGTCTCAATTACATGGTAGATACAACATGCAAGTGAGAAAACAATAGAAGTACGCGGCATATCAATAGTGCAAACGTTGCAACAAAGGAGAAGAGACAGCAGATAACGAAGGACAATATAAATATAAATGCATGTCAATACAAAAAGGAACACAGATATCATAAAAGATTGGTGTTGATAGATAAATATCATCCAATAGTGTAAAATAAGTCACTAAGCACCAAATAATACCAGAAAAGATATAACAGCTGAATAAGAACATTTAACACCAATGGAAAAATAAATTTAGAAAAGAAAATAAAAATATGCACAAAATTAAAATGCAATGAATGAAATATGCATGTAAATTAAGTAAAATAGAATGAAGGTGAAAAAGAATGAGAAGTGAAAGAAATAGAGTAAGAAAGAAAGAATAAAAAAAAGAAAAGATAGAAGAGATTAGGATTAGAAAAGAAAAGACAAGATAATTGGCGCTGATCTGGATAGGTTGTACGGCACAGGCGACGCGGACGCGTGAGTGACGCGGTCGCGTGGTGCGTGATAAGGTCAGGTGACGCGGACCTGATTTGTGCGATTGGCGCGAGTGCAGCCTCGCGTTCGCGCAACTCTCTATTCGAAACTCTTTTTGCCAAATTTTTGGGTGATGCGGTCGCGTGGTTGACGCAATCGCGTGAATGGCCATACTTTGAAAAACGACGTGGACGCGTCGAGCATGCGTTCGCGTGGGAGGGCTTCGGCATCCAGCACGAATCCAGCCTGGTGCACGAATTGTGAATCACACTTTTCACAACTTCGATACAACTAACCAGCAAGTGCACTAGGTCGTCCAAGTAATACCTTACGTGAGTAAGGGTCGAATCCCACGGAGATTGTTGGTTTGAAGCAATCTATGGTTATCTTGTAAATCTTAGTCAGGAAGTCAATTATGTTTATCAATTGAATTGTGAGTAACCAGTAGAGCATAAATTAAAAGTTACTTGTTGTGCAGTAATGGAGAATATGTTGGAGTTTTGGAGATGCTTTGTCTTCTGAATCTCTGCTTTCCTCTGTCTTCTTGTTCATGCACGCACGTCCCCCTATGGCAAGCTGTGTGTTGGTGGATCACCGTTGTCAATGGCTACCTTCCGTCCTCCCTGAGACTTTAAGCAATTCACGTGCGGAGGCCATTTGTGGAGTTGAACGCCAGTTTTTATGCCAGTTTGGGCGTTCAACTCCAGTTTTTGATCCTTTTCTGGCGCTGGACGCCAGAATTGGACAGAGAACTGGCGTTGAACGCCAGTTTACGTTATCTATTCTTGTGCAAAGTATGGACTATTATATATTGCTGGAAAGCACTGGATGTCTACTTTCCAACGCAATTGGAAGCATGCCATTTCGAGTTCTGTAGCTCCAGAAAATCCACTTTGAGTGCAGGGAGGTCAGAATCCAACAGCATCAGCAGTCCTTTTTCAGCCTGAATCAGATTTTTGCTCAGCTCCTTCAATTTCAGCCAGAAAAATACCTAAAATTACAGAAAAATACACAACTCATAGTAAAGTCCAGAAATATGAATTTTTCCTAAAAACTACTAGAAATAGACTAAAAACTAACTAAAACATACTCTAAACTATATGAAATTATCCCCAAAAAGCGTATAAAATATCCGCTCATCACAGCCCCATTCCAGCCCAACATACTGCCAAACACCCCTTTACGTCGATTTTACAGAGCCACGCATTTGTGTGGGTGATGCGGACGTGTGGGGAAACTATTTTTCAAATGACGCGGCTGCCTCGACGACGCGGTCGCGTGGGCATATTTGTGCCTAAGGCATGCCTCCAGCCACGCTTTCGCGTGACTTTCTATTTACTTTTCTTTTCTTCACAACGCACTGGTGACGCGGGTGCGTCAGCGACGCTGCCGCGTAGCGTGCGTGCTTTTCTTTCTTTTTTTATTATTTTTTTGATGCAGTATGTAGAATGCAAAATGATATGGATGTTATGAGTAATTCTAGGTTCAATGAAATGAAATAAAATAAAATTCAAAAACAAACAAACGAAATAAATTTAAAAATTGAAAAAGGAACGATCATACCATGGTGGGTTGTCTCCCACCTAGCACTTTTAGTTAAAGTCCTTAAGTTGGACATTTGGTGAGCTCCCTGTTATGGTGGCTTGTGCTTGAACTCGTCTTGAAACTTCTACCAATGCTTGGACTTCCAATAAGCTCTATCAATACCAAGTAAATTCCTCAAGCTTTGATGGAGTTCTTCACAAGCTTTGAGCTCCCAAAATTGATCCTCATATATTCCTGGATCCCAAATCTTGTTTCTACACCCGTCTTCAAGTTGAGTATCATGATTCCATCCGGGTGGTTCAGCCTTAGAATTCTCACTGAAGCGTCCAAACAACTTCCCAGACCCATTCAATTGAGCTCTACCCCAACCTTTGTGTTTAAACTTAAAGCTTCCAACCATAGTGAACCTTGCAGGACAATTCTTACCACTGACCATCTTCCTCTTACTCTTAATGCCACAAAGAGCTCTAAGTTGACCATCCGTCTCCAGTAGCCCATATTCAAGTGGGATGGTAAAGGTCAAGGATAAGAATTTTACCCACTTGAACGTTGTGTTGGACGGTAATGGCCTTGGGAGAGGTGTTTCTAATGAACTTGCAAGCTCCACTCCCTTGTGCTCTTCTCTAACAACTTCCACCTCCTTGTGAGCTTCTTCAATTTCAACCGCTTCCTCTTGGTAGCTTTTTTCCAATTCAATTTCCTCTTCACTGCTTTCCAAGGGCATGGGAGGTTGTGCTTCTTCTTCTTGAATCTCCATCTCTTGATCGACCTCTTCCAAGTCCTTAACCATGACATGCCTTGGAGGTTGTACACCCTCCTCAACATCAAATACAACTGTCTTGGAAAGAGGCTCTATGTCTTGACTTTCCCGTGGAGGTTCAGCATCTCCCAGGTCTTCAACCACTTCTTCCTCTTCAATAATTACTGCTTTGTCCAGTAGTTTTAATATAAAATCGTACTCATCCTTGATGATTTTCTTTCCATGACAACTCCTTTCAACTATTCTTTCATCTTCAAGGGTCTCTTGGATCTCCACATTTTGGGCCTCCTCTTGCTCTAAGACAAAATCAGACTCCTCCTTGATGTCTTCCTTCACTAATTCTTCAACCACTCCTTCGACTTCAAGGGTCTTTACTACCTTCACCTTTAGGGCCTCCTCTAGCTCCTTATGAAGTATGGATTCGCGAAGATGATCCCTTCTCTCTTGTTCTATGTCAATGGCATCATTAGGATCATGTTGCTCTTGGATTGATGGATGTGGGTGCTCTTCCATGGATGGTGGTGATGGAATGGAGAGATCATTCTGTGGTTGAAAAGGAAGTGCACTAGAGCTTGAGGGTTGATTGTTGAAGGTATTTGGTGGTCCGATTTGGGCGACGAGAGCTTGTATAGTAGAGTTTAGATCGGCCAGTGCTTTCTCCATAGAGGTTTGGGGTGGATAGGAGGGTTCATTTGTTGGGAGAAAGGGTTCATGGTAGGAAGGTGGTTCATCTTGATAATGATAAGGAGATGGTGTATATTGAGGTGGTGGTTCATGAGAGTAGTTGTGATGGAATGGGGGTGGTTCTGTGTATAGTTCATTTGGCTCATAAGGTGGTTGGTATGGTGGATACGGGTTAGGGTCATATGGAGGTGAATGGTGGGAAGGGGCTTGTGAGTATGGTGGTCTAAAGTCATGTTGAGGAGAGGGTTCATAGGCATATGACAGTAGTTGTTGACAATCAAAAGAGCGCTCACCATAGCCATTGCCTTGATATGCATCACAGAACGGTTGTTGATAGTCCATTGGAGGTGGTTGTTGCCATGAGGGGTGATCAAATCCTTGTGGCTCCTCCCGTCTTTGATTGTTCCAACCTTGATGTCTGTTCTCATTGTAATTTCCTCTTCCTGCAACATAATTGTAACCAGGCTCATAGACAAAGGGGTGAGAGTTCATAGCAACAAATAAAAATTAAAAATAAAAATAAAAACAAATTTTAAATTAAAAGGTTATTTAAATTTTGGATTTGAAAATTAAATTTTGAAATTTGAAATTTGAAATTTGAATTTTGAAATTTGAATTTTAAATTTTTGAAATTTGGATTTTGAAACTTGAAATTTGAAATTTGAAAATTTTTAAATTTGATTTTTGAAAATTTTTAAATTTGAATTTTGAAATTTGATTTTTTGAAATAAGATAAGATAAGATAAAAATTTTAAAATAAAAATCTGAAATTTTTTTTTATGCAAATTTCGAAAATTCAATTAAAATAAATAGAAAAGATTCTTTTGAATTTAATGAGGAAAGAGAAAAACAATAAAATGACACAAAACTTAAAATTTTTAGATCAAAACGAAGAAAAAAACTAAGAACAACCTGAAAGTCAAGATGAACACGAAGAACAACTTGAAGATCAAGATGAACACAGAACAAATTTTTGAAAAAAAAAATTTAATAACTAAATAAAAACCAATAACCTCTTAATTTACGAAAAAGCAAAAATAAAAACAAATAAACAAGCAAAAGAAAATATTTACATTAACCAATAATAAGGCACACGTTTTCAATTCCCTGGGAACGGTGCCATTTTGAAGAGAGAATTTTTACGTGGTCTAGAATTTAGAATAAATTCCCGTTGGAAGTATAGCTTCTAAACCAACAAAAGTCCTTTCTTACAAACATTTTGGTTGTCACAAGTAACAAACCCCTTTTAAAATTGATAACCGAAGTATTTAAACCTCGGGTCATCTTCTCAAGGAATTGCAGGGAGGTGTTCTTATTATTGGTTATGAAAAAGTGTGTTTTGGGGTTTCGGATTAAGATAAAAAGCAAGAATAGCAATGGCAGAGGAAATAAAATAATAACAATAAAAAGCCTTGATTCGGAGAGATTAATCAAAAGTTCTATCCTTGTTGGATTTTTCTCAAGATCAATTGATAATTGAAGGTTACTTCTACTTAGTTATCCTTTACCAAGTAAAGTAAAAGAAAGTCAAGTAAGTTGGAAGTCTACTTCTATTCACAAGTTCTAATCCTCTCCCTTGGGAAGGATTTGCGTTAGTGACTAGAGAGCCAGCCAACAATAAATCCAATTACAATTTAACTCTTGAGTAATTCAACTCAAGGGTCTCCAAATATCAATCAACTCCAAAATCAAGTTAGGATCTAACTTAGAACATCAATTAATAACAAACAATAGAAGAAGTGATAAATCTGAGATACCTCAATTGCATTAATAAAAGAAAATCAATCATAAACTAAATTGATAAAATAAATAGAAAGAATATTAAACTTGGAAATTGAGAAGAAATAATCCTAAATCCTTTAAGAGGAATCCTAATCTTAAATCCTAAGAGAGAGGAGAGAACCTCTCTCTTTAAAACTACATCTAAAACCTAAAATTGTGAATTATAAGCTGGTGATTATGAATGAATGGATTCCCCCACTTTATAGCCTTTAATATGTGTTTTCTGGGCCGAAAACTGGGTCGAAAACAGCCCAGAATTCGCTGGTTTCGAATTCAAACACGCTGGTTTTTGCCACTCCAATGCGTCCGCGTAGATCACGCATTCGCGTCACATATCGTCAGAGAAACTATGGCAAATTATATATGAAATCGAAGCCCCGAACGTTATCTTTCTAACGCAACTGGAACTGCATCTTTTAGACCTCTGTAGCTCAAGTTATGGCCGTTTTAGTGCAAGAGGGTCAAGCTGACAGCTTTAGCAGTTCCTTCAACTTCTTGTATTCCTTCCACTTTTGCATGCTTCCTTTCCATCCTCTAGGCCATTTCTGCCCTGTAATCTCTGAAAACACTTAACACACATATCAAGGCATCTAATGGTAATAAGAGAGGATTAATATTAGCAAATATAAGGCCAAGGAAACATGTTTTCAATCTTAGCACAAAATTAGGAAGGAAAACGTAAAACCATGCAAATAGTATGAATAAGTGGGTAAAGAGTTGATAAAAATCATTCAATTGAGCACAAGATAAACCATAAAATAGTGGTTTATCAATCCTTCCACTTGAAGAAAATGCCTCCAGAAGCAACAGAGCTCATTGAGATGGTTGCAAACAACCAATTCATGTACACCTCTGAGAGGAATCCTGTAAATCATGGAACTTCTTAGAAAAAAGGAGTTCATGAAGTTGAGACTCTGAATGCCATCCTAGCTCAGAATAAGATCTTGACCCAACAGGTCAACATGATCTCTCAACATCTCACTTGGATGCAAACTGCAGCTGGCAGTGCTCAGGAAGCTTCTCCCGAAGAAGAAGCCTATGATCCTAATCAACCCACCATGGTGGACGTGAATTACATGGGAAAAGCCTATGGAAACACTTACAACCCTTTGATGAGCGGATATTTTATACGCTTTTTGACATCATTTTCATATAGTTTTTAGTAATTTTTATTTAGTTTTTATTAAGCTTTTATAGGTTTTAGTGTTAAATTCATATTTTCTTAATCTACTATGAGTTTTTATATTTTTGGGCAATTTCAGGTATTTTTTGGCTAAAATTGAGGAGTTGGAGTAGAAGTCTGATTCAGAGACAGAGAAAGCACTGCAGATGCTGTCCGGATCTGACTTGCCTGAATTTGGAAGAGCTTTTCTGGAGCTACAGATGTCCAAATGGAGCACTCTCAAACGATATGAAAAGTTTACTTCCAGAGCTTTCCAGCAATATATAATAGTCCATACTTTTCTTCGGATTAGAAGGCCCAAAACTGGTGTCCAACGCCAGTTTCCTGCTCCCTTCCAGTCGTCCAACGCCCAAAGAGCAGAGCCCAGCATTCGAAGGCCCAGAGAGGACCCCCTAGCTGGCATTCCACACCTAAGAGACCTCATAGCACGTGGATCTCATCAAGGCTCAGCCCAAACACTCTCCAAGTGGGCCCCAGAAGGAGATTTTAGCATTAAAAAGACTGTTTTACCCTTACTAGTCATTTGTTTAGTATTTAAGAGATTAGATTCATGTTATTCGTACAGTTTTACCACCATTCAGCATTATTTTGTTTATTCCATTGTATTTTTACTTTTAGTATGAGTTTCTAAACCTGCTAGGTTAAGGGGAGGAGCCCTGCTGAGTCTTATGAATTAATAAAAGTATTACTGTTTCTCTTCGATCCGTGCTTGATCAATTCAAAGATGTATATTCGTTCTTCATCACTATGAATGCGTTGAACTGTCATAAGATTATCACATTCTACATGGGTTCAGAGTGCGTCTTTCATCAGACAATGATGAACCACTGATAAACCCCAATTTTTTGGTTTATCTTGTGCTTATTTTAGGAGATTTTATCACCTTTTCCCACATTTATTCAATGAAATAGCATGGTTTTGTAATTCTCCCTTTAATTATGCTTAAGTATAAAAACATGCTTTTTAGGCCCTTAAATTGGTGATTTTAATTCACTTTAATTCCATTCGATGCCTTGATGTGTTTGTTGAGTGATTTCAGGTTCATAAGGCAAGTATTGGATGGAAGAAGTAAGGAGAAAAGCATACAAAGTGGAGAATGCATGAGAAAACAAGAATTGGGAATACTTCAATGGGCGCGCAAGCGTACAAGGCGCGCGCGCGCAGAAGTGACATCGCATAGCGACGCGCGCGGAGAAGTGACATTGCATAGCGACGCGCACGCGTACAAGGCGAGTACGCGCGGATGAAGAAACAGCCAATCGATGTGCACGCGCACATGGCACATACGCGCCGATACTCGCACGTGACCCACTTATAGGCAAAATGCTGGGGGCGATTTCTGAGCTGCCCAGGCTGATAAACCCATATTTTATGATATATTTTGTGCTTAATTCAAGTGATTTATTCAACCCTTCACCCACTTATTCATGTAAATTGCATGGTATTACTTTCCCTTCCCTATTATGTGATATGTGTGAAAAACATGTTTCCTATGCTTTAAAAATAATTATTTTAATTACCTTTTATTACCATTCGATGCTGTGATTTGTGTGTTGAGTATTTTCAGATCTCCTAAGGTAGGAATGATTTAAAGGATGGAAAGGAAACATACAAAAATGGAAGGAAAGCACAAAATGGAATTTTTGAAGAAACTAGCAGCGACGCGAACGCATGGATGACACGGCCGCATGCCCAGCGCGAAAAGGCAGTGACGCGAACGCATGACTGACGCGGACGCGCACCTTGAACAGAACGCAAATGACGCATACGTGTGATCGAAGCGAACGCGTGATCAGGAAAACTCCAGATGACGCGACCGCGTGACCCACGCGGACGCGTGACAGACGCCACACACCAGAAACTGCAGAAAATGCTCCCAGCAATTTTTGAAGCCCTTTTTGGCCCAGATCCAAGTTCAGAAAGCACAAATTAGAGGTTATAAAGTGAGAGAATGCATCCATTCATGAAGGGAGGTCTCCAATTATTCACTTTTCATGATTTATATGTAGTTTTTAGAGAGAGATTCTCTCCTCTCTCTTAGGTTTTAGAATTAGGATTTCTTATTATTTCATTTTATGATTTCAACTTCTTATTAGGTTCAATATTCCTTTTACTTTATATTTCTCTTTTTCTTAATTAATACAATTTGAGGTATTTCAGTTTATGATTCTTATTTAGTTTTTTATATTCTTGGCTTTAGTTAATTAACTGGAGGCTCTTGAGTTATCAACTTATTGTGATTGATTGTTATGTCGGCTAACTGACTGGAATTCCACTAACTCTAGTCTTTCCTTAGGAGTTGGCTAGGACTTGGGAATCTAACTAATTAGTTCACTTGACTTTCCCTTGCTTTCGTAAAGGTTAACTGAGTGGGATTAACTTCAATTCTCGTAGGAGTAACTAGGATAGGACTTCCGAATTTTCATACCTTGCCAAAAGTTTATTTTACAGTTATTTATTTATTTTACTTGTCATTTAATTTACTTGTTCCTTATTTTCAAAACCCCTAATTTACAAAACTCATAACCAATAATAAGAACACCTCCCTGCAGTTCCTTGAAAAGACGACCCGAGGTTTAAATACGTCGATTATCAATCTTAAAGGGGTTTGTTACTTGTGACAACCAAAATGTTTGTGCGAAAGGATTTTCTGCTGGTTTAGAAGCTATACTTACAACGCGATCATAATTTTATATTTCTTTACCGATAGAAAAACCGTTCGTCAAAATGGCGCCGTTGTCGGGGAACTGCAAACGTGTGCCTTATTATTGGTTATTGTAAATATTTTTCTTTTATTTGTTTATTTGTTTTTGTTTTTCCCTTTTTATTTCTATTGGTTCTAAATTTGTTGAAAGGAATAGAAGCTATAACAGGAATATGCATCAAGGTCTAAGCAATCAAAGATGGATGGTGCCAAAAGGCCCTGATCAACCCTTTAGGCAACAACACCCTCCAAGATATCATGGGCAAGGACCGCTCTACAATGCATACCAAGCTGACAGACATGGTGGGCCCCTTGTAATTACCAACAAGCCCCACCCTGTGCTTATAGACCATCCTCTCAACGTAGCTTTGAACCACCACGCTCACAAGTTCCTTTTCACCATTCACCACCATATGACCCTTATCCACCACAATCCGAATCCAATCGCTCCCAAGAACCACCACATTCTCATTTTGAACCCTCTTTCCCAACCAACGAACCCTCATACCCACCCCAACCTCCAGTGAATAACAAACTTCGTGTTCTTCTTCAAGGGCGAACAAATATTGAAAGGGGCGTACTGGAACTCACTACTGCCTTAACTGAGGTAGTAAATATAATAGCTTCCCGACATCTGAGCACTCAAAGTACTCCCATGGCTGCATGTGGAGAATCAAAAGAAGAGCGTAGCATGAAGGAAACACTAGAAACTCTAGTAGACAATGAGGAGCATGGCTTTGTATTGGAACAAGTGGAGGAAGCCATGATAGTTTTAGAGGAAGAAGTGGTTGAAGATTTAGGAGATGCTGAACCTCTATGGGAATCGAGAACTGTAAAGGATTCTGCTAAGAAGTTTGAAATTGATGCCAAAGAGGACAGTGCACAACCTCCAAAGCATATATCTTGTCAAAAATTGGGCGGAATAGACCAAGAAGTTGATTCCATAGGCAGTGATGATCATGCATCAAGCCCTCCTAATAACGAACTCAATTCTGCAACTGAACTCCCTGAGCCTGAAGAACCTTATCCAAGTGAATACGAAGATGATGTCGAGGTAGATTTCTCTCAACCTCCAACGTATGACTTGAGTGACGATGAAGACATAGAAGACTTTGATCAGGACGCAGTTGCAGCTGAAAAATTTTGCAAAGAAGTGGAGGAATTCACAGAAGAATACAAGGGAGTAGAGCTTGCAGAACCACTGGAAACACCTATCCCAAGGCCATTACCGCCCAACACAAGCTTCAAGTGGGTACAATCCTTAACCTTTATCTTTAAATTTCCACTTGAATATGGTTTGCTTGAAACAGATGGCCAACTTAGAGCTCTCTATGGCTTTAAGAGTAAGAGGGAAATGGCTCGTACTCAGAGCTGGTGTGCAAGATTCAATAAGGTTCCACGCTTCAATTCGAAGTGCACGGATTGGTACCAAGTTCAATTCAATGGGTATCAGAAGACGTTTGGTTATCTTGGTGAGAAGACAATTTCTAAACTGCCCGGATCGAAGAATATAGATCAAGACAACGGCGGATTTAAAAGCAAAGTTTGGGATCCTGGAAAATATTCTGACATTCGTCACCCCGGGAGCCTGAGAATCTGTTTGAAGCTGCTCAGAAGCTTTACATGCATAGTTTAGGACCCGGGAGGCTGTTGGCATTCCAAACATTGGTGGACATTTCTGGATGAATTTAAGCATTAGCCACCATAACAGGAAGCTCATCCAATTTCCAACTTAAGGACTTTAACTAAAAGTGCTAGGTGGGAGACAACCCACCATGGTATGGTCGTTTCTTTTTCAATTTCATTTCGTTTTGTTTGTTTTTATATATTATATTATTTTTCATTGAACTTGAATATTATTCATTAGCATTGCATACTGCATAATTGCATAATTGCATAAAAAAAAGAGAAGAAAGAAGCGCGCGATGCGACCGCGGTGCTAACGCGTTCGCGTCAGTCGCGAAAAACACCTCCCACGCGTCCGCGTTACTCACGTGAACGCGTGATCTAGAAATTGGCATAAAAATCGAACGCCCAGAAATCTGGGCTAGAATTGTGCGACTAGTGTGCGTTTAGCACAAAACAGCCCGCGCGTTCGCGTCCCTGACGCGAACGCGTCACTTGCACAAAATCCATCCCACGCGAAAGCGTGAGCGACACGTCCGCGTCGTGTCGATAGCATGGCACCCTAAATGGAGACAGAGAGTTGCGCTGAAATGACGCTGGAATTGTGCATGAAGCACAATTTTCAGCGACGCGGTCGCGTGCCTCACGCGACCACGTCATTCATCTTTTACCCATTCCATGCGATCGCGTCAACCACGCGACTGCGTCAACCCCATTTCACCCCAATCACGCGATCACGTGCCCCACGCGTTTGCGTGAATTTGAATCCACTAACCCCAGTCACGCGAAACCCTACCCCCATCGCGCCCCCATTCTCTTCCCCCCCTTCCAT
>NC_029794.2:65463876-65517288 GCF_000816755.2 Arachis ipaensis
AGTGGCGCTGAAATGACGCTGGAATTGTGCGTTTAGCACAATTTTCAGCGACGCGGTCGCGTGCCTCACGCGACCGCTTCATTCATCTTTTACCCATTCCATGCGATCGCGTCAACCACGCGACCGCGTCAACCCTATTTCACCCCAGCCACGCGATCACGTGCCCCACGCGTTCGCGTGGACTCAAATCCACCGCCCCGCCACCAGCGCCGCCTCCCACCACCACCACCCTTACCCCCATTCTTCTTAAACCACCCCTCCATCGTTAACCCTACCCGAAACCCCCCTGCCACCGCGAACAGCCGCCCACCACCGCACCGCCCTATTCTGCCACCATGCCGCCGTGCCCCCTCCCAGCACCACCACTCCGCCACCGGCATCTCTCTGATACCTACCTTAGTTCATACGCCTACCAGGTTCCGCCGAACACCATTTTTCTTTCATTCGTAGTTAGTTGCATATTTTTCCAATTATGTTCAAATTAGGCTAGTTAGAGATGTATGTTTGTAGTGGATTCTAGGTGGTTAAGTAGCTAGGATGTGGTTAATGGATTTAGGCCTGTTAATTGCACTGTTCTTACTATTTGTTTTATAATTTTTACAATTCTGATGTTGCTGTGATGTTAATACTGTTCATATTCTGTTCTTCACTGTTTCATGCTGCTATTCCATTGCTCTTTCATGTTCAAATTACTTATGTATATTTGCAGCATTATTTTACCTTATATGAACTATTCTGCTTGCTGTTTATTACCCGGGAACATCCAATTTTAGCCGGAATGCTGCCCAATTTTCTGCAAATTATTTCCTTCTCATTCATGCATTGGTTTTGGCAATTTTGAATTTTCCATTACTTAGCTTTTACCAAACCAATTCTTGAATGCACGGGCCAGCATTCTTATTCTTTTCGATTTTCTGGTTAATAAATTGCATTATTGATGATTAGATTTTAATTTTTTTGCTACTCATGCATCTATATGATTATCATCAACAACCTGATTTCCTTGCTTGAATATGAGTTGACTGTTGTTTAAAATTGTGAATTTATTGTTACTTAGGAACCATTTATCATGCCACTCACTTTAACATACTTTCTCTTACCTCACTGATTTCCACTTTCTAACCTCTTTTTCAATCCTAACCAATCTAACTTTCAAACGTCTCTTTTTGGTTTTTAATGATTTACTTTAACTTTTTAACTCATGGCATGATTATTGTTTCTTCTAATTAACGGGTATTCTACTTATAATAAATTTTGGATTGTGATTTCTCATCTCAGATTTTTAACTCCAAAACAATCCAAAATGTACATTTATTTAACTCATTTCATTATTCTACTGCTATTTTGCCACTATGTGCTTATATTTCCATTATTCTATTTGCCAACTTGTTTTCCTGCTCTGTTCTTTATTTATATCCTGGAGTTTCTGCTTTTCAGGATATCTGACCCTCAAAGAAAAGGAAAAGGCAAGGCAACCACTGGTAAAAGGAAAAGAGGTGAATCCTCTATGTCTATCCTGGATATTATGCATGATGACTCCTGGCGGAAAAAGCACTTTACCCCGCAGGAGAAGGCTGACCAGCTCCTCACTGCCAATGATCCGGTAAAATTTGCAAACAGATACTGTGAGCTGAAGTATCCAGTGTTTACCATCTCCAGAAACCTGTACCTGGAGAGAACTCTGAAAATTCCAGAAGAACTACAGCAGTACACCTCCGATCAGATAAAACAGAGAGGCTGGTTCTTCTTGGAGAGAAACCTGACAGAGGTCAATGCTTCCTAGGTTAGAGAGTTTTACTGCAACTATTTCAAGACTTCCCTGGATGCAGTGCACCTCAGAGGGAAATAATTACTGGTCACTGAGGAAGCTATTAAGGACATCCTCCGCCTTCAGCCTAAGTCAGATCAGCCTGACGGTTACCAAAAGGCTGAAGAGGATATGAGGTTTATGCGATTTGACTGGGATGCTGTCAAGCAGAGGATAGCCCTTGATCCTACTGTCCCATGGGTCATGGGAAAGAACAAAACAATGCCTAAGGGAATCAAGCTGATGTATCTGAATGATGAGGCTCAGCTCTGGCACCAGATCCTGAACAACTTTATTATGTCGAGTACTCATGAGACGGAGCTGCCTGCTGCTATGATCACCCTCCTCTGGTGTGTGATGGAGGGTAAGGACTTGTACCTTCCACGATTCATCCGGTATTACATGGCCAGGGTCCATGTCAGAGGCACTCTCCCTTTCCCATATCTGATTACCCAACTCGGCCGTCGAGCTGACGTACCTTGAGAGCTGGCTTATGAGAAGCCCCCTGCTGCATACTACAAGAAGATCATTTCCCACAGCAGGAAGTTTCAGGCTTTAGGCCACCGACCTCCATTCCTTACCGGTTCTGGTGAGGCAGCCACATCTTTAGCTGCCCCTTCTTCTTCCACTGCTGCACCAGCCCCACCCACTGCACCTCCACCTGCCTCGGAGCCCGTTTACCACCTCGTGCACCGCTTATTTCAGCAGCTGGACCAGATGGAGCACCACAACCGGCGGCGATATGAGAGATCTGAGCATCACAACAAGCGACACTTTGAGCACCTCAAGTTGATGATCCGATCTGGCAGCGACATCCCCTCTGAGCCTGACACACCATCAGAGCCATTTGAGGAGGAGGCGAACGAACATGATAATGAGACACATGCACAGAGAGAGGCTGAGCAGGCAGGACCGGAGCAGGCTGCACCACAGCAGGCGGAGCCTCACCAGATTCAGGCCACAGACCCAGAGATCCCTCTCCAGTCAGCACCTCCACTTCGGTAGATAGATCCTCCTACCCTCATCCAGTCTGCAGATCCTCAGGCCACCTCAGAGACTCCAGCAGCCCATCCTTCCAGTGATGACACTCCTTCACACCCAGCTTGAGTGAGCATCGAGGATGATGCTTTATTTTAAGTGTGGGGAGGTCGCCATCTCTGGCGTATCTTTTTGGTGAACCACTACAGACTCTTTTATCTTATTTTGTTATTTTCCTGTATCTTTATTTTTATTTTTATTTTTCAGTACTTATACATTGTTCTTTTGCTATATTTTTATTTTATTTCCGTATTTTGCACTTTAGTTCATATCTTAGCCATTTAGTTTAGTTTGCAATTCTAAACTTATTAATTATAGAATATGTGGATTAATTAGTATAGTTTACCCTTTTAGCATATGATAGTTTGGTTTAAATTGAAAATAAAAAGGAAGTAAACTAGAAACTTTAGTAAATTAAAACAATCCACACACCTTGTATATATAGCATTACATGTTAGTTAGTTAACAACATTTCATCAAGGAACAATACTAAGATTTTAAGGGCCACCCTAAGATTTACGTTGAGAATAATGGGAACTCTTAATTTTTACTTGCATGACATATATAACTGATATATGATTTTTGAGCTGGAGAACACACAGCCGGTGAGTTTTGAGCTTAATTGTATGGTTACATTCAAACCATAAATTCCATTCCTGTGTGTTTTACCCTTCTTTTTCATTCTGATGTTCTTTACTTTGTTTTAATCTATATGTCCAATTATAGGATATAGATACATACCAAAGAAATGATTGAGGCCATCATTTGAATTTTTCCTCACTTATCCCAAATTAGCCTACCTTTTACATCACCCTTGTTAGCCCCCTTGAGCTTTTTAATCCCCTCTTGTTCTATAACCACATTACTAGCCTTAAGCAAAAAAATAAAATAAAAATCCCAAGTTGAATCCTTGGTTAGCTTAAGATAGAAACTGTGTATTATTTAAGTGTGGGGAATTTTATGGGAACATGGGATGATAGGAACAAAGTAGGAATTTAAAAAAGAATAAGTTATTTCAAAAACAAAAATTTGGGAACCATGCTCATGCGAGATCAAAACAATGAGATTACTATGTGCATTAACTTAAAAAAAAGTATTTTTACATTTTCAGAATTTAATTAAGGGAATACACAAAGAAATTCCCCAAAATGAAAAATAAAAAGAGTCAATGCACATGGGTCAAAAATCTCAAATTTAGAATTAATGTATGAGCTTGCAATACAAAGTTGAAAAATTTGGGCAAATAGGTTAAAGAAACTTTTGATTTATAAAGTATGTATGTTAGGAGAGATCTTAGACTAATCAAGGATTCGCTTATTAGCTCACTTAGCCTTATACATATACCTTTACTTTTACCGTGGCCCCATTACAACCTTGGATAAGACCTCATGATTTTTGTATGTCTGTATTCTATAATTGTTGATTGGTTAGATGAAGAACAAAGTTATAGAAAGTAAGGATAGAAAAAGAATAGAGTGATTAACCCAATAAACACTGAGTGACTAGAGAGTAAACACAAAATCCAGTGAGGGTTCAATAGCTCATCACTATATATCTCTGCTTAAATTGTTAATTGTCTTGCAAGTTTGTGAAATATTTTTACCCATCTCAATTGTAAAAGTGCTATAAACATTATCTAAGGTTTGGTTATGCATATATGACTCCTTGAGAATATGAATTAATTTAACTACATGTAAACTTTATAAACAAGTGAATAACAATTAGAATTGCATGATTCATTTAGGTAGTTGCATTTAGAATAGATTGTATTGCATGAGATTCCACCACTTTAACCTTACCTTACTCTTTATCTTGGATTTAGCATGAGGACATGCTATTGTTTACGTGTGGAGAGGTTGATAAACCCATATTTTATGATATATTTTGTGCTCAATTCAAGTGATTTATTCAACCCTTCACCCACTTATTCATGTAAATTGCATGGTTTTACTTTCCCTTCCCTATTATGTCATATGTGTGAAAAACATGTTTCCTATGCTTTAAAAATAATTATTTTAATTACCTTTTATTACCATTCGATGCCGTGATTTGTGTGTTGAGTATTTTCATATCTCCTAAGGCAGGAATGATTTAAAGGATGGAAAGGAAACATACAAAAATGGAAGGAAAGCACAAAATGGAATTTTTGAAGAAACTGGTAGCGATGCGAACGCATGGACGACGCGGCCGCATGCCCAGCGCAAAAAGGCAGTGACGCGAACGCATGACTGACGCGGACGCACGCCTTGAACAGAACGCAGATGATGCGTACGTGTGATCGAAGCGAACGCGTGATAAGGAAAACTCCAGATGACGCGACCGCGTGACCCACGCGGACGCGTGACAGACGCTACGCACTAGAAACTGCAGAAAACGCTCCCAGCGATTTCTGAAGCCCTTTTTGGCCCAGATCCAAGTTCAGAAAGCACAAATTAGAGGTTATAAAGTGGGGGAATGCATCCATTCATGAAGGGAGGTCTCCAATTATTCACTTTTCATGATTTAGATGTAGTTTTTAGAGAGAGGTTCTTTCCTCTCTCTTAGGTTTTAGAATTAGGATTTCTTATTATTTCAATTTATGATTTTAACTTCTTATCAGGTTCAATATTCTTTTTACTTTATATTTCTCTTTTGCTTTCAGATACTTTAATTCTATCCTTTAATTACTTTTGTTGCCCAATTGGCTTATGAACTCTCTATGCTTAGATTGATTTTCTTAATTAATACAACTTGAGGTATTTCAGTTTATGATTCTTATTTAGCATTTTATATTCTTGGATTTAATTGATTAACTGGAGGCTCTTGAGTTATCAACTTATTGTGATTGATTGTTATGTCGGCTAATTGACTGGAATTCCACTAACTCTAGTCTTTCCTTAGGAGTTGGCTAGGACTTGGGAATCTAACTAATTAGTTCACTCGACTTTCCCTTGCTTTCGTAAAAGTTAACTAAGTGGGATTAACTTCAATTCTCATAGGAGTAACTAGGATAGGACTTCCGAATTTTTATACCTTGCCAAAAGTTTATTTTACAGTTATTTATTTATTTTACTTGTCATTTAATTTACTTGTTCCTTATTTTCAAAACCCCCAATTTACAAAACTCATAACCAATAATAAGAACACCTCCCTGCAGTTCCTTGAGAAGACGACCCGAGGTTTAAATACTTCGGTTATCAATCTTAAAGGGGTTTGTTACTTGTGACAACCAAAACGTTTGTGCGAAAGGATTTTATGTTGGTTTAGAAGCTATATTTACAACGCGATTATAATTTTATATTTCTTTACCGATAGAAAAACCGTTCGTCACAGGCCCAACCCAACTCATTTCCGATGCTATTTCATGCAGAATTCAAGCTTGGGCAAGGGGGGAGCAATTGTTTATAATTAGCATCATGTAGGTTAGTTTCTAGAGAGAGAAGATCCCTCTTCTCTCTAGAATTAGAGTTCTTACGTTAATCTCTCTTAGATCTAGCTTTGATTTCATGATTTCATCTCATTTCCATTATGAATTCTTGCTTCTACACTTTCATTCTCATGGTTTGTAGTGTTAATTTACTTTTATGCTCTCTTTTATGTTCATGGATGCTCTTGTTGGATTTGGTTTACATTTAATACAATTTGATGTTGATGTTTCTTTTTATTGATGAATTGAGTTGTGAATTTACTTTCCTTGCTATTGGTAGTTGGTAGATTTATTATTCTTGCACATTTATTATGCTTTCCTTGTACACCCACCAAGTGTTTGACAAAATGCTTGGTTAGGCTTTAGAGTAGATCTTGAGCATTCTTGGCTTGAAAAGAGTAATTAGGCAATCTTGAGTCATGAAAACCCAACCCATGTTGGTGATCTAGAGTTGTTAGCTAATATTGTTTCCATTAACTCTAATCTCCTGCTAATTCACTTAGTGGGTTGATTAGGACCTTTGGATTGAGATTAGCTAGTCTCGTTAGACTTTCTTCGAGTGTTAAGATAATATGATACCTTCTTCCATCTTCGAGGATGACATAATTAGATAGATTATTGTTTATTATTGTGATATGATTGATTAGTCTTGTTTGACATTCTCCCTATGGGAAGATAACATGATACCTTCTTCCATTTGTTGGAGTTGACTAAATAAGATGAATTAATCATTGTATGACTAGGATAGAAAGCCTATATTCTCAATCCTTGCCATGAATGTCTTTTTCTTTATTACTTGCTTTCTCTTATTTACTTGTCTTCTTTAAATACTTGCTTGATTTACTTTTCTTGTCATTTATTTCTTGCCCTTTTACCAAACCAAACCCCTTGCACCTTCATAGCCAATAATTGACCACTTCATTACAATTCCTTGTGAGACGACCCGGAGTCTAAATACTTCGGTTAGTTTTCATTGGGGTTTGTACATGTAACAAAACCAAATTTAATTTGATTTGAGGATTGTCTATTGGTTTGGACTATACTAACAATGGAATTATTTTGTGGAATTTCGAACCGGTATAAATCCTTGTATCAACCACCAGCTTGAATATACATCTCTCAGACGGCTAATCCATGATTTTGCTGGGAACTTCTCAAAACATCAGTTTAGCCAATTTATGGGGAGATTAGAGTCTCTGTGGTAGAGGCTAGAACCAAGGATACAACATTATTTGATCCGAAAGATCCGACCTTGTCTGTGGCGTTTTGATTAGGATCATAAAGGAGAATGGACTGTACGCGACTCAAGCAACCAACTCTATTCCTATTATTTACTATTCACAGCATATAATTCCTATCCTTATTTCTATTTAACATCGAAGCATTTATCACATTTATCACATCAAATAATCCCATAAATATTTATCTATCAATCTTCTGATTCCCCCTGACTAAGACCTGCAAGACAACCATTGCTTGCTTCAAGCCACAATCCTCGTGGGATCGACCCTGACTCGCTCAGGTATTACTTGGATGACCCCGTGCACTTGCTGGTACAGCTGTACGAAAGTGTGGGATTTGTGCACGTAGTTTTTGGCGCCGTTGCCAGGGATTATTGAGTTTGGACAAACTGAAGGATTGTCTTGCTCCCTCGATCAGGTAATTTTATTTTAGTTTTTTATTTTGTTTGAGTCTTTAATTTTTGTTTTCTTCTTCTCCAATTATTTGAAAAATTAAAAACCTTTTTCAAAAATATTTTTCTTTTCTTTGTTCAATTTTTGTTCTTGGTATTGAGTCTTCCATGTTCTTGTTTTCTATTTTTCAATTCAATAAATTTTAAAACTTCTCCCTACACTCTTTTTAAAAATATTTGTCTTTTCTCTGTTTGAGTCTTTGTGTGTTCTTGGTTTGAGTCTTTGAGTCTTTTATTTTTTTATTTTCTTCTTCTATAATTTTTGAAAATCATAAAAACCTTTTCAAAAATATTTTTATTTTCTTTGTTTAATTTTTGTTCTTTGTTCGAGTCTTATGTTCTTGTTCTTATTAAATTTTTTGTGTTATTGGAGTCTTTCTTTCTAAAAATTGTTCGAAAATAATTTTCCTTTGTTTAAATCTTGTTTCAATTTTTAAGTTTGGTATTTTCTTGTTAATTTTTTGTATTTTTTGAAAATTTTGTGTTGTTTTTCTAAAAATTTTAAGTTTGGTATTCGTTTTATGGTCTTGAGCTCTTTGAGTCTTTAAATTTTGTTTTTTGTGTTCTTGTGACTCTTCAAAGTATTCTTGAGTCTTGTTTGTGTTTTGATCTTAAAATTTTTAAGTTTGGTGTCTCCTTGTGTTTCCCTCCAAATTTTCGAAAATTTGGGTGCACTAGATCTAAAAATTTTAAGTCTTGTGTCTTTTATGAGTTTTTCTCTTTCATCATAAAATTCAAAAATAAAAAATATCATTTTTATTTTTATTTTAAGTAATTTTCAAAATTTTAAGTTAAAAATTCAGATTTTAATTTTAAAATTTTTTATCTTATCTTATCTTAATTTCAAAATTCAAAAATCAAATCTTTTCAAAATAAAAAATCATATCTTTTTCAAAATCTTATCTTATCTTATTTCAAAATTTAAAATTTCAATTTTGAAAATTTTAAAATTTAAATTTCTAATTTCTATTCTGAAAATTTAAAATTCAAAATTAAATTTTTAATTTTTAAATGTCAATTTTCAAAATTTGACTTTTTCAAAAATAAAAACTTTTCCAAATCTCTATCTTATCTAACTGACTTTTTCAAAATTCAAAATTCTAAAACTTCAAAATCAAATTTCAAAATTCAAATTTCAATCTCAATTTCAAGATTTTAATTTTAGTTTTTAAATTTCAAATCTTAAATTCAAATCTCTTTTTAATTAGTTACTTATCCTCTCTTTCCTCTTTTTCAAATCTTCCTAATTAACTCTTCTATCTCTCAATTTTTAAAAACTTCTCATCCGCATCTCTTTATTCTTTTTCGAATTTTTTTCTTTTTAGTTAATTAATTTTAATTTTGGTTTAAAAAAATTATTATTGTTTATCTTATCTACTTCTATCTCTTCTTCTACTCCTTCTATCTTCTTCCTTCTTCATCCTCTACCTTTCTTAATCATGAACCCAAGTGGGGATGAAGAGTTCAGAAGAACTCTGGAATCTTATACAAATTCCTATGCTAACTTCTATGGAAGAAGCATCAGCATACCTCAAATTAGAGCTAGTAGCTTTGAATTAAACCCTCAACTTATTACTCTAGTGGAGCAGAACTGCCAGTATTCTTAGCTTTCTCAGGAAGAACCTTCAGAATTCCTTGCAGATTTTTTAAAGATTGCTGACACAGTACACAGTGAGGGAGTGGACCAAGAGGTCTATAAGTTATTGCTCTTTCATTTTGCATTAAAGGATCAAGAAAAAAGGTGGTTGGATAACCAGCCCAAAGCTAGTTTAAAAACTTGGAAACAGTTAGTGGACAAGTTTTTAAACTAATACATCCCCCCAAGGAAGGTGAGCCAGCTGAGACTGGACATCCAAGGCTTCAAACAAGGAGATGGTGAATCTCTTTATGATGCTTGGGAGAGGTATAAGAGGATGCTAAAAAAATGTCCCACTGAAATGTTTCCAGAATGGGTACAATTAGACATCTTCTACTATGGGCTTTCAGACATGGCTAGAATGTCTTTGGACCACTCTGCTGGTGGCTCCATACACATGAGAAAGACCATTCAAGAAGCCTAAGAGCTTTTTGAGACAGTTTCCATTAATCAGCATCTGTACTCATCTCCGGAGGCCTGTATAAAAGGAGAGGTTAAGGCAATATCTGCTGAATCTAACCCTCCGAAACAAGATGGCCCATTGACTTAGTAGCTACATGCCCTCTCACAGCAATTGCTGGACTTGCAAGAGGCTTTGTAAGAAACACAGGCTTCCAACAGGAATGTAGAAGCCCAATCGAGTCAAACAAGATAGCAATTATCTAAGCAGATAAAAGATGAATGCCAGGCTATCCAACTGAGGAGTGGAAAAATATTGAACACCCAATCTCAGAGCAACAAAAAACCAGAAGGAGAAAAGCTGACAGAGGACAACCAGACTACTATCCAGAATACCTTTGAGGATATTGCACATCCAAAGGGGACTGTTATTAGCGTTCAACGCCAAGAAGGGGTGCCCACTCCTGGCGTTGCATGCCCAAAGGGGGGCAATACACCTAGCATTTGACGCCAAAAAGGGATACCCACCCTTGGCATTGAACGCCCACAAGAGAACAGTGTTCCTGACATTGAACGCCAGGAAGAGGGCAGCAAGGGTGTTGAACACCCAACTAGGAATGGTCAGGCACATGCAAGTGTTGATAAGGCCCTTCCTAAACAAGCTACTAAGCCCCCTCCCAATTTTGTAGGCATCCAACCTACATCAGCCAAGGTTGATGAGTATAGAGCTAAGATGCCATATCCTCAGAAGCTCTGCCAAGCGAAAAAGGATAAATAATTTGCCCGCTTTGCGGACTATCTCAAGACACTTGAGATCAAGATCCCTTTTGCAGAGTCTCTTGAACAGATACCTTCTTAGGCTAACCTCAAGCAACTCCAACTCTCAACTCTATTCCTATTATTTACTATTCACAGCATATAATTCCTATCCTTATTTCTATTTAACATCGAAGCATTTATCACATATAATAATTCAAATAATCCCATAAATATTTATCTATCAATCTTCTGATTCCCCCTGACTAAGACCTGCAAGACAACCATTGCTTGCTTCAAGCCACAATCCTCGTGGGATCGACCCTGACTCGCTCAGGTATTACTTGGATGACCCCGTGCACTTGCTGGTACAGCTGTACGAAAGTGTGGGATTTGTGCACGTAGTTTTTGGCGCCGTTGCCAGGGATTATTGAGTTTGGACAAACTGAAGGATTGTCTTGCTCCCTCGATCAGGTAATTTTATTTTAGTTTTTTATTTTGTTTGAGTCTTTAATTTTTGTTTTCTTCTTCTCCAATTATTTGAAAAATTAAAAACCTTTTTCAAAAATATTTTTCTTTTCTTTGTTCAATTTTTGTTCTTGGTATTGAGTCTTCCATGTTCTTGTTTTCTATTTTTCAATTCAATAAATTTTAAAACTTCTCCCTACACTCTTTTTAAAAATATTTGTCTTTTCTCTGTTTGAGTCTTTGTGTGTTCTTGGTTTGAGTCTTTGAGTCTTTTATTTTTTTATTTTCTTCTTCTATAATTTTTGAAAATCATAAAAACCTTTTCAAAAATATTTTTATTTTCTTTGTTTAATTTTTGTTCTTTGTTCGAGTCTTATGTTCTTGTTCTTATTAAATTTTTTGTGTTATTGGAGTCTTTCTTTCTAAAAATTGTTCGAAAATAATTTTCCTTTGTTTAAATCTTGTTTCAATTTTTAAGTTTGGTATTTTCTTGTTAATTTTTTGTATTTTTTGAAAATTTTGTGTTGTTTTTCTAAAAATTTTAAGTTTGGTATTCGTTTTATGGTCTTGAGCTCTTTGAGTCTTTAAATTTTGTTTTTTGTGTTCTTGTGACTCTTCAAAGTATTCTTGAGTCTTGTTTGTGTTTTGATCTTAAAATTTTTAAGTTTGGTGTCTCCTTGTGTTTCCCTCCAAATTTTCGAAAATTTGGGTGCACTAGATCTAAAAATTTTAAGTCTTGTGTCTTTTATGAGTTTTTCTCTTTCATCATAAAATTCAAAAATAAAAAATATCATTTTTATTTTTATTTTAAGTAATTTTCAAAATTTTAAGTTAAAAATTCAGATTTTAATTTTAAAATTTTTTATCTTATCTTATCTTAATTTCAAAATTCAAAAATCAAATCTTTTCAAAATAAAAAATCATATCTTTTTCAAAATCTTATCTTATCTTATTTCAAAATTTAAAATTTCAATTTTGAAAATTTTAAAATTTAAATTTCAAATTTCTATTCTGAAAATTTAAAATTCAAAATTAAATTTTTAATTTTTAAATGTCAATTTTCAAAATTTGACTTTTTCAAAAATAAAAACTTTTCCAAATCTCTATCTTATCTAACTGACTTTTTCAAAATTCAAAATTCTAAAACTTCAAAATCAAATTTCAAAATTCAAATTTCAATCTCAATTTCAAGATTTTAATTTTAGTTTTTAAATTTCAAATCTTAAATTCAAATCTCTTTTTAATTAGTTACTTATCCTCTCTTTCCTCTTTTTCAAATCTTCCTAATTAACTCTTCTATCTCTCAATTTTTAAAAACTTCTCATCCGCATCTCTTTATTCTTTTTCGAATTTTTTTCTTTTTAGTTAATTAATTTTAATTTTGGTTTAAAAAAATTATTATTGTTTATCTTATCTACTTCTATCTCTTCTTCTACTCCTTCTATCTTCTTCCTTCTTCATCCTCTACCTTTCTTAATCATGAACCCAAGTGGGGATGAAGAGTTCAGAAGAACTCTGGAATCTTATACAAATTCCTATGCTAACTTCTATGGAAGAAGCATCAGCATACCTCAAATTAGAGCTAGTAGCTTTGAATTAAACCCTCAACTTATTACTCTAGTGGAGCAGAACTGCCAGTATTCTTAGCTTTCTCAGGAAGAACCTTCAGAATTCCTTGCAGATTTTTTAAAGATTGCTGACACAGTACACAGTGAGGGAGTGGACCAAGAGGTCTATAAGTTATTGCTCTTTCATTTTGCATTAAAGGATCAAGAAAATAATTTCTATTCTGAAAATTTAAAATTCAAAATTAAATTTTTAATTTTTAAATGTCAATTTTCAAAATTTGACTTTTTCAAAAATAAAAACTTTTCCAAATCTCTATCTTATCTAACTGACTTTTTCAAAATTCAAAATTCTAAAACTTCAAAATCAAATTTCAAAATTCAAATTTCAATCTCAATTTCAAGATTTTAATTTTAGTTTTTAAATTTCAAATCTTAAATTCAAATCTCTTTTTAATTAGTTACTTATCCTCTCTTTCCTCTTTTTCAAATCTTCCTAATTAACTCTTCTATCTCTCAATTTTTAAAAACTTCTCATCCGCATCTCTTTATTCTTTTTCGAATTTTTTTCTTTTTAGTTAATTAATTTTAATTTTGGTTTAAAAAAATTATTATTGTTTATCTTATCTACTTCTATCTCTTCTTCTACTCCTTCTATCTTCTTCCTTCTTCATCCTCTACCTTTCTTAATCATGAACCCAAGTGGGGATGAAGAGTTCAGAAGAACTCTGGAATCTTATACAAATTCCTATGCTAACTTCTATGGAAGAAGCATCAGCATACCTCAAATTAGAGCTAGTAGCTTTGAATTAAACCCTCAACTTATTACTCTAGTGGAGCAGAACTGCCAGTATTCTTAGCTTTCTCAGGAAGAACCTTCAGAATTCCTTGCAGATTTTTTAAAGATTGCTGACACAGTACACAGTGAGGGAGTGGACCAAGAGGTCTATAAGTTATTGCTCTTTCATTTTGCATTAAAGGATCAAGAAAAAAGGTGGTTGGATAACCAGCCCAAAGCTAGTTTAAAAACTTGGAAACAGTTAGTGGACAAGTTTTTAAACTAATACATCCCCCCAAGGAAGGTGAGCCAGCTGAGACTGGACATCCAAGGCTTCAAACAAGGAGATGGTGAATCTCTTTATGATGCTTGGGAGAGGTATAAGAGGATGCTAAAAAAATGTCCCACTGAAATGTTTCCAGAATGGGTACAATTAGACATCTTCTACTATGGGCTTTCAGACATGGCTAGAATGTCTTTGGACCACTCTGCTGGTGGCTCCATACACATGAGAAAGACCATTCAAGAAGCCTAAGAGCTTTTTGAGACAGTTTCCATTAATCAGCATCTGTACTCATCTCCGGAGGCCTGTATAAAAGGAGAGGTTAAGGCAATAGGGTACAATTAGACATCTTCTACTATGGGCTTTCAGACTTGGCTAGAATGTCCTTAGACCACTCTGCTGGTGGTTCCATGCACATGAGAAATACCATTTAAGAAGCCCAAGAGCTTATTGAGACAGTTACCATTAATCAGCATCAGTACTCATCTCCTGAGGCCTCTATAAAAGGAGAGGTTAAGGCAGTAGTTGCTGAACCTAACCCTCCAGAGCAGGATGGTCCATTGACTCAGCAACTACAAGCCCTTGCGCAACAAATACTGGAACTGCAAGAGGCTCTGCAGGAAACTCAGGCTTCTAATAGAAATGTAGAAGCCCAGTTGAGCCAAAGAAGGCAGCAATTATCTAAGCAGATAACAGATGAATGCCAGACCATTCAATTCAAGAGTGAGAAAACCTTAAACTCCCAACCTCAGCCCAAGAAAAATGAAAATCCCATAGAGGATAACCAGATCTCTGCACAAGAGGGTTCTGGGCGTTCAAACGCCTACATAAGTACCACCACTGGCGTTGAACGCCAGGAAAAGGCAGAGACTGGGCGTTCAAACGCCCAGAGAGGTATCCCTCTTGGTGTTGAACGCCAGGGAAGGGCAGAGACTGGGTGTTCAAATGCCCAGAGAGGTATCCCTCTTGGTGTTGAATGCTAGGAATGGGCAGAGACTGGGCGTTTAAACGCTCAGGGGGGTAGCAGCATGGGCGTTGAATGGCAGAGATATCCCCCATTCCAACTCACATGGCATTCAGCCTTCATCAACCAAGATTGATGAATACAAGGCTAAGATGCCATTTCTTCAGAAACTCTGACAAGAGAAAAGGGATAAACAATTTGCCTGCTTTATGGAGTATCTCAGAACATTAGAGATAAAGATCCTTTTTGAAGAAGCTCTTGAACAGATACCTTCTTATGCAAAGTTCATGAAGGACATTCTAAGTCATAAGAAGGATTGGAGAGAGACACAAACAATCCTCCTCACTGAGGAATGCAGTGTAGTTATTCAAAATAGCTTGCCAAAGAAGCTTAAGGATCCTGGAAGCTTTATGATACTATGCACTCTAGGTGATGCTTGTACAAAGACAACTCTATGTTATCTTGGGGCAAGCATCAACTTAATACTTGCATCTTTAATAAAGAAGCTTCGTTTGACTGATGAAGTCAAACCAACCTGCATATGCCTTCAACTTGCTGATGGGTCTATTAAGATACCACCAGAAGTAGTTGAAGACATGATTGTCAGGGTTGGACCTTTTTCCTTTTCCACTGACTTTGTGGTATTGGACATGGAGGGGCAAAAGAGTGCATCCCTTATCCTAGGAAGACCTTTCCTAGTTACAGGACAGACCCTCATTGATGTTGAAAAATGGGAAGTAACGCTAAGAGTCAATGAGGAAAAGTTCGTCCTGAATGCTGTCAAAGCTATGCAGCACCCAGACATTCCTGACGAATGATGAACATTGACCTCATTGATTCCTTGGTGGAAGAGGTCAACATGGCTGAAAGCCTCAAGGAAGGGCTAGAAGATATCCTTGATGATACTCAGCCTGATTTAGAGGAACCTCTGGAAACTTTTGAGGAAAAAGAGAAGCCTCCTAAGCTTAAGCTTAAGCCACTACCCTCCTCCCTAAAATATGCATTTCTAGGAGAGGGAGAGACTTATTCTGTGATCATAAGCTCTACACTAGAGCCATAGGAAGAAGATGCACTAATTTAGGTGCTTAAAGCACATAGGACCGCCCTTGGGTGGACTATAAGTGACCTTAAGGGCATTACTCCAGCCCGATGCTTGCATAAAATCTTGTTGGAGGATAATGCCAAACTAGTGGTACAACCACAGAGGCGTCTGAATCCAACTATAAAGGAAGTAGTGCAGAAGGAAGTCACTAAACTCTGGGAAGCTGGGATAATTTATCCCATTTCTGATAGCCTCTGGGTGAGCCCTGTCCAAGTTGTCTCCAAAAAAAGAGGGATGATAGTGGTTCATAATGAAAAGAATGAGCTGATCCCAAAAAGGACAGTCACATGGTGGCGTATGTGCATTGACTACAGAAGACTCAATGACGCCACCAAGAAAGACAACTTTCCTTTACCCTTAATTGACCAAATGCTAGAAAGACTAGAAGGTTATGTTTTTTATTGTTTCCTGGATGGATATTCGGGATAGAATTAAATAGCAGTAGATCCACAGGATCAAGAGAAGACAGCATTCACATGTCCATCTGGAGTGTTCGCCTATAGACGAATGCCATTTGGCCTGTGCAATGCGCCTGCCACCTTTCAGAGATACATGCTATCCATCTTCTCTTATATGGTAGAGAAATTTCTTGAAGTATTCACGGATGACTTCTCTGTCTATGGTGACTCATTTGACTCCTGTCTTGATCATCTAACCCTCATCCTGAAAAGACGCTGATAAACCACTATTTTATGGTTTATCTTGTGCTTAATTGAGTGGTTTTTATCAAGTCTTTGCACACTTATTCATACAATTTGCATGATTTTACAATTCCTTCCCAATTTTGCTCTATGGTTGAAAACTTGCTTCCTACGCCTTTAAATTGTGTATTTTAATTCTCCTTTATACCATTCGATGACGTGATTCATGTGTTCAGTGTTTTCAGGCTTTATAGGGCAGGAATGGCTTAGAGGATGGAAAGGAAGCTTGAAAAAATGGAAGGAACACAAGAAACTAAGGAGCTGACCAGCGAGGAACGACGCGTGTGCGTACTTGACGCGTGCGCGCGAAAAGCGAGTTTGCATGGCGACGCGTATGCGTGACGTGTGCCACGTGCAGAAATCTCAAAAAACACTGGGAGCGATTTTGGGCTGAGTTTGGACCCAGTTTTCAGCCCAGAAAACACAGATTAGAGGCTGCAAAGTAGGGAAATCATTCATTCATTTATAACACAACATTCATTCACATAATTTTAGGTTTTAGATGTAGTTTTCTAGAGAGAGAGGCTCTCTCCTCTCTCTAGGTTTCAGGATTTTAGGTTTAGCTTTTCTTAATTTCAGATTTCTACTTTGTTTCAATTTAGGTTTCTTCTACTCTTATTGATTCTATACTTTAGTCATCTATTTTCCTTTGTGAATTTCTTATTTTGCTAATTTAGTTTATGAACTCTTCATGTTAGATTCAATTTTCTTATTAATGCAAGTTGAGGTATTTTATGTTTAATGCTCTTTCCTTCATTTGTTTTCATTGATGTTGCAATTGGTTGTTTAAATTTAATAATCTCTTATTAATTTTCTATGTCTTTATTTTGTGCCTTCCAAGTGTTTGATGAAATGCTTTGGAGGTTTTTAATTTAGACTATTGTGTTTTTGGCTTGGGATGGTAACTTAGGAACTCTTGAGTTACTAATGTCCAAGTAATTGATGATTGGAGCCATTAATTCTAGTTCTCACTAATTGAATTAGTGGAGAGCTAGGACTTATGGACTTGGATTGATATAGCTCATTTGACTTTCCTTTACGAAGTTAGAGGATGATTTAATGGGATTGATCCTTGCAAATATCATGTTGTGGTTAGTGATAAGGATAGAGATCGTTGACTACCAAACCTTGCCAAGATCTCTTTATCATTTGATTTTCATTACCATTTACTTTTTTTTTGTTCTCTTATTCATAAAACCCCAAAAAGATATAATCTCATAAATAATTATGAGTAACACACCTCCCTGCAATTCCTTGAGAGACGACCCGAGGTTTAAATACTTCGGTTTAATTTTATTGGGTTTGCTTTAGTGACAAACAAATTTTTTTATATGAAAGGATTCTTTGTGGTTTAGAAACTATACTAGCAATGAGACTTTATTGTGAATTCTTTACTAGCAAAAAATTCCGTTCATCAAAATGGCGCCGTTGTCGGAGAATTGCAAACGTATGCCTTATTATTGGTTATTGTGAATATTGTGAATAATTTTGCTTTTTCGTTTCTTTGTTAGTTGTTTCTAGTTTTAGGAGTTTATTCTCATTATTTTCTTATTAGTTTTTGTTTTTACTTTCTTTTGTTACTATGAATTCTCACCCCTTTCGCTATGAGTTTGGTTCAAATTATATTGTAGGGAATGGAAGCTACAATGAGAACATGCATCAAGGATGGGATAATCAAAGATGGGAGGAGCCACAATGATTTGATCAATCCTCTTGGCAACAACCTCCACCAAATTACTATGAGCAACAACCATTCCAAGATACGTACCAAGACGATGGATATGGTGGACCCCTTTGTAGTTACCAACAAGCCCCACCATATGCTTATGAACCACCTCTTCAACATAGCTCTGAACCACCATACTCACAAGCCCCCTACAACCATTCACCTCCATATGACCCTGACCCTTTTCCACCATACCAACCACCATATGAACCATATGAACCATATATAGAACCACCCCAATTCCAATGCAATTACCCCCAAGAACCACCACCTCAATATTCACCATCTCCATATCCTTATCAAGAAGAACCATCTTCGTATTATGAGCCCTTTCTCCCACCAAATGAACCCTCCTATCCACCCCAAGCTCCCATAGATGATACCTTTAGTGTTATTCGTCAAGGGCAACAGGAGCTTCAAACCACACTCATCTCTACTTTCACCAGTCTCACCTCTACTCTCTAAGCTCTTATATCCCATATGGATCCATCCTTTACCCACAATACTCAACCCCTAAGCTCTGGTGTACTTACTTTTCACCCATCTCCAGCAATCCAAGAGCAACATGATCCCAATTATGCTATTGACACAGAACAAGAGAGAAGGGATCGTCTTAGGGACGTAATGGATCGGTTTCATGAATTCATACTTCAAAAGAAGCAAGAGGAGGCCCAAAAGGTGGAGGTAGGAGCGACCCTTGAAGATGAAGCAGTTGACGAATTAGTAAAGGTTGGACAAGAGGGAACTCCATCATTGAAGACAATTTTACACTAAACGACATCAAGAAGGAGTTCGATTTTGTACTAGAGTAAGTGGAGAAAGCCGAAATTATAGAAGAAGAGGAAGTGGTTAAGGACTTAGTAGATGCGGAACCTCCATAGGAAACTCAAGTCATAGAGCCTCCTTCCAAGATGTTTGAATTTGATGTTGAGGAGGGTGTACAACCTCCAAGGCATATCATGGTTGAAGACTTTGAGGAGGTTGATCAAGAGATGGATTCAAGAATCAATTAATTTCTATCCACAATTGAATCCTCTCCCATTGAACTTGAAGACGAGGTTAATGTTGAAGAAGCTCGCAAAGAGGTGGAAGTTGTCAAGGAAAAGCATTAGAGAGTGGAGCTTGCACGGACATTAGAAACACCTCTCCCAAAGCCATTACCATCCAATACAACATTCAAGTAGGTAAACACTACAAGAAAAATACCCATTCAGGTACACTTGAAAAGTGTAGTCAAAAATGAAAAAAAGTGATGCCTTAGGCAAAGGCTACGCTTTTTAGGCTTCAGAGACGCTTTTGTAGGGGATGACTAAACCAGTGTTGCCTATTCTCAAAGGCTACGCTTTTCTGTAGCAAAGGCTACGCTTCTGGCCTTTGAGAATAGGGTACGCTTTTTAAGTGATGCTGTTTAGGACCAAAGGCTACGCTTTTCAGCACTAGTGGTTACCAGAGTTCAAAAGAATAGGCTACACTTTTCAGGACTACTGCATCACTTTATAAACGTAACAAGTAGTATACCTTTAGCTACTCTATATAAGTGTAGCCTTTTGTCCCTCATTTTTTTTTAAATTTCTGTTTATATATATATAAACAGTAATTTCTAATAATATTTTTATTTAAATCTAATATTTGAGAATATATATAATTATATATATAATGCTATATTTTTAATTAAGTTAGTTAATTATTATAAAATAAAAATAAACAGATACATATATATAATAATACTGTGCATACAATAATCTTTAAATAATAAAAATTATCCTGAAACAAAATATATTTATATAATGAATATATAATATTGAGATGATCGTAATTTTAAGTATTCATACATCTCACACTAGAATAAGTATACTCATATAAATCAAAATATGCATGAAACCGCACACTTAGAGTTTACTACTAATAAACTAATAGAAAAAACCAAAATATTATATCATTCAAATGTATCTTCTAATAAAAGGCATCATCATCAATCATACATCTTTCAATTTCTAACACTAGCTCCATCTTTGCTAATAAACCATCATGATAGCATCTCAATCTTCACTCACATCTTCAGAATTAGCCTGCATAATTATATAGAAAAATAATTATGTTTTGAAAAAGTACAAGAAAAAAAATAATTAGCATATTAAAAACTAAAAATTTTCAAATTATTGGAACATAGAAACTAAAAACTAAAAACTGTATACCCTTTTGCTTAAAACAACAATCACATTCAAGGGGATACTATAAGTCATCATAAAGGACATAAAAAACCGAATCATAACACAACTTCATACTAAATGAGAAGTAAAATCAGAAACTCAAGTGCATTGTGCAAGTGACAGCAATAACATTTTGCATCAATAAACAAAATTACACCATACAAAATAGCAGTAGATATAATTGCACCAAATAAAATTCCAGAAAATAAAATTGCACAAAACAGAACAGAAAATAGAATTGCAGCAAATCAGAATCACAGCAAAAATAGAATAGTAGTCTAATTACGCCCAACTTAATTACCTGCTGCTTCCAAGTCCAAAAAAAAATTTAATTCAGCAAAAATAGAATAGCAGTCTAAAGCTTTATACATTATAGAATTTCTTACAGGACGCAGCATCAATTACAGTGATAAGAGTTACTTTTTTCAGGTCACACCAAAGGAAATATATCCAAAGAAAATTCAATTCAGTTTAGGAACCTAGCAGCAATCAAAACAGTAATAATATATTTGCAATTTAGGGTAGAATATGTGTTTGTACAGCATGAGAGAGGACAGATTCCCACATTATCAATCCAATTTTCATTATTTTTCTTATGTCTTAACAAATAGTAATATATTTGTAATTATAGTACCAACTATTTTACCTGGATTGTAGGATGACTCCAATAATATATCAATTTTATGAAATGACCTTCTGGTACTTGTGTCGGTCGATTTTTCACCATATCTTCGATAGTATCAAAGGGAACAAAGTGCTTCTGCTTAATCCTTCCCTTGAACCGCTTCCAAGCATCCCGAATTGCTTGGATCACCCACTTCACCCACTTTTCTATCTGGGAGGATAAACTTGGTCTGCATATTAACATTGTTATATGCACCTTCTTATATTTAAAAAAAATTGACATTCAATAATAATAGAAAAGTCTTACGTTAACGTAGTTCCACATAAATTTCTTAGCTTTAGGAGTTACAGCATGCCAGCTAGTGTATAAAAGACTAACAAATCTTTTATTTCTACCAATTGTGCCAATGAAACTAGTTAAATTAGACACACTTTGATCGGTGGGTCCTACTGGCTGTCCAATATCAAAAATAACTTCTTCCCGCTGTTCCATAGTTCTTGCATAAATCTCTTTGCAAGTTGTTTTTTCGCGGGTTTTCTTCTTCTTTGGCTCTCCTAGTTTCATGCATTAGGGAAAAAATTAGGGAGTAATTAGTGATGCCAATTGAAAAATTAAGCATTATGATTTGCAAAAGAATATAAAAAATTTGATAGAAATTTCTTACCTTCGTCATCATCAATGTCCTCCATCACATGTGAATAATAATTTTCATCAAGTGGCAAGCTATCTCCCACATCATCACTTAGTTCAGAGCTTAGTCCGTCAATTTCTACAACTATCCCATTTTCTTTTAAGAATTCATCAATAGTTGTAGCCCTTACCCTTGGCTTGCTCTTTTCCTTTCTTGATCCATCTTGCTTCGACATTAAATCTTCAGCTTGTGGGGTAGTGTTTGAACTAGGCAAAGTAGTGTCATCTTGCCTTTTTTGAGTCCTATCATGTGTGAATTGAATGATCTGTTGCTGCCCTTGGTTGACTGTAGGCTGAGTAGAATTTGCCCAACTCTGCTGTTGGCTTACACTTGTTGGCACGCTATTATTCATACTATGAATTGCATCGAGCTTCCTTTTAAGTTCATCTGCACCCACCTTTATAAGCTTAGAATTATTCAAGCCTTGTGTTGACGGTTTACGTTGCACTTCATGCTTTTTTTTCTCAGCCATAGTCACAGTCAAGTGATGCTTTCTTTTTTTATTTTCTGGCTGTTGCACAGGAAGGCTCGGCTGTACTTCCAAGGTTTTAGGCTTGAAATCAGTCCTTTTTCTTATTGTATCGAGTGTGCTTTGTAAATGAGTAAAATCCAGCTTCTTTGATGTAGAAGTCTTCACTCCTTTGGTTGCACTCAACTCTTTTTGGCTTTCCAGAATAAGTTCACCATCATCAGCTGGTATGGCAGGGCTCGTTATATGCTCGTTTTGTTCATTATAGAAGGTTTGACGGGCCTCAGACTCAGATTCGTCACTTGTTTTGAATAAGTCTCTTAGGACAGTTTCCATAACATAATGTTTGTTATGTTCATATGGATCTTGCACATAAAAACATTGATGTGCTTGAGATGCTAGTATGAAGGGTTCATTCTGGTAGCATTTCTTATTGAAGTGAACAAATGTAAGACCATATTTATCTCTCCCAGCATCATACCACTCACACCGAAATAATACTACCTTAAAATGCCCAAAATAGTCTAACTCTACTATCTCAAACAGTCTGCCATAATAAGCTACAGTGTCTTGAATGGGACTTTTATCTTTAGCACTTGCAAAGCTTGAAGTTAAAGCAGTTAATCTGACACCACTATTTTGTGTTTTTCTCCTTGCCTCACGCTCCACAGTGTGAAACCTGTATCCATTAATTATATATCCAGAAAATTTTCTTGCAACAGAGCTTGGACCTCGTGATAATTCTTTTAGCCAAACAGGCACATCTGGATCCCTTGCCCGAGTTTCAAACCACTGCGAGAAGGTTTTACTGTGAACTTTTGCTTTTCTCCATTTCATTCCTCGCTGATTGTTAACCTCATCCTCATGCTCTCTGTAGTTAAAAATAGTTATGTTTGATCGACAAAAATCTAAATGCACTTGATTTAGTGAATAAACATAAGTTGTATTAAGTTACCTAACATAATCTGTGACTTCTTCACAGTTGTGTAATACATACACATGGGCTTGAGCACTGATATGTCATCGAGATTAATTGGTTCTCCATTTTCCACACCTAACGAATGACCTTTGTTAGAAAACAACTTTGAAGGCAAAACTTCGTCGTCATTAGGATCATCATCATTCCGAGGTCGCTTATTAAGTCTTGTTCGCACACCTCCATGCAAGTATCTTGAGCAGAAAGTTAAGCACTCTTCAGCCAGATATGCCTCCGCAATAGAACCTTCGGGGCGACTTTTGTTGCGTACATACGACTTTAATGTACACATGTACCTTTCTGGAGGATACATCCAACGAAACTGCACTGGACCACCCAATCTCACCTCATTTGCTAAATGAATTGGAAGATGAACCATTATGTCAAAAAAACTAGGGAGAAAGATCCTCTCAAGGTGGCATAATGTTTCCACAATCTCTAACTCCAGTCGATCCATCTCTTCCAGTGTGATGAACTTTTTGCACAAGCGACGAAAAAAGGAACTTAGTCGAATCAACGGAATGGCCACATGATCCGGAAGGATGCTTTTAATCGGTATTGGTAGTAAATAGTGTAGCAAAAAATGAGCATCCTGGGTCTTATACCCAGAAACTTTTCTTTCTCCTAGATGTACACACCGTGATATATTAGAAGCACTACCATCAGGTAGCTTTGTTGTCTTCAAAACGCCACAAAAAATTGACTTCTCAGCAGCAGTCATAGAAAAGCATGCCTTTGCCAACTTTGTTCTCTTGCCATTATTCACCTCCTTTGGTTGAAGATTTTTCCAGATCCCCAAATCTTTTAAGTCATATCGAGCATTCAAATGGTCCTTTGTCTTGCCTGGGATATCCAAGAGAGTTCCAATTACACTATCAAGTATGTTCTTCTCTATGTGCATGACATCTAAGTTGTGATGCAGTGGGTTCTTGTGCCAGTAAGGCAATTCAAATAAAATTGATCTTTTTTTCCAATTCCATGGGAAACTATTTGATGTAGTTTGCTTCTTCCCAAAAACATTCTCAACATTTTGTAGCATCTCAAAAATTTCCGTTCCTTCAATAACAGGTGGAGGGGGTCCATCTTTGAGCACATAAATAATCTTTGAAGTCTTGGAATTATAGGAAAGTATCTCAGAGTCTTTGCAGGAATAGGACGACCTTTCTTGTGAGGTTGGTTCTCGCTATTATCACTAGAATTTTCGGTATATCGAGAAGTTCCACACACACGACATTGTTTTTTATCCTTTAGTTCTTTCCTATACAGGAGGCAATCATTTGGACAAGAATCGATTTTTTTATAATCTAGACCTAAATCTCTTATCATAGCCTTTGTCTTATGGAAAGATGAAGGTATGTTAATGTCAGGCATTGCCTCTTTCAATAGCTCAAGAAGGGAAGTGAAGGATGCATTGCTCCAACCGTGCAAACACTTTAATAAGTACAGACGGATGGTAAAAGATAATGTAGAAAATTTCTTGCAACCCGGGTATAACTCTTGACTTACCCCATCTATTAAATTGTAAAACTTTTTAGCCTCCTCATTTTGGCCTACAGTAACTACGGTTAACAACCAATGCAGTTTTGGACTGGTCAGCAAAAGGTGCAGTATTGATGGAACCGTGTAAGTGATATAGTTACAACATGCATATTGTGATGAATTGGTTATTACAGTAGTTGACAAATTTCATATATATACAGTTCCAACAAATGAATTTGCTATCTATATATATACATATGTATGAATCTTGAAAGGATAGAATTGAAAGAAAAAGAAACTATAAATTAGTACCAAGTCCACGAGGGAGACAAGGGGCATTATTACAATTGCTATCTATGATAACGATAGAATTTGCTATCTATGATTTGTGAATTCATGAAATAATTATAATTTAGGAAATAAAGTCAAGTCACAAGGGGCATTATTACAATTGCATCCAAAAATTTCACCACTGCACCTCTGCTATAATTAAACTAAAAACCCTTGATTTTAACTCCTGTTTTGCACTGATATGAAATCCCCAAATTCTACACCCTTATTATTATTACCAAAAATCCATCTTTCATCCATTGACTAAAGCCAAAATAAGAGGACCAAAAGCCACCATTTTACACTCATCTCTAAAGTGGTTATTGTTGGTATCACAGAAAAAGAATTCATAATTACCATAATGTTTTAACAGCTTTCACTACCTAATTCCCGTATCAATTTAGAGTAACCATTTGTGTATTGGTATCTGTGGAACTAGTTACATGATTCTTTTAATTAGATATTTATGGAGCAATTAGTGTAAACATAATATATCCACCTAGATCCAGGCATCCATATATTTTAAAATTATTCATTATAAGATAAGATGTAAGTTGAACAAATATGCATTGTTTTAGCAATTATTAGTGGTATTGTTCTTTTGGATCATAAGAATTATTATAATGTAGATTCAGGTAGGAACTTAGGAACTAAAATTGTAATAACAATGTGAAGTTGTTCTTGTGTTATACTGAAAGATAATGTATATCAACAAGGAATTAAAATAAAAGTTGGCTTATGAACTATACATCACTCACCTGCGTAAACGGAATGAAACCCCAATCCCAAATTCACGAGTTCTGCTGCGCCACAACAATAACGGAATGAAACCCTCAAATTATGAGTTCTCCTGCGCTGCAACATTAGCATGCATGTTCATCAATTCATAAATTCACAGTATATCAAAACCCCAAATTGCAACCCTAAAATCGGAACCCTACCCTCTCAGATTTTAGAAACCAAAAGAAGGTGAATACATACCTCCTTGACGATGGTGAGCGAATAAAGACAGGCTTTCAGTCGAGCAAAGAGTCTTCCTGATGTCAACGCCCAGCGAAGAGAACCGGCATTGAAGATGAGTAGCGGCGTGGTGAGTGGTGAGTGGTGAGTAATGAAGGTGAGTGGTGGAGATGGTGACTCCGTGAACGGTGACGCCGTGAGTGGTCTTCTCTGATTTGGGGGCAGGGTGATGATGAAGGGAATCGTCGTAGCTAGATAGGGATCGCGCGCGAGTGTTATGTTTTCAGTGGCCAAGTAATTTTTTTTTATTTGCCTAATAAGTGTCTGTACGCGTGAATGTATCATTTGGTGAAAGGTGAAAAAAATTTACTAAGTGTTAGATAGTGGACATTTGACTTGAAATATATTAGGCAAAACTTTTAAAATGCACCTGAAACATGACAAATAGGCTACATTTTAAAAGTGCTCTCTTTGGTGTAAAAAGTGAACCCATAACTCTTAAGTTAAGGCTACGCTTTATAAGTGATCTTTATAATATCTAAGGCATCACTTTTCAAGTGATGCCACAAATGTGATTCCTATTCTCCTACAAAAAGGAAACATGGAGAAAAGCGTAGCCTATTCCTAGAATAGGCTACGCTTTTCAAATGTAGATTAAAAAAAGTGTGGCTGAATGGGTGTTTTTCTTGTAGTAAAAATATTTATTTTTAACCTTTACTTTCCCACTTGAATATGGGTTACTTGAGACGGATGGTCAACTTAGAGCTCTTTGTGGCTTTAAGAGTAAGAGGGAGATGGGTAGTGGTTGGAGTTGTCATGCAAGGTTTCATATGGTTGCATGCTTCAATTTGAAGTGCAAGGATTGGTGTAGCACTTGATTGAATGGGTCTAGGAAGCTTTTTGGATGCCTTAGTAAGAATTTAGATTACTTGCCACCCAGCTGGAACAAGGATGATCAACTTGAAGACGGGTGTAGAAACAAGATTTGGGATCCCGACATACAAGAGGATCAATTTTGGGAGCTCGAAGCTTGTGAAGAATTTCATCAAGGCTTGGTGAATTTATTTGGAGATGTTAAAGCTTATTGGAAGTCCAAGCATTGGTGGAAGTTTCAAGATGAGTTCAAGCACAAGCCACCATGACAAGGAGCTCACCAAATGTCCAACTTAAGGACAATAACTAAAAGTGCTAGGTGTGAGACAACCCACCATGGTATGATCTTTCCTGTTTATTCGTTTTATTTTATTCATATCAGTATTCAATTCCAGTTCTGTATGTGTACTTTTATTTTGCTTTTTTTTAAAAAAAAGGGCAATCGACGCACGGGCATCCACGACGCGTACGCGTCATATGTGAATGCGAGAATAATAGGTATTGAACAGAAAGTTGGGCAGGAGTGGCGCTGGAAGTGTGCTTTACGCATAAGCAAGCCCACGCGTACGCGTGAGGTCGCTTGCGTTTTCAGCAACCCACGCGTAAGCGTCCCTGATGCGCACGCGTGGATAGGGAAATCGGCGTAATAAGCGTGCTAACCCGAGAGTTATGCTACCCTCACGCTGGAACTGTGCTAGAGGAACAAAATCACCCACGCGTATGCGTCCCTGACGCATGCGCGTCCTTTCGCTTTCAGACCACCCACGCGTACGCGTGGGAGACGCTTGCGCGTCGCATGGCCAATTCAGTTTTCACGCTTACGCGTGATGCATGCGTGTGCGTCACACCTGGTTTTTCATCTCTTACTTCTTTCTTCTCTCCTTTCTACTTCTTTCTTCCTCCTTTCTTACTTTTTTCTTCTTTATTTCTTTAACTTCTCATCCTTATTCTCTTTTATTTTATTTTCCTTATTGCATTTACATACCTTCACTCATTGCATTTTAATTTTGTGCATGTTTTTATTTTCTTTTCTAAATTTGATACTTTTTCTTTGGTGTTGAACATTCTTGCTCAACTGTTGAATATCTCTTGCATTCTTTTGGTGCTTAGTGACTTGTTTTACACTGTTGGATGATATTATTTATCTGTCAATGCAAATCTTTGCTGAAAAAGAACTGCAGATGCTATTGGATTCTAACCTCCCTACACTCAAAGTGGATTTTCTGGAGCTACAGAAGCCCAATTGGCGCGCTCTTAATTGCGTTGAAAAGTAGACATCCTGGGCTTTCCAGCAATATATAATAGTCCATTCTTTGCTCGAGATTTGATGGCCCAAATAGGCATTCCAAGTCAGCTCAAGAATTCTGGCGTTTAACGCCAGAACTGGCATAAAAACTGGAGTTAAACGCCCAAACTGGCACAAAAGCTGGCGTCTAACTCCAAGAAAAGTCTCTACAAATGAAAGCTTCAATGCTCAGCCCAAGCACACACCAAGTGAGCTCCGGAAGTTGATTTTTACACTAAACACCTAGCTTACTCATTTTTTGTAATCCTAGGTCATCAGTTTACTATAAAAACTACTTTTAGTGATTCATCTTGTACCTCATGTCACTTTATACATTTCATATTGTATTCTCTACGGCATGAGTCTCTAAACCCCATTGTTGGGGTGAGGAGCTCTGCTGTTCTTCATGAATTAATGCAACTACTACTGTTTTCCATTTTATCACGCTTGCTTCTATTCTAAGATATTCATTCGCACTTCAACCTGATGAATGTGATGATCCGTGACAATCATCATCATTCTCACCTATGAACGCGTGCCTGACAACCACTTCCGTTCTACATGCAAACAAGCTTGAATATTTATCTCTTGGGTTTCTAATCTAAGATTGGAACCTTCGTGGTATAGGCTAGGATTATTAGCGGCCATTCCTGAGATCCGGAACGTCTAAACTTTGTCTGTGGTATTCTGAGTAGGATCTGAGAAGGGATGACTGTGACGAGCTTCAAACTCGCGATTGTTGGGCGTGTGACAGATGCAAAAGGATCAATGGATCCTATTCCAGCATGATCGAGAACCGACAGATGATTAGCCGTGCGGTGACAGCGCATTTGGAACATTTTCACTAAGAGGACAGGAAGTAGCCATTAACAACGGTGATGCCCAACATAAAGCTTGCCATGGAAGGAGCCTTGCGTGCATGAAGAAGAAGATAGTAGGAAAGCAGAGATTCAGAAGACAAAGCATCTCCAAAGCCTCAACCTGTTCGTCATCACTGCATAACAAGTATTTATTTCATGTTCTTTTACTTTTTACAATTAAATATGAGAATTATTGATATCCTGACTAAGAGTTACAAGATAACCATAGCTTGCTTCAAGCCGATAATCTCCGTGGGATCGACCCTTACTCACGTAAGGTATTACTTGGACGACCCAGGGCACTTGCTGGTTAGTTGTGCGGAATTGCAAAAGTGTGATTGTAATTTCGTGCACCACCATCGGCTTCTACTATTTTCCCACTTGCATGTTGTAGCTACCATGTAATTGAGACCTTTATTATTTGGCATTAACCCAACCATATTTTATTTGTTTTCTATCTTTGTTTTTGGGTTATTTTTCTTCTTTTTCCTCTTCTTTCAAGATGGCCACCCGAAGAGAAAGGAAAAGCTTCTCAATGGGGCAACAGACAAGTCCATTTGCACAATCTTTGGAGAAAAGCATCAGTTATAGCAACCCGTCCACTTGTACATCTTCGCATGCACCGAGGACGGTGCAATCTTTAAGTGTGGGGAGGTCGATACCGACTTTCGTGGGTTAGTTACCTTCTTTTCAACACCAATGTTTTATTTTTCTTGTTAGTTGTTGCATTTGCACGTTTGATTGCATGTTTGCTTGATTTTGTGCATATTTTACCACTTCTTGGTTGGAGTGATAAGTTCTTTTTCAAGACCCATTTTATAGCATTTCACTAATTTAAATTAAAACTTTTTTTTGTTAAACTTGTTTGAAGATTATAATTTGGAACATGGTTTATAGCTAAGAACACAAAACCCGTGAGTTTTTGAGCTTATTTATATGGTAACATTATTTAACGATAAATTTTATTCTTGTGTGTTCTCTTCTCTATGATTGTAATCTATAGTTTGTTCTATTTTATATGTCCATTGTTTAGTGTATTTACATGCATACATATGATTGAGGCCATCATTTGTTATTAGCTCACTTATCCCAAATAGCCTACCACTTCCATTTACCTTTGGTTGCCATCATGAGCCTTTTAACCCCCATTTGTTCTATATTTTACCACATCACTAGCCTTAAGAAGAAAGACAATTAATTAACCCCACTGAATCTTTGGTTAACTTAAGATATATTTTGTGTGTCAATTAAGTGTGGAAAATTGTAGAAACTTGGGTTGATGAGAAAGTGTTGAGTCTTATTGACAAGATATTGGAGTTTTGGGTGCATATTTATGTGAAACCAGAAAAACCATATGCATTGATATGTTATGTTTGCTTTTATTTTTACCTTTTTAAAAAAAATAAAAATAAAAAAATAAAAAAAATAAAAAAATAAAAAAAATAAAAAAATATAATACATATATAATATAAGTAGAATAAATGAATAAATAGGAGACAAAATTACCCCAATGCTAAGTTTAATAAAAGATCAATGCATATGTGGTGAAATTAAAGAAAATTTGATACATGAGTATGTGAAATATACAAAAGTGAGATCAAGGGTAGCTAGGCATGATTTTAGAATTTTATAGAGTGTGTGTATGTTAGGTGCTAGCTTAGGTTAGTCAAGGATTCAATTCATAGCTCACTTGGCCATACATATATCCTTACCCTTACCTTAGCCCCATTACAACCTTGAAAAGAACTCATGATGTTTGCATTGGTACACTAAATTTTTGTTGATTAGTTAGATGAAGAACAAAGTTTTAGAAAGTATGACTAGAGAAGAGCAGAGTGATTAACCCTAGACACTTGAGAGATTAGAGTGCATATACACTACCAATGAGGGTTCAATGCTTGATTCTATGTTCCCTGCTTTCATGGGCTACCTTCTTACAAGTTTACTTGTCTTTTATTTTGTAATTTGAATTAGTGAAATCAGATTTATGTTTGTCTTGGAGAACTTGTTTACTTTTAACTAAGTGGATAGAAACATCTTAGCATAGAGTTGCATTCATATGTAGGTTGCATTTCATGAGTCTTAGCTTTCCCCATTTATCCTTTTGTCTCCTTGAGCTTAGCATGAGGACATACTAATGTTTAAGTGTGGGGATATTGATAAACCACTATTTTATGGTTTATCTTGTGCTCAATTGAGTGGTTTTTATCAAGTCTTTGCACACTTATGCATACAATTTGCATGATTTTACAATTCCTTCCCAATTTTGTTCTATGGTTGAAAACTTGCTTCCTACGCCTTTAAATTGTGTATATTTAATTCTCCTTTATACCATTCGATGCCGTGATCTGGGTGTTTAGTGTTTTCAGGCTTTATAGGGCAGAAATGGCTTAGAGGATGGAAAGGAAGCTTGTAAAAATAGAAGGAACACAAGAAACCAAGGAGTTAACCAGCGAGGAGCGACGCGTGCGCATACCTGAGGCGTGCGCATGATTTGGAGATTTGTACAGCGACGCGTGCACGTACCTGACGCGTACGCGTGATACGCGAAGATGACCAGCGACGCGTACGCATGACTGACGCGTACGCATGACATGTGCCACGTGCAGAAATTACAGAAGACGCTGGGGGCGATTTCTGGGCTGTTTTTGGCCCAGTTTCAAGCCTGAAAAACACATATTAGAGGCTGTAGAGTGGGGTAATCATTCATTCATTGACACAATATTCATTCACATAATTTTAGGTTTTAGATGTAGTTTTCTAGAGAGAGGTTCTCTCCTCTCTCTAGGTTTTAGGATTTTAGGTTTAGCTTTTCTTAATTTCAGATTTCTACTTTGTTTCAATTTAGGTTTCTTCTACTATTATTGATTCTATACTTTAGTCATCTATTTCCCTTTGTGATTTTCTTATTTTTGCTAATTTGGTTTATGAACTCTTCATGTTAGATTCAATTTTCTTATTAATGCAAGTTGAGGTATTTTATGTTTAATGCTCTTTCCTTCATTTGTTTTCATTGATTTTGCAATTGGTTGTTTAGATTTAATATTTTCTTATTAATTTTTTATGTTTTTATTTTGCGCCTTCCAAGTGTTTGATGAAATGCTTAGGAGGATTTTAATTTAGACTTTTGTGTTCTTGGCTTGGGATGGTAACTTAGGAACTCTTGAGTTACTAATGTCCAAGTAATTGATGGTTGGAGCCATTAACTCTAGTTCTCACTAATTGAATTAGTGGAGAGCTAGGACATATGGACTTGAATTGATATAGCTCATTTGACTTTCCTTTACTAAGTTAGAGGATGATTTAATGGGATTGATCCTTGTAATTATCATGTTGTGGTTAGTGATAAGGATATAGATCCTTGACCACCAAACCTTGCCAAGACCTCTTTTTGTCAGTTGATTTCTCTTGCAATTTACTTTTCTTATTTCTTATTCAAAAACCCCAAAAACATACAATCTGATAACCAATAATAAATACACCTCCCTCAATTCCTTGAGAGACGCCCGAGATTTATATACTTCAGTTTAATTTTATTGGGTTTGCTTAAGTGACAAACAAATTTTTGTATGAAAGAATTCTTTGTTGGTTTAGAAACTATACTAGCAACGAGAATTTATTGTGAATTTCTTTACCACACAAAAATCTGTTCATCAAAATTACTGTGGGCAACGACCGTTCTACGATGCATCCCAAGACAATAGTTATGGTGGACCCTTTCGTGACAACCAACCTCTACCAAATTACTATGGTCAAGAGCCATTCCAGGGTGCGTACTAAGACGATGGATATGGTGGACTCCCTTGTAGTTACCAATAAGCTCCACCATATCAATCTAATGGATGTGGTAGTCCTTCCTGTACTTGTCGACAACCACCACCATATGCTTATGGACCACCCACTCAATATAACTTTGAACTACCATACTCACAAGCCCCCTACTACCAAACACCCTCATATGAGCCTAACCCATATCCACCATACCAATCACCCTATGAGCCATATGAACCATGTATGGAACCACCCCAATTCCAATCCAATTACTCCCAAGAACCACCACCTCTATACACACCTTGTCTATATCCATCAACCCAAGAGCCATATGATCCTAATTTTGCAATCCAAGCAGAACAAGAATCAAAGGATCATCTCAAGAAAACAATGGCTAAAGAATCTCAACTTGAGAACAAGGGATTGAAGTGTGTTGTACAACAAGTGGAAAAGATGGAGAGTATGGAACCACCACACCCTTATCATGATGAACCACCCTCATATCATGAACCTTTTCTCCCAACTAATAAACCCTCATATCCACCCAATTCTTCAATGAATGACACACTAAGTGTTCTTCTTCAAGGGCAAAGAGAGATGCAAAGGATGACACAAGAGTTTGTAGCTACCTTGACCGAGGTAGTAGGTAATTTTTCCTCTCTGCGCTTCGATAATCAAGGCACTCCCATGGCTACATGTGGAGAATCATTAGAAGAGCGTAGCATGAAGGAGACACTAGAAACTCTGGTGGACAATGAGGAACGTGATTTTGTATTGGAACAAGTGGAGGAAGTCGTAATAGCTAAAGAGGAAGAAGTGGTTGAAGACTTAGGAGACGCTGAACCTCCATGGGAATCTAGAATTGTAGAGTATTCCTCCAAGAAGATTGAAATTAATGTCAAGAAGGCTAGTGCACAACCTCTATGGCATATTCCCTATGAAGACTTGGATAGGATAGATTAAGAAGCAAGCTCCCTTGGTGATGAGGATCATGAATCAAGTCCTCCTAATGATGAATCTACATCTGCAAATGTAGTCCTTGAATATGAAGACCCTTCTCTGATTGAGTCTGAGAATGATGTAGAAGCGGAAGTCCTTCGAAAAGGGTGGACGGGAGTTGAGTACCCTTTGTCAAGAACGTTGGAGACTTCTCCACCTAGGTTGTCATCTACCCCTTCATTTAAGTGGGTAAGGCTTGTCTCTATTCGCCTTACCGTCCCACTTGAATATGGTATTCTTGAAACAGATGGTTAACTTAGGAGACTTTGTGGAATTAAGCATAAGAGAAGGACGTTTAGTGGTTGGTTGGATCTAAGAGAAGAGTTTGGTACTTGACGTAGCGAAAACTGGCGGATTAAGAAATTAATATAAGAGATATGTTGCAAGTACAGTTCTTAACCAACAAAAATCCGCTTATCAATTTAGAAGAGTTGTCACAAAATTAGAATTTAAAATACTGGGAGTATGAATCCTAGGTCGTCTCCCAACGAGTTGCAGAAAGATGTGCTATTCTATTAATCAGATGTTTTCCAAAATGGTTTTGAGTTTGATAAACAGAAAATTAAATCAGAGAATTTATGTAATTTAAATAAAATTCTTGACTGGGAGTAGATTGATCGGAAGTTCTATCCTTGTTGGAGTTCTCCCAAGATTAATTGATAATTGAAGGTTGTTCTACTCAGTTATCCTTTACTGGTTAGAGGAAAGTCAAGCAAGTTAGAAGTCTACTCCTGTTCACAAGTTCTAATCCTCTCCGTTGGGAAGGAATAGTGTCAGTGACTAGAGAGCCATCCAACAATAAACCCAATTACAATTTTACTCTTGAGCATTCCAACTCAAGGTTCTCCTCTCAATCAACTCCCAATCAAGTTAGAAAACTACTCAGTCATTATGAATGTAAACTTCACAAAATAAGAAAGGAAAATAAAGGAAGACATGATAAATAATAATAAAAAAGATCAATAAAAAAAATAAAAATAGTTCTTGTATGAATAAATTCTAAAAATAATCCAATAGTAATTCTGAACAAATTAAGGATTTGAAAGAGTAAGTGACAAGTAAGGAAAACAAACTAGAATGATGAAGTCTTGGCGGAGGTAATAACTCTTCTCAATATCCCAATCCAAAAAGCAATAAAAACAAAATTCTAAGAAATATGAATGTGTAGAGAGAAAACCTAGAGGAGGAGTAAAGTCAGATCTAAAAACTAAAAATTATGCGGAATCGATCTCCCCCGCGGTCTCTGCATGTTCCCTGGCTCTAATATGCTTTTCTGAGCCAAAAACTGGGTTAAAACATGGCCCAAAATTGCCCCTAGCAAATTCTGCAGATTCTGCAGATCGCGCACGTCATGCGATCGCGTCATCCACGCGTTCGCGTCATCCAGCATTTTGCCTTGCCACGCGTGCGCGTCGTCCACGCATTCGCATCACTCGTGCAGTTTCCAATCCATGCGTTCGTGTCAGGTACGCGAGTGCGTCACTAAGATTTCTCCATTTCGCGCGGTCACGTGAGCCATGCGTCCGCGTCGCTTTTCGCTAGTCATCCCCTTAATTTCTTGTGTTCCTTCCATTTTTGCAAGCCTCCTCTCCAATTTCCAAGTCATTCATGCCCTATAAAGCCTGAAACACTTAACACAGGGATCACGGCATTGAATGGAATAAAGGAGAATTAAAATACATAATTAAAAGTCTCTAGGAAGTAAGTTTTCAACCATGGAGAAATTTTGGGAAGGAGTTGTAAATACATGCTAATCATATGAATAAGTGGGTAAAGATTTGATAAAAAATTCCACTAATTCAATTCTTATACAGTAACAACAAATAAAAAATGCAAGAAGGTAGCTCATGAAAGCAGGGAACATAGAATTTAAGCATTGAACCCTCACTGATGATGTATGTACACTCTAGTCTCTCTAGTGTATAGGGTGATCACTCTATCCTTCTCTAATCATGCTTTCTAATTTTTGTTCTTCACCTACCAATCAACAACATTTAATGTACCAATGCGAACATCATGAGGTCTTTTCAAGGTTGTAATGGGGCTAAGGTAAAGGTAAGGGTATATATGGCTAAGTGAGCTTATAGATTGAATCTTTAATTAACCCAAGCTCTCACCTGATCATATATGTATATTCTATATAACTAAATTTCATACCTAGCTACCCAAAATTTTCTTTTCACATTCCATACTCAGGTATCAACTTTATTTTAATTTTATCATATCTGCATTGATCTTTGAATTTTAACTTAGCATTGGGGTAATTTTGTCCCCTTTTTCATTTATTGAAATTTTTTAAATTAAATTTTTTTAAATTTTTTTATTTAAATTTATTATTATTATTATTGTTTTTTTTTTTGAACATGAAAATAAACATAGCTTATCAATGCACATGGATTTTTAATTTTTATAGTCTCACATGAGTAGGTACCCAAATTCCCATTATATTTATCATGACACATTCCCTTATTATCTTTTGTTCCCACAATCTTCCCATACTCAATTAACACACAATTCTATCTTAAACTAACCAAAGATTCAATTGGGATATATAATTGTTTTTCCGCTTAAGGCTAGTGATGTGGTAAAATACAGAACACATGGATTTAAAGGCTCAAAGTGGTTGACAAAGGTAACTTAAGGGGTAGGCTTAATTTGGATAAGTAAGCTAAACAAATAATGGCCTCAATCATATGCAAGCATATAAATATATTAAACATTGGACATATAGGATGAAACAAAATATAGATTACAATCATAGAGAAGTAAACACACAAGAATGAAATATTTATGGTTAAATAATGTAACCATGTAACTAAGCTCAAATCTAACGGGTTGTGTGTTCTTAGCTTTTTGAAACTATGTTTCAAATACAACTTCATGCAAATTTAACATAAAAGTTTTGATTAAAATTAGTGAAATTTTTGTTCTAAAATAAAATAGGGTCTTAGAAGAAACTTATTATCTTTTCAATCAAGTAGAACATGCATGCAACTAACCTATTACTATGCAATTTACCCTATTCTACAAAAGAAAAACTAACTAAATATCCTATTTTATTGGTGTTAAGGAAGAGAAATTACCTCTGGAAGTCAAGTACTGACCGACCTCCCCACACTTAAGGCTTTGCACCGTCCTCGGTGCCATCTGTCAGGAACAAAGGTGGGCTGGTAGTAGTATCTCCACAGTCGGGACCGTCATGGCTCCCTGTGCTGGTAAAGGAAGTGGAGTCCGGAGTATCTGGGTCTTTGTCAGGTCTGTGGTTGCCTGTGAGTAGCTCCTTAAGGTATTTGAATTGGCGCTGGTTGCGGCGCTCTCGCAGCTTCACTTTTTGGTCTTGCCGGTCCAACCTCTCCAGTATTTGATGGAGCAGCTGACTTGTTGAAGGTGTTTGTGGTGTGGAAGGGGGAATGTCTGTAGCTTGTTCTGCGGACTGGCTAGTAGCGGCTGTTGGTGGCCTGAGATATTTCCTGTTAGGGACGTACTGATCATCCCTTGGAAGCATGGCTTTGGTGTCCCCAGTTCTGTAGGAGACTCCGGCTGCTAAGACAAAATCTGAGACCAAGGCGGGAAAAGGTAAGTTGCCCGCAATTTGTACGTGTCCTATGCCATTCCGGATGTGTCTCGGTAGGTTTAGAGGCTGGTCTATAAGGATACACCAGAGTAAAACAGCCATGTCTGCAGTGAAGGAGGACTCATGAGTGCTCGGAAATACGTAATGGGACATAATCTGTGCCCATACGCGAGCCTCCAAGGTAAGTGCTGAAGCCGATATCCCTTTGGGTCGGGATTGATGGTATCCGTAGATCCATCCGCTGCCAGGTTGTGCGATAACTCTGAGAATGGCGTCCCAGTCAAATTGGTATGTCTGGCCCTTGAGTGAGTCTTCTTGGAATGCGTCCAATCCTTCTGAAGCAGGGGGAAGATCTAAAGCTCGCTGAATAGCCTCTTCTGTAATGGGGATTTGCTTCTGACGGACATAGATAGCCTGCAGGGTTGGCAAGTGGAAATTAGAGTAGAACTCGACTACCCATGAGAGATTAACCTATCGTGGCTATCTTTGTAGGAATACCCAGTGTCTGTGTTCGATCTGCGGCTCAACAAATTCAGCAATACGGGTCGGGAGGATAAGCAGGTATTTGTTGTTGTAATTCCTTGCTGCTAGGATGGGGAACATCTGCTCACAGTAGCGGTTGGGAAATCGTGCAGTGTCCTTTGCTGGGAAGGCTTTCTCTTTTTCATCAACCTTTATAATCCTCTTAATTCGTTTTGTTGAGGGCTTAACTGCAGTTGAAGATGGCTCTGCTGCTAATGCTCTTTTTGTTCCTCTTCTTGCTGGTGGTTTGGGAGTAGCTTTCTCTTTTACTTTCTTGGTGGCCATCCTGAAAGGGAAAGAGAAAGTAATATGTAAAGCTAAGGGTTCGAGCAAGGGAGTGAATATTAGAGTAAGGATGTTAAAACTTCAAGGGTTAGAGCAGGGAAGGGAACCGGAAAGGTGGTAATCAATGCACATTAAAGATGAAAGATGTTAACACATGGTCATGACTACATGTGAAAAATCATCAATAGAAATATAGCAATTGCGTATGATGACAATTAAATGCAAGGTGTTTATTGGCATGCTAGCAAAGGCATGAGTAGCATAGATCAAGCATTCAATATCCAAGTTAGATTACCAAGCCTTTCAAACTAATAACCTGTTTGTAATAACAATTATATTTAAATAATATAATATAAAAAGGATTTTGTGAAAAGCAAGCATATAGAGTAGTAGAATGAAAGAAATCTAAAAATAGTACACAATGCCATATGGGCGTTTTCACAAACACATAGCATGCATGGTGAATAAGCTATTGAAAGTATTAAATTGAACATGCAAGCAACCCTTAAAAATTAATATATAATTGTCAAACAATTCCGTAACAATCCACAAGCATATCATAAGAAACAATGACCCAAATAAATTTCCAACACCAATTAAAAGAAAAAGAAAGAAAAAAGAAAACATGGATAATGAAATTAAAAAGAAAAAAGAAAAGAAGAAGAAAACATAAAAAAACAAGAAGAAGAATAGAAAAGTAAGGAGAGAAGAAGAAAAGAAAAACCTTGATAATGGTGGTGAGAGAGAGAAAGTAGAAAGTGAGAAATAAGGAAGAAGGAAGAAGAAGGGGGAAAGAGGAAGGGAAAAGAAAAAGTAGGATTTGGGGAAGAAAAGGATAAGATATTTTGGCAGATATGGGTATGTTGTGCGGCGCAAGCGACGCGGAGGCGTGGGTTACGCGTTCGTGCGAACAACGCGTATATGAATCGATGCGGACGCGTCGGTCATGCAGACGCGTGACTCGTTTTGTGCTACTGGCGCGCGGGCAGCCTCGCGCCCGCACAACTCTCTGTTCGAAACTCATTGTTGCCAAATTTCAAGATGACGCATTCGCGTGGTGGAAGCGATCGTGTGAATGGCCAAGACTGGAAAACGACGCGGACACGTGAGGCACGCGTTCGTGTGGTAGGGCTTGTGCGACTAGCATCATTCCAACCCCAGTCCAGTGTAACATTCTGCCATACACCCTTTTTTACATCGATTTCCAGGGCACGCGTTCGCGTGCTTGACGCGGACGCGTGGGAGGCATTTTTCCACATGACGCGGACGCATCGGAGACGCGGTCGAGTGGATCAAGTTGTGCTAAAGGCACGCCGCTAGCCGCGCTTTCGCATAACTCTGTTATGTTTGCTGTTCTTCCTAGGGCCAATACGACGCGGACGCGTCGGTGACGCTGTCGCGTCGCATGCCGCTTTCCTCCTCTCTCTTATCTTTTTTTTATGCAATTATGCAAATAAAGATGCAAACTATATATGCTAATAATGAGAAGAGTTATTGAAAGAGAAAAAAAACTAAGAAGAAAGAAACAAACGATCATACCATGGTGTGTTGTCTTCCACCGAGCACTTTGCTTTAACTTCCTTAAGTTGGACGCTCCACTAGCTCAGTCTTCTGCTGTTGGTGGATCCTCCAAGAGGAAGATCTCTAGCTCCATGTTTTTGTTTATCTTCTCACCATGATATAGCTTCAAGGGATGTCCATTAACTTTGATGAATTCAGAGCTTGAAGGATGACTTAGGTGGAAAACTCTGTATGGCTTGGCCTTCTCTACTTTATATGGAACTTCCCATCTTGATCTCAACTTGCCTGGCATGAGCCTCAGTCTAGAGTTGTAAAGGAGGACTAAGTCCCCAGGTTGGAACTCTCTCCTTTTGATGTGCTTATCATGCACAGCTTTCATCTTTTCCTTGTACAGCCTTGAGTTCTCATAAGCTTCTAGGCGAAGGCTTTCTAATTCTTGCAGTTGCAACTTCCTTTCAGCTCCGACTTTCTCAAATCCCATGTTGCACTCCTTCACTGCCCAAAAGGCTTTGTGCTCTAACTCAACTGGAAGGTGACAGGCTTTTCCATAAACTAAGCAGAAGGGACTCATCCCAATGGGTGTCTTGTATGCCGTTCTGTATGCCCAGAGTGCATCTTGTAGTCTGGTGCTCCATTCTCTTCTATGAGGTTTGACTATCTTCTGCAATATGCACTTTATCTCTCTGTTGTACACCTCGGCTTGCCCATTAGTCTGGGGATGGTAGGCTGTTGCCACTTTATGAATTATCCCATGCTTCTTCAGTAATCCTGTTAGCCTCCTATTACAAAAATGGGTGCCTTGATCGCTCACGATTGCTCGTGGTGATCCAAAGCGGCAAATAATATGGTTTCTAGCAAAGGAAACAACAGTGTTAGTGTCATCAGTGCGGGTAGGAATTGCTTCCACCCATTTAGAGACGTAATCTACAGCTAACAATATATAAAAATAACCATTAGAATTTGGAAATTGACCCATGAAGTCAATGCCCCAAACATAAAAAATTTCACAGAAAAGCATAATCTATTGAGGCATCTCATCCCTCTTGGATATATTACCAAACCTTTGGCATGGGGAACAAGATTTATAGAATTCAGCAGCATCTTTAAAAAGAGTAGGCCACTAGAATCCACAGTCTAAAATTTTTCTAGCTGTTCTTTGAGGGCCAAAATGTCCTCCACTCTCAGATGAGTGGCAGGCCTCTAAAATGGACTGGAATTCTGATTAAGGCACACACCATTTAATTACGTGTTCAGCGCCACATCTCCATAAATATGGGTCATCCCATATATAATATTTGGACTCGCTTTTCAGCTTGTCTCTTTGATGCTTAGTAAAGTTTGGAGGAAAGGTGCGGCTGACTAAATAATTAGCTACGGGCACATACCAAGGGACTACTTCAGATACTGCTTGTAAGTTGTCGAATGGGAAATTATCATTTATAGGAGTGGAAGTATCCTTAATGTGCTCAAGGTGACTTAAGTGGTCTGCCACTAGATTCTGGTTACCACTCCTATCCTTAATTTCTATATCAAGTTCTTGTAGTAGCAGTATCCAACGTATAAGCCTCGGTTTGGACTCCTTTTTAGCTAATAAATACTTTAGAGCTGCGTGGTCTGAGTACACTACTACTTTAGTACCAAGTAAATATGCTCGGAATTTATCCAGAGCGAACACAATAGCTAAGAGCTCTTTTTCAGTAGTAGTGTAATTAGACTGAGCAGCATCTAAAGTTTTAGACGAATAAGCAATGACGAAGGGGTCCTTACCTTCGCGCTGAGCCAACGCTGCTCTTACTGCATGATTGGAGGCATCGCACATGATTTCAAATGGCTGGTTCCAGTCTGGTCCTCTCACAATTGGAGCTTGAGTCAGGGCGGTCTTCAGCTTATCAAATGTTTGTTTGCAATCCTCACTGAACTCGAACTCAATATCTTTCTGTAGTAGTCTGGATAAGGGTAGTGCTACCTTACTGAAGTCCTTAATAAATCTCCTGTAAAAACCTGCATGGCCAAGGAACAAACGGACTTCCCTTACAGAGGAGGGGTAAGGTAAACTAGAAATAATATCCACCTTTGCTGGATCCACAGAAATGCCAGTATTAGACACAACATGTCCTAGTACAATCCCTTGTTTTACCATAAAGTGACATTTTTCAAAATTCAATACAAGGTTCGTACTAACACATCTATCTAACACTCTAGATAAACTATCTAAGCAAAGGCTAAATGAATCACCATAAATGTTAAAATCATCCATAAAAACCTCCATACAGTCCTCAATAAGGTCAGAGAAAAGACTCATCATGCACCTTTAAAAAGTAGCTGGTGCATTGCATAAGCCAAAAGGCATTCTCTTATAAGCATAAGTTCCAAAAGGACATGTAAAAGTAGTCTTTTCCTGATCTTCAGGAGCTATGTGAATTTGAAAATAGCCTGTATAGCCATCTAAAAAGCAATAATGGGATTTACCTGACAGGCGATCAAGCATCTGATCAATGAATGGCAAGGGGTAATGATCCTTGCGAGTGGCTTGGTTGAGACGCCTATAGTCAATGCAAACCCTCCATGAATTTTGCACTCTAGTTGTTAAAATCTCTCCATGCTCATTTCTTACTGTTGTGATTCCAGACTTCTTGGGCACCACTTGTACTGGACTGACCCATTCGCTATCTGAGATTGGGTAAATGATATCTGCTTCAAGTAACCTGGTCACTTCTTTCTTGACAACTTCTAAGATGGTGGGATTTAATCTTCTTTGAGGTTGACGAACAGGCTTTGCTCCTTCTTCTAGGAATATTCTGTGCTCACAAACTTGAGGGTTGATGCCTACTATATCCGCTAGGCTCCATCCAATTGCTTTCTTATGTTTTCTCAGTACACTGAGTAGCTGTTCTTCTTGTTAGGAAGTGAGCTCCCTCGCAATGATAACTGGAAACTTCTGCTTGTCCTCAAGGTAAGCATACTTAAGGTGTGGAGGGAGGGATTTTAATTCTAATTTCTGCTCATGGTCAGGCTCTGGATTATCTGGAGCTGGTGATAATGGCAAAGTGCTCTCATTGTCCTCTGAAAATGTCCCCACACTTGGACCTTGCCTTATGTACTTCTCTTCTAATTTCTCCTGGTGAAATTTAGCCACGGTTTCATCTATGATGTCACACTTGGAGATAGAATGATCTTCCAGGGGTGCTTCATAGCTTCATTTAAATTGAATTTCACTATTCTGCCATTTATTTCGAAAGAATAAGTTCCGGAAAATGCGTCCAGCTTGAACTTTGAAGTCTTCAGGAATGGTCTTCCAAGCAGGATTGATGATGGCCTTCCTGAGTCATTAGGGGGCATTTCCAGGATATACAAGTCAATGGGAAATGTGAGCCCCTTAATGCTCACTAATACATCTTCAGCAATTCCAAACACTATGATAATGCTTTTATCTGCTAACACAAAATGAGCTGCCGACCTTTTTAAGGGAGGGAGGCTCAAAGTATCATATATAGTCAAAGGCATTATACTAACACACACTCCTAAATCACACATGCAGTCAAAAAATATCACCCCCCAATGGTACAATTAACCATACATGGACCTGGATCACTACACTTTTCAGGTATACCTCCCATTAAAGCAGATATAGAACTACCTAAAGGAATAGTCTCTAATTCATTAATTTTGTCTTTATGTATACATAAATATTTTAGAAACTTTGCGTATTTAGCTACCTGCTGAATAACATCAAAAAGGGGAACAATTACCTCAACCTTTTTGAATATTTCTACCATTTTGGGATCAAGTTCCATTTGCTTTCTGGGCTTCCTTGCAATTTGTGGAAATGGAATAGGGAGGGTGTTTTCTGCAGCGTCTGTATTCTTTGGTGCTTCTTCCTGTGGTTAAGCTTCTTCTTCTTCAACCATGTCTTGTACGTCCTCTTCCTCTTCATCATCTTCTACCTCCACCACCTCTTCAGCTGGGGCGTGTTTTGGTGGGATTGGTGATGCACAGAAACTTGTCTGTCAACAAATTTTCTTCGGCAAGTATACCAAATTGTCGTCAACTAATAACTCACAAAAGAGTGAGGTCGAATCCCACAGAGATTAACGGATTAAGCAATCAACGATTAATTGATTATCCTAGTTAGACGAATCATATTGGAGTGATAAGCAACAAGGAAATGTAAATGGCATAAAAGTAAAGAAAGCAATAAAGTGCAGAAAAATAAAATGGCAAGAAAAGTAAATATAAGAACTAAAAATAAAATGAACATTGGGATCAAGAGATGTTGCAATCCTCCGGATCAAGTTCATTCTCATCTCTTCCTCAATCAATGCATTCATTGATCTCCTTGGCAATCTTAAGTGATTGAATTCCAATTCCTTGGTAATTCAATCTCTCAAATCTTGATCAATAGCCAATTCCTTGGTCAATTCTTTCTAGTAAAATCAAGAGAAAAGAAAGAAGAAGAATAATGAAAACTATTATTGATCCATCAAATTACAACAGAGCTCCCTAACCCAATGAAAAGAGTTAGTTGATCATTGCTCTACCAAAATAGAAAAGAAAGAAAGTGCAGAAAAGTAAAGAGGAATATTAAAACTAAAATTGAAACTTCAAAATTCATAAATGAAGAGTACAAAGAAAAGAAAAAGAAGGAAAATTGTGTGAGGGGAGGGAGTCCGAAGACCCCTCTTTAATCCCCCAATTCCAGTGTTTTCGTCCCCCCTTGAATGTATAAACTAAGGCCCTTATATAGGCTCTCCTAAATTACAAAATGAAAATTAAAAGTAAATTACAATTAAATGAAAATTTCTATTCTAGATGCTTCTTGTGGCCTTGATTGGTTGACACTTGTGGGCTTGCTTCCTTGAGGTTGGGTGGTCCTTGAAAGAGAAGTGAATCAAATTGAGGTCCAGGGTGACTTGGCGTCATTGGTGCCGTTAGCCATACTAACGCTACAAGTGTGGCGTTAGTGCTAAAGTTAGTGTGGCTAACGTCACACTTGCTACCCAGTTGGTGTTTTGGGGTTTAAAAGATGTCTCTGGTTTGTACTCCAATTTCATGTCCACTATAGAGTATTATATATCGTTGGAAAGCTCTGAATGTCAGCTTTCTAACGTAACTAGAATCACCTTAATTGGACCTCTGTAACTCAAGTTATGCTTCTTTGAAGTGGACAAGGTCGCTGGCATAGTCGCTAGCGTTACTGGAAAACGTGAGTCACAATAACGTTAGCGATCAAGGGATGAATATTGCCAGGTTCTGAAGTTCAAAATTACTGTCCACCCCATACTATTAAATATTTTTGAAAAGCTCTGGATGTCTACTTTCCAACTCTTTTAAAAGTGCATCATTTGGAGCTCTACAGCTCGAGTTACATTTCTTGGAAGGTGAAGAGGTCAGCTGGCCTTACTACAGGTTGATGCCATGTTTATATTTGCACTTTTGGGGCAGGTTTTTTCCCTCAAATTTAGTTTCCACCATGTAGTGCCATATATGGTTGGAAAGCTCTGGAATCCTTCTTTCCAATGCCACTAGAATCACCTCATTTGGAGCTTTGTGGCTCAAGTTATTCTTGTTTGAAGAAGGCATGGTCAGGCTGCAGGGTGAGATTTTTGCCTACGTTAATGTCCACATTAGTGTAATTAACGTGGCCATTAACTTGGGTCCTTCTTTGCTTCACAAACGTTAGTGGCATTCACCTTTTCCACTAACGTTGGCGTTTCCCTTTTCTTCCACGTTAGTTCCCACGTTAATGTAACAAACGTGGAAGCTAACGTGGGTTTTCTAGCTTTCGCAAATGTTAGTGGCATTCACTTTTTCTACTAACGTTGGCGTTTCCCTTTCCTTCCACGTTAGTTCCCACGTTAATGTAACTAACGTGGAGACTAACGTGGGTCTTCTTGCCCGTTACTAACGTTAGTGGTGTTTACTTTTACCACTAACGTTCCATGCTCTCCTTCTTCAAAGTTAATGCCACTAACTTTCTCACCAACGTTGGGGCTTCTCTTTTCTTCTACGTTAATGGCCACGTTAGTAGCACTAACGTAGCCACTAATGTGGCTCTTATCTGCTTCTTGTTACCTGAAATCAATCAAACAAAGTGCATCAAAGTCTTGCTCTTAATCATGGGATCATGCATCATCCATTTTATTATTCAATTCATGCATAATTCTCATGAAATCATTCAAAAATCACAATGTTTGCTTGAATCATGGTATGAATGCATTTTCAACCAAATACTTGCTTATTTCCTAAGAAAATGTATGAAACCAACCTAAAGCATACAAAAAATGGCTAGTAAAACTAGCCAAGATGCCCTGCCATCACAACACCAAACTTAAATCTTGCTTGTCCCCAAGCAAGAAAAGAACTATGCACAAAGAATTCTCTTAATTGGAATTCATTGAAGAATTGCTTATGATGCCTTAGTGGGTGAAGTGAATAAGTGACAGTGGGGTTAACTCTAATTTGTATGCTTATGCAAGGATTCCAGTGCTCATTAGTCCTTACATTTTGGAAGTCTTAGATCTGAGGACTTTCATTCAAATGATATTATGGAATCCTCTTTATAGATTGTCACCTTTGAAGCAGCACTTATTTTCTAGCATTTTTCTTTTCTTTTTGTATCTTGGCCTCGACTCTAGGTATCATGTCTCAAAGCGGCTTTTTAAGATAAGCTTTCAATCAATACTCCCAAACCAGTTGGTCTAGGATATTAGGTGTTGAAGCACCCCTTAGGATATACTTGCTCAAGCCTCTCTCTTTGACACAAATCCACCACAAGCATGTAACTAGGACAATAACTCTTTGAGTTCTTGTTTCTTTCTTTTTCTTCTTAGTAATTGATGCTCAGAGCCTTGGACTTGTTCTTTGTTTTTCTTATTCTTTTGTTTTCTTTTGTTACTGCTTCTTGGATCAATAGATGTTTGAGAAATTCCATAATACTTCTCTAAACTTCATTTCCTGTCTATGAGCTCCCATGCAAGTTTTCACAAACATGCAACCTCAATACACAATCATACAATCAGAACCTCCACTTTTCTTAATCTTTTGCTTGCCCCAAGATTTATAAAATTCTTCAACATTTTCCTTTCAAAAGAATGATTTTTTTGTTGCATTCTTAGAGATATTGGGTGCAAGTAAAACTCAAGATGATAATCATGATATCATACTAACATGTTACAAATCAAATATCAAATTATGCTTATTCACAAGGAGTAATCACACATGCATACAAAGAAAATAGAAGACAATCATGCAATTTAAAGTGCTGGAAATAAGTAAAAGGAAAAAGGAGCTTTACCACCTTGTAGTTCATCTTCATTGTTGTTGCCCTTTTCCTCCTATTCTTCCCCTTCCCACACCAAACTTAGAATGATTGCTTATACTCAAGAAACCATTAAGACAGTGGTGATGGGGTCTATGATGGATCATGAATATCTTAGAATGAAGTGTGCATATGCATGTATTTCAGCAAGCAAGATTAAGGATACAATAAAGGCACAAGAGATACAAACAGAGACATTTTGATTGCATTAATAAGTGGTGTGCTTGGTACCTTGCATGAAAGATAAGTGGCAACACCAAACTTAGTGTGACACTCTCAATTTAGAATGTTGCAAGTACCCAGTGAAGATTGAAAATCAAATTGTTGCATGACAACACCAAACTTAGAATGCAATCATATGCCAAATTATTGAAAGTAAACTAAGAAAGGAAAGAAAATGTTACCTACGATTGGGTTGCCTCCTAACAAGCGCTCTTTTAATGTCATTAGCTTGACATGTTGTTCATGAATTTCTTCCTCTTCTTCCAGTTTGTTAAGAGGAATGACCTCAAGAGGAAAGAGGAGCCAGTTAATGCCCCTTGTTTTGATTGCCTCTCCCCAGCAAGCCTTCTTCTGTTGTTAGCTTGAGTAAACTTGCTTGTTGGAGTAGGGGTGGGATCGCTTTTGGTTGACCTTTTCTTCTTCATGGATATTGTTCTTCTTTTCTTGGTCACCATCCTCTTTTTAGTACTCATGTTGATTACCTTCACCACTTTGATTTCAGTACTTGGGTGTTGTATGATGGTTGGAGCATCCTTTTCATCAAGAGCTTCTTGAATTGGTGGTTCAATGAACTCACCCTCTATGCAACTCTCTGTTTCATTGGAGTCTGGGCTCCCTTGATTGACTACCTCCCTTTTTCTTGACCTTTGAATGAACTCCTCTGTTTCTGGAGAGAGTGGAGTGGTCTCTTTTTGTGATCTCAGCTCTTCAATGAATTGTTCTTCAGAATAGAGTTGTGCATTCTGTCTCAATTTTTCTTCATGGTCTCTTTTTGCTATTTTCTCCTCTTCGTTTGTCTTTATTATTTCTTCAAGGAGGAGTTCTATCCTAGCGAGTCTCTCTTCTTCTCTACTTTTTTTGAGTTCTTCAATGATGAGTTTCATCCTAGCAAGTTTATCTAAAGGAGGTTGGGTAGGTTGTAAAGGTTGGTTGGGGTTGGCTTGTGAATGGAATTGGTTGTTTTGTTGTTGTGTGTTCTGAAAGTGGTATGACTCTTGTGGGTAGTGGATTGAGTTTTGTGGATGGTGAAATGAATTGTATGGATTTGGGATAGACTTTTGTGCTGAGGCATACTCAAATGATGAAGAATTTAGGCATGTAAAACTTGGAGGTGAGGTTGTATAATTAAGAGGTGATGGCTCTTGATGAATGGGGTATGAATGAGTGAAATCTCTTTGATTTTGATCTTTCCAGCCACAACTTGAGTAGTGATCAAATTCGCCAAAATATGGACCATTTTGTGGCTCTGAAAAATACCCTATTTCATGTTCTTGATACTCCCACCCACCATGAGCATAGTAAAGTGGATCATTCTGTGGTAGTGAAGAGTTTCCCATGAAATTTGTTTGACTAAAATATGATGGATGCTCCTTTCTTTCCTGCAAAAAGCTCTGTCTCAAACAATAATCACCAAAAGAAATTGGAATCTCCATTGTAATAAATGAAGGATTCTTAGTGAGTCAATATCACAAACAGTTAGTTAGCAAAAGAAAATAAGAAACAAAAGAAAACAACGACAAAAGAAAAGTGTCTAATCTAGTAAATCAATCAACCGGTAGTTTGTTAATCACAATTAATCCTCGGTAACGGCGCCATAAACTTGATGCACGGATACTTGTCTCTCAACAAATTTCCTTCGGCAAGTATACCGAATTGTCATCAAGTAATAACTCACAAAAGAGTGAGGTCGAATCCCACAGAGATTAACGGATTAAGCAATCAATGGTTAATTGATTATCCTAGTTAGACAAATCATATTGGAGTGATAAGCAACAAGGAAATGTAAATGGCATAAAAGTAAAGAAAGCAATAAAGTGCAGAAAAATAAAATGGCAAGAAAAGTAAATATAAAAACTAAAAATAAAATGAACATTGGGATCAAGAGATGTTGCAATCCTCCGGATCAAGTTCATTCTCATCTCTTCCTCAATTAATGCATTCATTGATCTCCTTGGCAATCTTAAGTGATTGAATTCCAATTCCTTGGTAATTCAATCTCTCAAATCTTGATCAATAGCCAATTCCTTGGTCAATTGCTCATGAGAAGAGATGAAGTATGGTCACTGATAATACCACATGTATTTCCAAATCAAAGTGTTGGTAGGATTATATGTCACTATATCCATCCAAACCCCAATTTGGTCCAACATGAGAAAGCATTTCTAGCATGTTCTCTTCATTCCTCTTTCAAGGTTCAGAAGATCCAAGTAATATCTTACGTGAGTAAGGGTCGAATCCCACGGAGATTGTTGGTATGAAGCAAGCTATGGTCACCTTGCAAATCTCAGTTAGGCAGATATAAATTGATAATGGTGTTTTTGAATAATAATTAATAGAATAGGGATAGAAATACTTATGTAATTCATTGGTGAGAATTTCAGACAAGCGAATGGAGATGCTTTCATTCCTCTGAACCTCTGCTTTCCTGCTATCTTCATCCAATCAGTCTTACTCCTTTCCATGGCTGGCTTTATGTGATACATCACCACTGTCAATGGCTACTTTCGGTCATCTCTCGGGAAAATGATCCAATGCCCTGTCACGGCACGGCTATTCATCTGTCGGTTCTCGATCATGCTGGAATAGGATTTACTATCCTTTTGCGTCTGTCACTAACGCCCTGCAATCGCGAGTTTGGAGCTCGTCACAGTCATTCATTCATTGAATCCTACTCGGAATAACACAGACAAGGTTTAGACTTTCCGGATTCTCTTGAATGCCGCCATCATTCTAGCTTACGCCACGAAGATTCTGATTAAGAGATCTAAGAGATACTCATTCAGTCGAAGGTAGAACGGAAGTGGTTGTCAGGCACGTGTTCATAGGGAATGATGATGATTGTCACATTCATCACATTCAGATTGAAGTACGAATGAATATCTTAGAAGCGAAATAAGATGAATTGAATAGAAAACAGTAGTACTTTGCATTACTCTTTGTGGAACAGCAGAGCTCCACACCTTAATCTGTGGAGTGTAGAAACTCTACCGTGAAAATACATAAGTAAAAGGTCCAAGCATGGCCGAGATGGCCAGCCCCCAAAACGTGATCAATCGATCAAAAGATAATCCAAAGATGTCTAATACAATAGTAAAAGGTCCTATTTATAATAAACTAGTCACTAGGGTTTACATGAGTAAGTAATTGATGCATAAATTCACTTCCGGGGCCCACATGGTGTGTGCTTGGGCTGAGCTTTAACTTTCCACGTGCAGAGGTCATTTGTGGAGTTGAACGCCAGGTTTTGATCCATTTCTGGCGTTCAACTCTGGTTTTGGATCCTTTTCTGGCGCTAGACGCCAGAATTGGGCAGAGAGCTAGCGTTGAACGCCAGTTTGCGTCGTCTAAACTTAGCCAAAGTATGGACTATTATACATTGTTGGAAAGCCCTGGATGTCTAATTTCCAACGCAATTGGAAGCGCGCCATTTTGAGTTCTGTAGCTCCAGAAAATCCATTTTGTGTACAGGGAGGTCAGAATCCAACAGCATCAGCAGTCCTTCTTCAACCTCTGAATCTGATTTTTGCTCAAGTCCCTCAATTTCAGCCAGAAAATACCTAAAATCACAGAAAAACATAGTAAAGTCTAGAAATGTGAATTTAACATAAAAACTAATAAAAATGTCCCTAAAAGTAACTAGATCCTACTAAAAACATACTAAAAACAATGTCAAAAAGCGTATAAATTATCCGCTCATCACAACACCAAACTTAAATTGTTGCTTGTCCCCAAGCAACTGAAAATCAAATAGGATAAAAAGAAGAGAATATACTATAAATTCCAAACTATCAATGAAACACAGCTTCAATCAAATGAGCGGGACTTATAGCTTTTTGCCTCTTGAATAGTTTTGGCATCTCACTTTATCCATTGAGGTTCAGAATGATTGGCATCTATAGGAACTCAGAGTTCAGATAGTGTTATTGATTCTCCTAGTTCAGTATGATGATTCTTGAACACATCATGAAGCATGATGGAGTGCTCTTGATGTACCACCCTTAGTTGTCCCATATTGGAACTCAATTCTCCTAGGGAGGTGTTGATTTGCTGTAAAATGTACTACCACTGAGCTATAGACCCTTGATGGAGGCTTTTGTCTTCCCTTTCCTCTTTCTAGAGGTTTCTCTGGCCTTAGGTGCCATCAATGGTTATGGAAAAAACAAAAAAGCTATGCTTTTACCACACCAAACTTGGAATTTTGCTCGCCCTCGAGCAATAAAAGAAAGAATAGATGAAGAAGAAGAAGAAATGGAGGAGAGGGAGAGTGGGAAGTGTTTCGGCCATATGGGAGGGTTTGGGTAGGAAATTGGTTTTGAATTTTGAAGGTAGGTGGGGTTTATGAGGTAGGTTTATGGGGAAGAGTGGATGGATGTGAATGGTGAAGAGGTGATGGGGAAGAGAGATTGAGGTGATTGGTGAAGGGTTTTTGGGGAAGAGTGTTTATGGGGTTGTGTGAAAGAGAGAGGTGAGAAGAAGTGAGTGGAGGTAGGTGGGGATCCTGTGGGGTCCACAGATCCTGAGGTGATCCTGTGGGGTCCACAGATCCTGAGATGATCCTGTGGGGTCCACAGATCCTGGGGTGTCAAGGATTTGCATCCCTGCACCAATTAGGCATGCAAAATGCCTTTGCACACAACTCTGCGCATTCAGCGCCAGGTTGGTGCCCATTTTGGGCGTTCAACGCCCATTTACTAGCCATTTCTGGCGTTGAACGCCAGAACCATGCTTGTTCTGGGCGTTCAGCGCCAGAATGCTGCCCATTTTGGGCGTTCAGCGCCAGAACCTTGCTCTGTTCTGGCATTGAACGCCAGGCAGATGCTCCTCCAGGGTGTGATTTTTCTTCTGCTGTTTTTGATTCCGTTTTCAATTTTTATATTTATTTTGTGACTCCACATGATCATGAACCTAATAAAACATGAAAAACAAAAACAAAATTAGATAGATAAACATTGGTTTGCCTCCCAACAAGCACTTCTTTAATGTCAATAGCTTGATAGTGGGCTCTCATGGAGCCTTACAGATGTTCAGAGCATTGTTGAAACTCTCCAACACCAAACTTAGAGTTTGGATATGGGAGTTCAACACCAAACTTAGAGTTTGGTTGTGGCCTCCCAACACCAAACTTAGAGTTTGACTGTGGGGGCTTAGGTTGACTCTGCTTTGAGAGAAGCTTTTCATGCTTCCTCTCCATGGTTGCAGAGGGAGATCCTTGAGTTTTAAACATAAGGGAGTCCTCATTCCATTGAAAGACTACTTCACCTCTGTCAACATCAATCACAGCTCTTGCTGTGGCCAGGAAAGGTCTTCCTAGGATGATGGATTCATCCTCTTCCTTTCTAGTATCCAGGACTATGAAATCAGCAGGGATGTAAAGGCCTTCAACCTTTACTAACACGTCCTTTCAGGTTCTGGATCTGCTTCCACAAGAATGTTCTTATCCTTGCTCCTGCTCATATGACAAAGAAGAGGGCACAGAAAAATAATAATAATAATAGAGATCCTTTATACCACAGTATAGGGATCCCTGTGTGAGTGGAAGAAAAGAGGGAGATAAAGAATGTAATGTAATGGAAGAAACACAACTATGAGGAGGGTAAAGATGTGAGATGAGATGTTAGTAGATGAATAAATAAATAGAATAAGATGGGAGAGGGAGAATTTTCAAAAATAATTTTTGAAAAAGGGTTAATGATTTTCGAAAATGGTTTTTGGAAAAATGTTAGTATTTTTCGAAAATTTTTAAAATCAAAAATAAAAATAAGAATAATTAGTTAATTAAAAAGAAATTTTTGAAAAAGAGGGAAGATATTTTCGAAAATTAGAGAGAGAGAGTTAGTTAGGTAGTTTTGAAAAAGTTAAGAAACAAACAAAAAGTTAGTTAGTTAGTTGAAACAAATTTTGAAAAGATGAGAGGTTAGGAAGTTAGAAAAGATATTTTGAAATCAAATTTTTGAAAAAGATAAGATAAGAAGATATTTTTGAAAAGATATGATAGAAATTAGTTTTTGAAAAAGATTAGATTTTTAAAATCACAATTAATGACTTGATTCACAAGAAATCACAAGATATGATTCTATAACTTAAAGTTTGAATCTTTCTTAACAAGCAAGTAACAAACTT
>NC_029794.2:65517595-65529426 GCF_000816755.2 Arachis ipaensis
CATCAAGATCAAACAAGAAGACTTACCAAGAACAACTTGAAGATCATGAAGAACATTATGAATGCATGATAATTTTCGAAAAATGCAAGATGCACATGCAAATGACACCAAACTTATGACATGACTCATGACGCAAACAAGAAACACAAAAAATGTTTTTGATTTTTATGATTTTCTAATTTTTTTGGATTTTTCAAAAATTAATTGAAAAAGGAAAATAAGGATTCCAAAATTTTTAATATGAATTCTAGGAATCTTGCATTGTTATTCTAAAGCTTCAGTCCAGGAATTAGACATGGCTCACTAGCCAACCAAGCTTTCAATGAAAGCTCCGGTCCAAAACGCTAGACATGGCCAATGGCCAGCCAAGCTTCAGCATGTAATTCAGACAAGACATGCCTGACATACCCTACAGTCGTATAGCAGCTGATGGTTGGAAGCCTCAGTCCAAAAGAATTTAGACATGGCTTTACAGCCAGCCAAGCTTCACATGCTTCATGAAACACTAGAATTCATTCTTAAAAATTTTGAATCTAAATTTTTTTTTTCGAAAATAGGTGAGAAAATTTTGAAATATTTTTGAAAAAGTTTTGAAAAGAAAACAAAAACAAAAATTCCCTAATCTGAGCAACAGGATGAACCGTCAGTTGGTACGCGGAATTGTGATTACACTTTAATTATGTAAAGTTCATTGCTCTTTCTTTTCCTGAAAATGGCGCCAAAAATATGATGCCAAAACCACAGTTCACAACTCCGTGTAACTGACCAGCAAGTGCACTGGGTCGTCCAAGTAATACCTTACGTGAGTAAGGGTCGAATCCCACGGAGATTGTTGGTATGAAGCAAGCTATGGTCACCTTGCAAATCTCAGTTAGGCAGATATAAATTGATAATGGTGTTTTCGAATAATAATTAATAGAATAGGGATAGAAATACTTATGTAATTCATTGGTGAGAATTTCAGACAAGCGAATGGAGATGCTTTCGTTCCTTTGAACCTCTGCTTTCCTGCTATCTTCATCCAATCAGTCTTACTCCTTTCCATGGCTGGCTTTATGTGATACATCACCACTGTCAATGGCTACTTTCGATCATCTCTCGGGAAAATGATCCAATGCCCTGTCACAGCACGGCTAATCGTCTGGAGGCATCACCCTTGTCAATGGCTTCATCTTATCCTCTTAGTGAAAATGGTCAACGCACCCTGTCACGGCACGGTTATTCATCTGTCGGTTCTCGATCATGCTGGAATAGGATTTACTATCCTTTTGCGTCTGTCACTAACGCCCTGCAATCGCGAGTTTGGAGCTCGTCACAGTCATTCATTCATTGAATCCTACTCGGAATACCACAGACAAGGTTTAGATTTTCCGGATTCTCTTGAATGCCGCCATCATTCTAGCTTACGCCATAAAGATTCTGATTAAGAGATCTAAGAGATACTCATTCAGTCGAAGGTAGAACGGAAGTGGTTGTCAGGCACGCGTTCATAGGGAATGATGATGATTGTCACGTTCATCACATTCAGATTGAAGTACGAATGAATATCTTAGAAGCGAAATAAGATGAATTGAATAGAAAACAGTAGTACTTTGCATTAATCTTTGAGGAACAGCAGAGCTCCACACCTTAATCTATGAAGTATAGAAATTCTACCGTGAAAATACATAAGTGAAAGGTCCAGGCATGGCCGAGATGGCCAGCCCCCAAAACGTGATCAATCGATCAAAAGATAATCCAAAGATGTCTAATACAATAATAAAAGGTCCTATTTATAATAAACTAGTCACTAGGGTTTACATGAGTAAGTAATTGATGCATAAATTCACTTCCGGGGCCCACTTGTTGTGTGCTTGGGCTGAGCTTTAACTTTCCATGTGCAGAGGCCATTTGTGGAGTTGAATGCCAGGTTTTGATCCATTACTGGCGTTCAACTCTGGTTTTGGATCCTTTTCTGGCGCTGGACGCCAGAATTGGGCAGAGAGCTAGTGTTGAACGCCAGTTTGCGTCATCTAAACTTGGCCAAAGTATGGACTATTATAAATTTCTGGAAAGCCCTGGATGTCTACTTTCCAACGAAATTAGAAGCGTGCCATTTTGAGTTCTGTAGCTCCAGAAAATCCATTTTGAGTGCAGGGAGGTCAGAATCCAACAGCATCAGCAGTCATTCTTCAACCTCTGAATCTGATTTTTGCTCAAGTCCCTCAATTTCAGCCAGAAAATACCTAAAATCACAGAAAAACATAGTAAAGTCCAGAAATGTGAATTTAACATAAAAACTAATGAAAACGTCCCTAAAAGTAACTAGATCCTACTAAAAACATACTAAAAACAATGTCAAAAAGCGTATAAATTATCTGCTCATCAACAACTATCCAATTGGATGAAGATGGAAAGCTTTCTAGTAAAATCAAGAGAAAAGAAAGAAGAAGAATAATGAAAACTATTATTGATCCATCAAATTACAACAGAGCTCCCTAACCCAATGAAAAGAGTTAGTTGATCATTGCTCTACCAAAATAGAAAAGAAAGAAAGTGCAGAAAAGTAAAGAGGAAGATTAAAACTAAAATTGAAACTTCAAAATTCATAAATGAAAAGTACAAAGAAAAAAAAAGAAGGAAAAGTGTGTGAGGGGAGGGAGTCCGAAGACCCCTCTTCAATCCCCCAATTCCAGTGTTTCCGTCCCCCCTTGAATGTAAAAACTAAGGCCTTTATATAGGCTCTCCTAAATTACAAAATGAAATTAAAAGCAAATTACAATTAAATGAAAATTCCTATTTTAGATGCTTCTTGTGGCCTTGATTGGTTGACACTTGTGGGCTTGCTTCCTTGAGGTTGGGTGGTCCCTGAAAGAGAAGTGAATCAAATTGAGGTCCAGGGCGACTTGGTGTCATTGCTGCCGTTAACCATACTAACGCTACAAGTGTGGCGTAAGTGCTAAAGTTAGTGTGGCTAACGTCACACTTGCTACTCAGTTGGTGTTTTGGGGATTAAAAAGTCGCTGGCATAGTCGCTAGCGTTACTGGAAAACGTGAGTCACAATAACGTTAGCGATTAGGGGTTGAATATTGCCAGGTTCTGAAGTTCAAACTTACTGTCCACCCCATACTATTATATATTGTTGGAAAGCTCTAGATGTCTACTTTCTAACCCTTTTGGAAGCGCATCATTTGGAGCTCTACAGCTCGAGTTACATTTCTTGGAAGGTGAAGAGGTCAGATGGCCTTACTACAGGTTGATACCATGTTCATCTTTGCACTTTCGGGGCAGGTTTTCTCCCTCAAATTTAGTATTCACCGTATAGTTCCAAATATGGTTGGAAAGCTCTGGAATTCTACTTTCCAATGCCACTAGAATCACCTCATTTGGAGCTTTGTGGCTCAAGTTATTCTTGTTTGAAGAAGGCATGGTCATGCTGCAGGGTGAGATTTTTGCCTACGTTAATGTCCACGATAGTGTAACTAACGTGGCCATTAACGTGGGTCCTTCTTTGCTTCGCAAACATTAGTGGCATTCACCTTTTCCACTAATGTTGGCGTTTCCCTTTCCTTCCACGTTAGTTCCCACGTTAATGTAACTAACGTGGAAGCTAACGTGGGTGTTCTAGCCTTCGCAAACGTTAGTGGCATTCACTTTTTCCACTAACGTTGGCGTTTTCCTTTCCTTCCACGTTAGTTCCCACGTTAATGTAACTAACTTGGAGACTAACATGGGTCTTCTTGCCCGTTACTAACGTTAGTGGTGTTTACTTTTACCACTAACGTTCCATGCTCTCCTTCTTCAAAGTTAATGCCACTAACTTTCTCACCAATGTTGGGGCTTCTCTTTTCTTCTACGTTAATGGCCACGTTAGTGGCACTAACATAGCCACTAACGTGGCTCTTCTCTACTTCTTATTACCTGAAATCAATCAAACAAAGTGCATCAAAGTCTTGCTCTTAATCGTGGGATCATGCATCATCCATTTTATCATTCAATTCATGCATAATTCTCATGAAATATTCAAAATTCACAATGTTTGCTTGAATCATGGTATGAATGCATTTTCAACCAAATACTTGCTTATTTTCTAAGAAAATACATGAAACCAACCTAAAGCATACAAAAAATGGCTAGTAAAACTAGCCAAGATGCCCTGGCATCAATTGGCTCCTCCTGATTCCTCTCTTGCAGTGTGGTTCCGGACCTTAGGGTGATGGCATTGATACCACCCTTTGGATTGGATAAGGTTTGAGAAGGAATTCCACTGGAGCTTGCATGTTGAGTGTTTAAAGTATTAGATGATCCCATATGAGAGATGAGAGCTTGTATAGCAGATGTCAGACCGTTAAGTGAACTTTCCATGCTTCTTTGTCCTTGCGCAAGGGATTGAAACATCTCGTCATTCGGAGAGGAATTAGAATAAGTGATATGCGAAACTTGTTGTTGGTTGTGCTGTGGTCCTTGGGATTGCCTCAGGTGAGGTGCTCTGTAAGGCTGGTTCTGATTCTGCTGCCTGTTGTTGTTATTATTCCACCTCTGATTTCCCTGATTGTCTCTACCTCCTCTGTTATTGTTGTCCCTCCAACCCTGGTTGGAATTATCTCTCCAGCCATGGTTGGAGTTGTCTTGCCAACTCTGGTTATAGTTTCCACTTTGGTTGTAGTTGCCTCCTTGTTGATTGTATCCTTGATTCGGGCAGTCATAAAAGTTATGAGTAGCTGCTACAGTATTGTCTTCATATTGGAGCTGCGGACATTCATCAGTATAATTACTATAATCAGCACAGATTCCGCACACTCTCTGTGGAACCAACTGTTGGCCTTGTTGAGCTTGTTGTTGACTCAACTTCATCTGCCTCAGTAAGTTGGTCATTTCACATATACTCTGAGTCAGAGCAGTAGTCTCTTTTCTAGAAGATACCTCTGCAATAACTTTTGACCGGCTTTGTTTCTGCCTGTCATTTCGAGTAGATTCAGCTAAGACACTGATCGATTGCCATGCCTCATCAGTGGTCTTGTACTTTTTCATAGATCCATTGCTAGCACTTTCCAATGTGGTCTTATCTTGGGGCTTCATGCCCTGTATGACATAGCCGAGCAACACTATCTTGTCAATCATATGGTGGGGGCATGCTTCCAGAAGATTGTTGAAGCGCTCCCAGTATTCGTAGAGAGTCTCGGATTCGTCCTGAACAATCATGGAAATGTCTTTCCTCAGTTTATCAGTAACTTCAGCTGGAAAGAATTTTTCTAAAAATTCTCTTCAGAGTGTATCCCAGTTGGAAATAGTTTCTCCAGGTTGAGTGTAGTACCACTCTCTCGCCTTTCCCTCAAGAGAGAATGGGAAGGCTTTTAACAAAATAGAAGTTTCATCTGCACCATCACGCCTGACAGTAGAACAGGCTACCTGGAAATCCCTAAGGTGCTTGATAGGCTCTTGAGCAGGTAAGCCATGAAACTTAGGCATCAAGTTGAGTAGTGCAGTCTTTAGTTCAAAATCTACAGCCACCGTTGGGTGATGCGCTTGATACGATTTCAGTGTGAAATCAGGGGCTCCAGCTTCCTGGATAGTAACTCTCCTAGGTGCTGCCATGTCACCTGCACGTAAATCAACCGAATCAGTAGAAAGGGAGCTTGTTTCTTTCTTAAGTGACGTTTCAGATTCGTCCTCAGAGAGAACTAACTGATGCCGAGCTTACCTTATACGTGAAATAGTCCTTTCAATCTCAGGATCAAATACCGGCAAGCTTGGATCAGGAAGTGAACGGGTCATTCAATGAAAGAGACATGCAGCGCATAGTAGCAAAATAAAATAAACGCAAGTAAATAAATTCCAATCAATAACTCAGCACTCTATTGCAACTCCCCGGCAACGGCGCCAAAAATTGACGTGGCGGAAACTGGCGGATTAAGAAATTAATATAAGAGATACGCTGCAAGTACAATTCTTAACCAACAAAAATCCGCTTATCAATTTAGAAGAGTTGTCACAAAATTAGAATTTAAAATACTGGGAGTATGAATCCCAGGTCGTCTCCGAACGAGTTGCAGAAAGATGTGCTATTCAATTAATCAGATGTTTTCCAAAATGGTTTTGAGTTTGATAAACAGAAAATTAAATCAGAGAATTTATGTAATTTAAATAAAAATCTTGACCGGGAGTAGATTGATCGAAAGTTCTATCCTTGTTGGAGTTCTCCCAAGATTAATTGATAATTGAAGGTTGTTCTGCTCAGTTATCCTTTACTGGTTAGAGGAAAGTCAAGCAAGTTGGAAGTCTACTCCTATTCACAAGTTCTAATCCTCTCCCATGGGAAGGAATAGTTTCAGTGACTAGAGAGCCATCCAACAATAAACCCAATTACAATTTTACTCTTGAGCATTCCAACTCAAGGTTCTCCTCTCAATCAACTCCCAATCAAGTTAGAAAACTACTCACTCATTATGAATGTAAACTTCACAAAATGAGAAAGGAAAATAAAGGAAGACATGATAAATAATAATAAAAAAGATCAATAAAAAAATAAAAATAGTTCTTGTATAAATAAATTCTAAAAATAATCCAATAGTAATTCTGAACAAATTAAGGATATGAAAGAGTAAGTGACAAGTAAGGAAAACAAACTAGAATGATGAAGTCTTGGCGGAGGTAATAACTCTTCTCAATATCCCAATCCAAAAAGCAATAAAAACAAAATCCTAAGAACTATGAATGTGTAGAGAGAAAACCTAGAGGAGTAGTAAAGTCAGATCTAAAAACTAAAAATTATGCAGAATCGATCTCCCCCCTGGTCTCTGCATGTTCCCTGGCTCTAATCTGCTTTTTTGGGCCGAAAACTGGGTCAAAACATGGCCCAAAATTGCCCCCAGCAAATTCTGCAGATTATGCAGATCGCGCACGTCACGCGATCGCGCCATCTAGCATTTTGCCTTGCCACGTGTGCGCGTCGTCCACGCTTTCGCGTCCCTCGTGCAGTTTCCAATCCATGCATTTGCGTCAGGCACGCGAGCGCGTCACTACGATTTCTCCATTTCGCGCGGTCGCATGAGCCATACGTCCGCGTCGCTTCTCGCTGGTCATCCCCTTAATTTCTTGTGTTCCTTCCATTTTTGCAAGCCTCCTCTCCAATTTCCAAGTCATTCATGCCCTATAAAGTCTGAAACACTTAACACAGGGATCACGGCATCGAATGGAATAAAGGAGAATTAAAATACATAATTAAAAGTCTCTAGGAAGCAAGTTTTCAACCATGGAGAAATTTGGGAAGGAATTGTAAATACATGCTAATCATATGAATAAGTGGGTAAAGATTTGATAAAACCACACAATTAAACACAATATAAACCATAAAATAATGGTTTATCAGTACTGCATAGAGAATTCAGACTGTCTGTTACCCGGTTGGAACAATGATGATCCACTTAGAGACGGGTATAGAAACAAGATTTGAGATCCAGGAATATATGAGGATCGATTTTGGGAGATTAAAGCTTATGAAGAACTCCATCAAAGCTTGGAGAATTTACTTGGTATTGATAGAGCTTACTGGAAGTCCAAGCATTGGTGGAAGTTTCAAGATGAGTTCAAGCACAAGCCACCATGACACGGAACTCACCAGATGTCCAACTTAAGGACAATAACTAAAAGTGCTAGGTGGGAGACAACCTACCATGGTATGATCGTTCTTTTTCATTCTTAGCTTTATTTTATTTTGTTTTTATCAGTATTCAGTCATAATTTTTGCATAATCATATACATTCTGCATTCAAAAAAAAAAGAGAGCATTCAACGCGCGAACGTCCACGACGCGTACGCGTTATATGTGAATGCGAGGATAGTAAGAATTGACCCGAGAGTTGGGCAGGTGTGGCGCTGGAAGTGTGCTTTGTGCACAAGCATGTGATGAGTGGATAATTTATACGCTTTTTCGCATTGTTTTTACATAGTTTTCAGTATAATTTAGTTAGTTTTTAGTACATTTTTATTAGTTTTTAATTAAAATTCACTTTTCTGGACTTTACTATGAGTTTGTGTGTTTTTCTGTGATTTCAGATATTTTCTGGCTGAAATTGAGGGACTTGAGGAAAAATCAGATTCAGAGGTTGCAGAAGGACTGCAGATGTTGTTGGATTCTGACCTCCCTGCACTCAAAGTAGATTTTCTGGAGCTACATAACTCCAAATGGCGTGCTCTCAATTGAGTTGGAAAGTAGACATCCAGGGCTTTCCAGAAATATATAATAGTCCATACTTTGATTAAGGATAGATGATATAAACTCGCGAGTGCTGGGCGTAGTGACAGACGCAAAAAGATCAATGGATCCTATTCCAGTATGATCGAGAACCGACAGATGATTAGCCGTGCCGTGACAGAGCATTTGGACCTTTTTCACAGAGAGGATGGGATGTAGCCATTGACAATGGTGATGCCCTACATAAAGCTTGCCATGGAAAGGAGTAGGATTGATTGGATGAAGACAGCAGGAAAGCGGAGATTAGATGAACGAAAGCATCTCTATACGCTTATCTGAAATTCTCACCAATGAATTACATAAGTACCACTATCCTATTTTATATTTTATTTATTTTCATCCACTATAATTTCTTAATACATTTGAATCCGCCTGACTGAGATTTACAAGGTGACCATAGCTTGCTTCATGCCGACAATCTCCGTGGGATCGACCCTTACTCACGTAAGGTTTATTACTTGGACGACCCAGTGCACTTGCTGGTTAGTTGTACGAAGTTGTGAAACATATATAAGATCATGAACGTGCGTGTTGAGTTTTTAGCACCGTTACCAAGGAATGGAATGATCACAATTTCGCACACTAAGTTTTTGGCGCCGTTGCCGGGGATTGTTCGGGTTTGGACAACTAACGGTTTATCTTGTTGCTCAGATTAGGTAACTTTATTTTAATTTTAACCTTTTTGTTTTAATTATTCTTATTTTCGAAAAAAAAATTATTTAAATATTTTCAAAAAAAATATATTTTGCTTCAGAATTTTTAAGAATGAATTCTAGTGTTTCATGATGATTTGTTGAATCCTGGCTGGCTGTAAAGCCATGTCTAAATTCCTTTGGACTGAGGATTCAACTAATCACTTCAATGCATGTAATATCCTACTGAAGCTTGGCTGGCTAGTGAGCCATGTCTAATTCCTGGACTGGAGCTTTAGACTAACAATGCAAGATTCCTGGAATTCCTACTAAAAATTTTGAAATCCTTATTTTCCTTTTCAAAGTAATTTTCGAAAAAAAAATCCAAAAAATTTATAAAATCATAAAACAAAAAATTTGATGTTTCTTGTTTAAGTCTAGTATCAATTGCATCTTTTTAATTTTTCTTTAAATTTTCGAAGAACACATGCATTGAGTCTCTTTCTTGTTCTTCATGATCTTCAAGTTGTTCTTGACAAGTCTTGTTTGATCTTCATATTTTCTTGTTTTGTATCTTTTGTTGTTTCTCATATGCATTTTCAATTTATTAGTGTCTATACATTAAAAATCTTTAAGTTTGGTGTCTTGCATGTTTTTCTTTTCCTAGAAATTTTTCAAAAATAAGTTCTTGGTGTTCATCTTGACAATCAAAGTGTTCTTGGTGTTCATCTTGAGACTCATAGTGTTCTTGCATGCATCTTTTATTTTAATCCAAAATTTTTATGTTTTGCATCAATTTTATGTTTTTCTCTCTCTCTCATCATTAAAAATTCAAAAATAAAAAATATCTTTCCATTTTTTCTCTCTAAAAATTTCGAAAATTTGGATTGACATTTTCAAAAATTTTAAAAATCAAATTGTTTCTTATGAGTCAAATCAAATTTGCATTTTAAAAACTTTATCTTTTTCAAATCTTTTTCAAAAATCAAATCTTTCTCATTTTTCTTTCATAATTTTCGAAATTTTCAAAATTAATTTTCAAAAATATTTTTTATAATTTTCGAAAATCTTATTAGCATTTAATGTGATTGATTCAAAAATGTTAAGTTTGTTACTTGCCTAGTAAGAAAAGTTCAATCTTTAAATTTTAAAATCATATCTTTTTAGTTTCTTGTTAGTCAAGTAATCAACTTTAATTTTCAAAATCAAATCTTTTTAAATTTCTTTTTCAAATCTTTTTCAAAATAAATTTCAATCACATCTTTTTCAAAATCAATTTCAAAATCTTTTCTAACTTCTTATCAATTTAACCACTTAACTTTTTGATTGATTCTTATCTTTTTCAAAAATAATTTTCAAATCTTTCTCAATCAATCTTATCTTTTTGTTTCAATCATATCTTTTTCAAAACTGCCCAACTAACTCTCTACCTTTAATTTTCGAAAATCCCTTCCCTCTTTTTCAAAATTTTGTTTTAATTAACTAATTGTTTTAATTTTAATTTAATTTAATTTCAATTTTAATTTTTGAATTTTAAATTTAAATTTAAAATATTTTTATTTTTCGAAAATTCTTCTCTCTCACCTCCTTCAAATTATTTATTTATTTACTAACACTCCTCTTCATCTAAGAATTCGAACCTACTCCTCACCCTTGTGTTTGGATTCTCCATCTTCTATTCATATATTCTTCTACTCACATAAAGGAATCTCTATACTGTGACATAGAGGATTCCATATTTTCTTTTCTGTTTTCTTCTTTTTCATATAAGCAGGAACAAAGATAAGAACATTCTTGTTGAAGCTGATCCTGAACCTGAAAGGACTCTGAAGAGGAAGCTAAGGGAAGCCAAAGCACAACTCTCTGGAGAAAATCTGACAGAAATTTTCGAAAAAGAAGAAAACATGGCCGAAAATAATAACAATGCAAGGAAGATGCTTGGTGACTTTACTGTACCAAATTCCAATTTACATGGAAGAAGCATCTCAATCCCTGCCATTGGAGCAAACAATTTTGAGCATAAACCTCAATTAGTTTCTCTGATGCAACAGAACTGCAAGTTTCATGGACTTCCATCCGAAGATCCTTTTCAGTTCTTAACTGAATTCTTGCAGATCTGTGATACTGTTAAGACCAATGTGGTTGATCCCGAGGTCTATAGGCTTATGCTTTTTCCATTTTCTGTAAGAGACAGAGCTAGACTATGGTTGGACTCTCAACCTAAAGATAGCCTGAACTCTTGGGATAAGCTGGTCACGGCTTTCTTAGCCAAGTTCTTTCCTCCTCAAAAGCTTAGTAAGATTAGAGTGGATGTTCAGACCTTCAAACAGAAGGAAGGAGAATCCCTCTATGAAGCTTGGAAGAGATACAAAGAACTGACCAAAAAGTGTCCTTCTGATATGCTTTCAGAATGGACCATCCTGGATATATTCTATGATGGTCTTTCTGAATTATCTAAAATGTCATTGGACCATTCTGCAGGTGGATCCATTCACCTAAAGAAAATGCCTACAAAAGCTCAAGAACTCATTGACATAGTTGCAAATAACCAGTTCATGTACACTTCTGAAAAAAATCCTGTGAGTAATGGGATGCCTCAGAGGAAAGGAGTTCTTGAAATTGATACTCTGAATGCCATATTGGCTCAGAATAAAATATTGACTCAGCAAGTCAATATGATCTCTCAGAGTCTGAATGGATTGAAGGAATCATCCAACAGTACTAAAGAGGCATCTTCTGAAGAAGAAGCTTATGATCCTGAGAACCTTGCAATAGTAGAGGTGAATTACATGGGTGAACCCTATAGAAATACCTATAATCCCTCATGGAGAAATCATCCAAATTTCTCATGGAAGGATCAACACAAGCCTCAACAAGGCTTTAATAATGGTGGAAGAAACAGGTTTAGCAATAGCAAACCTTTTCCATCATCCACTCAGCAACAGACAGAGAATTCTGAGCAGAA
>NC_029794.2:65530007-65555164 GCF_000816755.2 Arachis ipaensis
ATTAAAGAAGCGCTTGTTGGGAGGCAACCCAATGTTATTTAATTATATTTATTTATTTTCCATTGTTATTTTATGTTTTCTTTAGGTTGATGATCATGTGAAGTCACAAAAACTACTGAAAAATCAAAAACAGAATGAAAAATAGAATGAAAAAAATAGCACACCCTGGAGGAGAACGGTCTGGTGTTTAACGCCAGAAACAAGCATCTGTCTGGCGTTTAACGCCAGAAACAGGCACCAAGCTGGCGTTTAACGCCAGAAACAAGCTACATTTGGGCGTTTAACGCCAGAAACAGGCAGCAGTCTGGCGTTAAATGCCAGGATTGCACAGCAAGGGCGTTTTACACGCCTAATTGGAGCAGGGATGTTAAGTCCTTAGCCCTACTGGATCTGTGGACCCCACAGGATCCCTACCACTTCTTCTCTCATCTGCACACCTTTTCATAACATTCTTCCTCAATTAACCTCCCTCAATCACCTTCATTACTCCTCCAAAACCATCATACAACCCACCTACACCCACCCACTTAAATTCAAACCATCACTCCTTCCTTTTCACACATCATAACCACCTAAACCCCCTTGACCAAACCATTCACACACCTCCATCTCCTCCATTTTCTTCTTCTTCTACTTACTTCTTTCTTCTTTTGTTCGGGGATGAGCAAACCTTCTAAGTTTGGTGTGGTAAAAGCATTGCTTTTTTCCATAACCATTTATGGCACCTAAGGCCAGAGACATCCTCATTGAAGAGGACAAGCCCATCACTAAGAAAAGGATGGAGCAAATAAGAGATCATAGACCTCAACATGAGCATGAGGAGATTCCTCACCATAAAATTCCTGAGATGCCTCAGGGGATGCACTTTCCTCCACAGAATTATTGGGAACAAATCAACACTTTCCAAGGAGAATTAAGTTCCAACATGGGACAACTAAGGGTGGAGCATCAAGAGCACTCCATCATCCTCCATGAAATTAGAGAAGATCAAAGAGCTATGAGAGAGGAGCAAGAAAGACAAGGAAGAGACATAGAGGAGCTCAAAATCACCATTGGTTCTTCAAGAAGAGGAAGACGCCACCCTCACTAAGGTGGACTCATTCCTTAATCTTCTTGTCTATTTATTTTCTGTTTTCGGTTTCCATGCTTCATGTTTAATTATGTTTGTGTCTTTACTATATGATCATTAGTGTCTAAGTGTCTATGCCTTAAAGCTATGAATATGAAACCACCACCTCTCTTAAATGAAAACTGTTTTAAAAACAAAAGAACAAGAAGTACATGGTTTTGAATTCATCCTTGAAACTAGTTTAATTATTTTGATTTGGTGGCAATACTTTTTGTTTTCTGAATGTATGCTTGAACAGTGCATATGTCTTTTGAAGTTATTGTTTATGAATGTTAAATATGTTGGCTCTTGAAAGAATGATGACAAGGAGACATGTTATTTGATAATCTGAAAAATCATAAAAATGATTCTTGAAGCAAGAAAAAGCAGCGAATACAAAAGCTTGCAGAAAAAAAAAAGGGAAAAAAATATAGCGAAAAAAAAAAAGAAAGAAAAAGAAAAAGCAAGCAGAAAAAGCCAAAAGCTCTTAAAACCAAAAGGCAAGACCAAAAAGCCAGTAGCCCTTAAAACAAAAAGGCAAGGGTAATAAAAAGGATCCAAGGCTTTGAGCATCAGTTGATAGGAGGGCCTAAAGGAATAAAATCCTGGCCTAAGTGGCTAAACCAAGCTGTCCCTAACCATGTGCTTGTGGCGTGAAGGTGTCAAGTGAAAACTTGAGACTGAGCGGTTAAAGTCAAGGTCCAAAGCAAAAAAAGAGTGTGCTTAAGAACCCTGGACACCTCTAATTGGGGACTTTAGCAAAGCTGAGTCACAATCTAAAAAGGTTCACCCAGTTATGTGTCTGTGGCATTTATGTATCCGGTGGTAATACTGGAAAATAAAGTGCTTAGGGCCACGACCAAGACTCATAAAGTAGCTGTGTTCAAGAATCAACATACTGAACTACGAGAATCAATAACACTATCTGAATTCTAAGTTCCTATAGATGCCAATCATTCTGAACCTCAATGGATAAAGTGAGATGCCAAAACTATTCAAGAGGCAAAAAGCTACAAGTCCCGCTCATCTGATCGGAGCTAAGTTTCATTGATATTTTAGAATTTATAGTATATTTTATTCTTTTTATCCTATTGGATTTTCAGTTGCTTGGGGACAAGCAACAATTTAAGTTTGGTGTTGTGATGAGCGGATAATTTATACGCTTTTTGGCATTGTTTTTACATAGTTTTCAGTATAATTTAGTTAGTTTTTAGTACATTTTTATTAGTTTTTAAATAAAATTCACTTTTCTGGACTTTACTATGAGTTTGTGTGTTTTTCTATGATTTTAGGTATTTTTTGGCTGAAATTGAGGGACTTGAGCAAATATCAGATTCAGAGGTTGAAGAAGGACTGCAGATGCTGTTGGATTCTAACCTCCCTGCACTCAAATTAGATTTTCTGGAGCTACAGAACTTCAAATGGCACGCTCTCAATTGTGTTGGAAGGTAGACATTTAGGGCTTTCCAGAAATATATAATAGTCCATACTTTTATTAAGAATAGATGACGTAAACTGGCGTTGAACGCCAGTTCCATGCTGCATTCTAGAGTCAAACTCCAGAAACAGGTTGCAAAGTAGAGTTAAACGCCAGAAACAGGTTACAAACTGGCGTTCAACTCCAAGAAAGACCTCTACACGTGTAAAGCTCAATGCTCAGCCCAAGCACACACCAAGTGGGCCCCAGAAGTGGATTTCTGCATCATTTACTTATCTCTGTAAACCCTAGTAACTAGTTTAGTATAAATAGGACTTTTTACTATTGTATTTACATCTTTTGTTTCATCTTTAGATCACGTTTGGGGGCTGGCCTCTCGGCCATGCCTGGACCATCATCACTTATATATTTTCAATGGTAGAGTTTCTACACACCATAGATTAAGGTGTGGAGCTCTGCTATTCCTCAAAGATTAATGCAAAGTACTATTATTTTTCTATTCAATTCAACTTATTCCGCTTCTAAGATATTCATTCGGACTTCAATATGATGGATGTGATGATCGTGACAGTCATCATCATTCTCAACTTATGAATGCGTGCCTGACAACCACTTCCGTTCTACCTTAGATTGAATGGATATCTCTTGGATATCTAATACAGGGTACCGAGTCCGAGTTATTAGTGTCTTCGTGGTATAAGTTAGAACCCATGGATAGCCATTCCTGAGATTTGGAAAGTCTAAACCTTGTCTGTGGTATTCCGAGTAGGATTTGGGAAGGGATGGCTGTGACGAGCTTCAAACTCGCGAGTGCTGAGCGTAGTGACAAATGCAAAAAGATCAATGGATCCTATTCTAGTATGATCGAGAACCGACAGATGATTAGCTGTGCCGTGACAGAGTATTTGGACCTTTTTCACAGAGAGGATGGGATGTAGCCATTGACAACGGTGATGCCCTACATACAGCTTGCCATGGAAAGGAGTAGGATTGATTGGATGAAGATAGCAGGAAAGCGGAGATCAGAGGAACGAAAGCATCTCTATACGCTTATCTGAAATTCTCACCAATGAATTACATAAGTACCCCTATCCTATTTTATATTCTATTTATTTTCATCCACTATAATTTCTTAATACATTTGAATCCGCCTGACTGAGATTTACAAGGTGACCATAGTTTGCTTCAAGCCGACAATCTCCGTGGGATCGACCCTTACTCACGTAAGGTTTATTACTTGGACGACCCAGTGCACTTGCTGGTTAGTTGTACGAAGTTGTGAAACAGATATAAGATCATGAACGTGCGTGTTGAGTTTTTAGCGCCGTTACCAAGGAATGGAATGATCACGATTTCGCACACCAGCAAGCCCACGTGTACACATACCTCACGCGTGCGCGTCGCTCACGCTTTCAGCAGTCCACGCATAAGCGTCCTGAACGCGCATGCGTGACTCTGGAAATTGGCGTAAATGGGTGTTTCACCTGAGAGTTGTGATGGTTTGGGTCTGGAATTGTGCTAGAAGCACAATCTTCATCACGCATACGTGTCCCTGACGCGTGCGCGTCATTTTCACTTTGTCCCCATCCACGCGTGCGCGTACCTGACGCGCACACGTCATCTGCCTTTTTAGCCCTCGTGCGTATCAACCCGAGAGTTGTGCGTGCGCGGGGCTGCTTTCGCACAATTTGCACAAACTGAGAGCACGCGTGCATGTCCCAGACGCTTACGCGTCACTTGAACTTTATGCGACCTACGCGTACGCGTGCTGTACGCGTACGCGTAGCATGCGACACACAATTAAATCAGTACACCGCCAGATTTCAATTCTCCCCTCCCCCAATCTTGATTCTTTTTCATTCCCAATTCTTTCTTCTTTCTTCTTCCTTCTTTCTTCATTATTCCTTCTTACTTTCTACTACTTTCTTCTTTCCTTTTTCATCTTCTACATCAGGTTCTTTTCTTTTCTTCCTTTACTCTTTCATTCTTCTTTCAATTATTGCATTTAGTTACTTTTCTTTCTTCTAAATTTTTTCTTTCATGCTTAGTTATTTAAGGTTTCTTTTTAATTCTTTTCTTTTTCATGCACTTTCACGTTGGTATTGGAGTTTTATTTGGGTTGTACCTTATTATCATTGAGCTTGTGGATATTACGAGGAGTGATTTGACAATTGACATTTAATTTTGGCTCTCATATATATTTGGATTCATTATTTTCATTCCTATTTTCACATTGCACACCAAGTGTTTGTGAAAAAGCTCTTATGGCATTTTGAATCCTATTTTATTTTACTCTTACACTCTCATGCCTCTTTTTCACAACACTTGTAATCTACATGTATTTGGGATTATCATTCATAATTGTCATCATAACAAGTGCTCTTTAATTTGGCACATTTATTATTTGATGCTTGAATTACGATTCTCATGCCGACTACTGGCATGCCTTTACCCTCTTGCATCTAATTATTATGAATTGCCTTTTTGCTCTCAATTGAGGTCTTAACTACATGTTTGTAGCTACCATGTATTTAAGCTATTATCTTTTCTTTGGCATTCATTATCACTTGGAATTTTCTCTCTCCAGTTTTTAGTTATATATGCTTAATAGTCTTCCTCTTTCCTTCTTCCTTAGGCATGGGTACCACGAAAGGAAAAGAGAGGGCCACTGACAAGACACCAACAAGGAGAAGAAATAAGAGACTTCCAGCTAAGGCATCTCCCTCTACAAGCGTCAAGCCACCAACAAAGCGGGTGAACAGGATCATCAAAGTTGATGAAGCAGAAAAAGCGTCAGTTGGAGCCACCCGTCCACTTGCACATCTTAGCATGCACTAAGGATGGTGTAATCTTTAAGTGTGGGGAGGTTAGTCCCTGACTTCCGGAGGTAACTTCTCTCTCTTAACACCAACATTTTAGTTTTTCTTTTGTTAGATAGGATAGATTGCATGATAATAATTGCTTGCATGTATGTTCTGCTTAGTTAAAGTAATGAGTTTCTTTTTCAAGACCCTATTTTCTAGTATTTCACTAATTTAAATTAAAATTTTGGTGTTAAACTTGTCTGAAGATTGTAATTTAGAACATGAATTATAGCTAAGAACACACAACTTGTGAGATTTGAGCTTAATTATATGGTTACACTATTTAACCATGATTTTATTCTTGTGTGTTTTCTTCTCTATAATTGCAATCTATAGTTTGTTCCATTATATATGTCCATTGTTTAGTGTATTTACATACATATATATGATTGAGGCCATTAATTGTTATTAGCTCACTTATCCCAAATAGCCTACCATTTCAATTACCTTTGTTTGCCACTTTGAACCTTTTAATCCCTATTTGTTCTTTATATTACCACATCACTAGCCTTAAGCAGAAAAACAATTAATTACCTGATTTGAATCTTTGGTTAGCTTAAGATAGTGTGTTAACTAAGTGTGGAGAATTGTGGGAAACCTGGGTTAATAGGAATGTGTTGTGTTTCCACTTTATTTAAATAATGAAAATTTGGGTGCCTATTCATGTGAAACCAGAAAAAACCATATGCATTAAAATGTTATGTTTGCTTTAATTTCCAAAAAAAAAAAATCTCGATTTTACAGCATAAATAAATAAATAAATAAATAATAGGAGACAAAATTACCCCAATGTTATGTTTAATAAAAGATTAATGCATATATGGTGAAATTAAAGAAAAAAATTTGATACATGAGTATGTAATGCAAAGGTGGGAAACATGGGTAGCTAGGCATGATTTTAGAATTATATAGAGTGTGTGTGTGTGTAGGTGAGAACTTAGGTTAGTCAAAGATTCAATTTATAGCTCACTTGGCCATACATATATCCTCACCCGTACCTTAGCCCCATTACAACCTTGAAAAGACCTCATGATGTTTGCGTTGGTACACTAAATTTTTGTTGATTGGTTAGATGAAGAACAAAGTTTTAGAAAGCACGACTAGAGAAGAGTAGAGTGATTAACCCTAGACACTTGAGAGATTAGAGTGCATATACACTACCAGTGAGGGTTCAATGCTTAATTCTATGTTCCCTACTTTTATGAGCTACCTTCTTACAAGTTTACTTGTCTTTTATTTTGTAATTTGAATTAGTGAAATCAGATTTATGTTTGTCTTGGAGAACTTGTTTACTTTTAACCAAGTGGATAGAAATATCTTAGCATAGAGTTGCATTCATATGTAGGTTGCATTTCATGAGTCTTACCTTTCCCCATTTATCCTTTTGTCTCCTTGAGCTTAGCATGAGGACATGCTAATGTTTAAGTGTGGGGAGATTGATAAACCATTATTTTATGGTTTATCTTGTGCTTAATTGAGTGGTTTTTATCAATTCTTTGCACACTTATTCATACAATTTGCATGATTTTACAATTCCTTCCTAATTTTGTTCTATGGTTGAAAACTTGCTTCCTATGCCTTTAAATTGTGTATTTTAATTCTCCTTTATACCATTCGATGCCGTGATCTGTGTGTTCAGTGTTTTCATGCTTTATAGGTGATGGTTTGGAAACGAAATTCCAACACCTAAACTGACCGGCAAATGTACCGGGTCGCATCAAGTAGTAATAACTCACATGAGTGAGGTCGATCCCACAGGGATTGAAGGATTGAGCAATTTTAGTTAGGTGATTGATTTAGTCAAGTAAACAAGTGTTGATTTGAGCAGTGTGTATTCAATCAGAAACTAAATTGCATGAAATTTAAAAGGAGAGGGGTAATTGACTGTAAATTAAATGGCAAAGGAAATAAAGAAGCTGAATCTTAAAGTGCAAGTAATATAAATGACAGAAACTTAGATTGCAAGAAATGTAAATAGCTGAAACTTAGAGTGCAAGAAATGTAAATTGCTTGAATCATAAAGGGCTTAGGGAGTTGGGATTTTAGAAATCAGAGAAGTAAAAGATGAATTAGAGAGTAGCAGATCTAAACAGAAAAGAAGAATTGCTTGAAAAAGCAAAACAGAAAGTAAATGTAGCTCAAAGGCATAAACTAACAGAAAAATTGAATATCTCAGGGGTTGAAGGAGACTAGATAACAAGTCTAGATCTCAATTCTTTCCTTGATCCAATAGAGAACAATGTAGAAGAAGTAAAAGATGAAAGCAGTAAAGAAACCTTAGATCCAAATTCACAATTCTATGAAACTATGCAAAAAAAAAAAAAAAAAAAAAAGAGATTTCAGATCAAGAATGAAACAGAATTCCTTCAATTCTCAATCCAAGATTCAAAACAAAGAGTGAAGAATGTAGAAAAGAAAATCCCAGAGGAAGAGAACTCAATTCTCTATCCCAATTCCCTAATCCAAAGCTCAGAGTCTGAAAAATGAAAAATCAAAATAAAAGTGAGCTAAAGTGAAAAGAAAGTTTTTTTTTCTAACTCAAACTAGCTTCTATTTATACACTTCCTATTTTTGGATTTTAGAATTTGGAGTGGGATTTTAAATTTTGTGAAGAATTGAATTTTATTTTATTTTTAGACTTAAAATTGAGTCATGGTGAACTCCCAGGGCACGGCTCAGTTGATTAACACAACTGAGCGCCCAAACTTGCTTTGTCTTGCCCAATTTGGTGCGCCAGCCCCTTGTCCGTGTCACACTTCGATAGAGCTCAGTTGAAAAATTGAACTGAGCTCTCTATCTTGTCTTTGGTGTGCCCATTTGTGCGCGTCCCAGCCCCTCGTCCGTGTCAATTTTGTGCGCATGATTTGCTCCTTGGCGTGCCAAAATGTGAGGAGTGTGGGGGGAGAGTAGCACTCAGTTGGAAAAACAAAATGAGCTCCCTATTGTAGCACCTTGCTTTGGGCTTCATGTTTCCAAGTTCAATCCTTGGGAAAAGCTCTTGATGCCAATTTCTTTGTGGAGTAAAGAGAGGTAGCGCATGCCTTGAGTGGAAACCCCCCTGTTCGAACCTTGGGGAAGGCTTTTTAGCCCAAATATGAGGATTAACCAAAGATAGCGCTCCTCAAGCTCCTTGGTTCAAATCCTTGCCAAATCATTTTGGCTTATTTTCCTTGCAATTCTTGTAGCTTGAGGTCCCTTGTTTGAATCTTGAGGGATGCAAATTGGCCAATCTTGGCTTATTTTCCTTGCAAGTAGCTGATGACAAGTCATCTTAGCCTATTTTAACTAGCCTTTTTCTTTTGTTTTCAATTGAATTATGCACTTTCTTGAGCCATAAGCAAGCCAATTGGGTAGATTTTCATGTTTCCTTTGATTTAATCAACCATGTATGAATTCATGCTATTTCATGAGGTTTTATGCTAAAATTGTCATATATTATGAAAGAATGAATATCTCATGATTTTGAGCATAGCTTTGATGTGTTTGGTTGATTAATGATAGGTGAAGAAAGCTTGGAGAAAGGTTGAAGCAAAGAGGAATGGCTAGGAGTGAAGAGAGGACAATGGTATAAGTGAAATTGAACCAGGAAGCAAGAAGTTAGCCCCAACGTTAGACCCCTAACTTGGAAGCTAACGTTGGAACTTGAAATTTCCTCCCTGGCCATCCCACGTTTGCGCCAACGTTAGCCCCCTAACTTGGAGGCTAACGTTGGCACATGAATTCCTCCCTGGCCATCCAACGTTTGCGCCAACGTTAGCCCCCTAACTTGGAGGCTAACGTTGGCACATGAAAACATAAGGGAGAAGGGCCAACCTTTGCGCCAACGTTAGCCCCCTAACTTGGAGGCTAACGTTGGCGCCACACACCACAAGGCATACAAGGGGTATACTTCCAACAAGAATAACTTGAGCTACAGAGCTTCAAATGAGGTGATTCAAGAAGCATTGGAAAATAGGAATCAAGAGCTTTCCAAGCATATATGGCACTGCATGGTAGACACTAAAATTGAGGGAGAAAACTGCCCCGCAATGTGCATAAACGAACATGGTGGCAACCTGCAGTGAGACCAACTGACCTCTGCACCTTCAAAGGAGTATAACTCGAGCTGTAGAGCTCCAAATACTGTGCTCTCAACGGCATTGGAAAGTAGACATCCAGGGCTTTCCAACAATGTATAATAGTATGGGGTGGACAATACATTTGAGCCTCCAGAACTGGCGTTTTCGCCAACGTTTGAGGGCTAACGTTACCTCAAACGCTGCACACTAAAGCCAGCGACCATGCCCTCTTCAAATGATCATAACTTGAGTTGTCGATGTCCAATTGAAGTGATTCCAAGTGGGTTAGAAAGCTGACATTCAGAGCTTTCCAACCATATATGATAGTCTATATTGGGCATAAAATTGGCAACATGACAAGAGGACAAAGTTGGCGCCATAAATGTGCATAAGAGAGGCCAACGTTAGGGTCAAAGTTAGACCCCTAACCTTGGCACCAACGTTCATACCAGCAAGTTTTGTGGGCTGCTATGAAAAGTTGGAGCCAAAGTTAGACCCCTAACTTTAGCTCCAACTTTTGGTCCAACTTTTGCAAACTCAACCCGGTTCAATTCGGTTCCTCCTCAAACTCCAAGAGCAATCAACCAAGGCCTTTATCAACCCAATTCCATCAAGAGCAAGGGCCCAAATGATCATCACTCAAAGGCACAAGAAATAGATAAAATAGGAATTTCATTTAAGTGTAATTTGTTTTTAATTTCATTTTCATTTCCATTTTGTAAAGCCTATATAAGGCATCATTTTCATATTGGTGGGAGGCTGGCTCCACGAGGGAGCATTAGGATTTGAGAGCTCTCTCTTAGTTTTCAATTTCGTTTTGAATCTTGGGTGGAGAATTGAAGGTGTTCTGTTTCATTCTCCCTCTGAGATTTCTCTTTGTTTCTCTTGCTGCTTTTAATTCACTGCACTTCAAAATTTCAATTCTGTTTTGATTCCCAGCATCCAATTTCCTTTATTCTTCCTGCAATTTAAATTTCCAGTTGCGTGATCTATTGATCTTTTTAATTTCCAACACCCCAGCCCCTTTACTTTTCATGCAATTTACTTTTCTTGCAATTTAAGTTTCAGCTATTTCACTTTCTTGTTCTTTAACTTACTTGCAATTTTACTTTCTGCATCTTTAAGATTCATTGCAATTTACTTTCTGTTGGCTACATTTCACACAATTCACTAAATGTCAGCTTGACTAAACTAATCACCCACTAAAATTGCTTGATCCATCAATCCCTGTGGGATCGACCTCACTCCCGTGAGTTTTTATTACTTGATGCGACCCGATGCACTTGCCGGTTAGAATTGTGTGTTTTGGGAGAAATTTATTTTTCACCAAAATACTCATCAAGTTTTTGGCGCCGTTGCCGGGGATTGATTAGATCAACAATGATTAAGTGGGTGAGAAGTCTAGATCAAGCATTTTCTTTGTTTTTGTTCTCTGCTCTAAGTTGTGACCAAGGTGTTTGAGTTATTGCCTCACTAAGAAATTCATCTCTGAGTTATGAATTTCAATTCTCCTTGGTGTTGTGTTTTACAAAATTCAAATGGAGTTCAACTCATCTTATGGTCAAACAAATTTTATGGGATATCACCCACCATCACCAATCTCTAATGGTGGCTGGGAATATCACCAAGAGAATACACATTCTGAGCACTCCAATTCATGGAGATTCGCTTCACAACCACAAGATGAGAGATGAGATCATATGGGATATTTCCCTCCACCACAAAATGATGCAAGTCATAATTCTAATGGTAGCACTCCCTCAAAGCTCAAGGCTTTGAGCATCAATGATTAGAGAGTAGAGAAAAAGAAACAAATAAGCTTAAAGAAGTCCTCTAATCAAATGCTTGTGGTGCTTATGTATCAAGTGGTAATACTTGAAAACAAAGCATTTAGAAGTCGTAGCTTTGTTATCAATTCATGGGGCAATGCACCCAAAAAGGAGAAGCTAATAAGAAAATCAAAAGCTTGTTTCAAGGAAGAAATATAAGAAAAAGATTTCATAAATTGAGCTAGATGGAAGCATCAATCATTTACATTTCTTTTGTGATTGTAGTATGCTTAGAAAACTAGCTTACCATGAACATTGAGTTGCTATTCTTCTTGCCATGGATTGTCAATCTTTATTGCATGATTATTTTCTTGCTTGGGGACAAGCAAGCTTTAAGTTTGGTGTTGTGATGACAAGTCTTGCAGGGGATTGATTAGATCAATAATGATTATGTGGGTGGGAAGTCTAGATCAAGCATTTTCTTTGTTTTTGTTCTCTGCTCTAAGTTGAGACCAAGGTGTTTGAGTTATTGCCTCACTAAGAAATTCATCTCTGAGTTATGAATTTCAATTCTCCTTGGTGTTGTGTTTTACAAAATTCAAATGGAGTTCAACTCATCTTATGGTCAAACAAATTTTATGTCGTTCTCGCCAACGTTTGAGGGCTAACGTTACCTTAAACGCTGCACACTAAAGCCAGCGACCATGCCCTCTTCAAATGATCATAACTTGAGTTGTAGATGTCCAATTGAAGTGATTCCAAGTGGGTTAGAAAGCTGACATTCAGAGCTTTCCAACCATATATGATAGGCTATATTGGGCATAAAATTGGCAACATGACAAGAGGACAAAGTTGGCGCCATAAATGTGCATAAGGGAGGCCAACGTTAGGGTCAAAGTTAGACCCCTAACATTGGCACCAACGTTTTTCTCTTTGTTTTTCTTGCTGCTTTTAATTCACTGCACTTCAAAATTTCAATTCTGTTTTGATTCCCAGCATCCAATTTCCTTTATTCTTCCTGCAATTTAAATTTCCAGTTTCGTGATCTATTGCTCTTTTTAATTTCCAACACCCTAGCCCCTTTACTTTTCATGCAATTTACTTTTCTTGCAATTTAAGTTTCAGCTATTTTACTTTCTTGTTCTTTAACTTACTTGCAATTTTACTTTCTGCATCTTTAAGATTCATTGCAATTTACTTTCTGTTGGCTACATTTCACATAATTCACTAAATGTCAGCTTGACTAAACTAATCACCCACTAAAATTGCTTGATCCATCAATCCCTGTGGGATCGACCTCACTCCTGTGAGTTTTTATTACTTGATGCGACCCGGTGCACTTGCCGGTTAGAATTGTGTGTTTTGGGAGAAATTTATTTTTCACCAAAATACTCATCAGTAGCGCTCCTTCCTTCCCTTGGGTCATGAGTTCGAGACTTTGTGGCTTCATTCCTTGGAATTGTGCCTTGAATTTATTTTGAAGAAGGCCCGATAAAGTTAGCTTAGTGAACCGAGCTGTGCATGTCTTTGTGCTTCTTTGTAGCGCTTAGTTTGGTATTTCAACTGAGCTCCATTGCCTTGTCCCTCTTGGTGCGTCTTCCATTTCTTCCATTGGTGATGCCACGCTTTTCTTCTCCTTTGGCTACGCTTTTTGTTTCCTTTGGGCATGCTCCTTAGGCCACGCTTTTCTTATTTTTTTCTTTTCTTCACCTACAAGTAATCAAAACATCCAATCAAAGTATCACCAAATTCACAAGGTTTAAAGTTCATTCAAAATTCAATTAATTCTAGCTTAAACCTCATGATTTTGTGTCGTTGATTGATTTAACCAATTCATGCAAATCCACTCCAAATAACTTACTTACAATGCAAGAAAGTGCATAAAACCTAATGAATCAAGTGAAAAATGCTTGAAAAGCTAGCATAAGATGACTTGTCATCACAACACCAAACTTAAACCTTACTTGTCCCCAAGCAAGCACTAAACATAAGAGAAAATGAAATGAAATAGAGAAGTATGCATATCCTAATTTAGCAGATAGTTGAACTTGGTTCATGGAGTTTTATGCAGACAATGATAGCTCATTTATTCCTTGCTGACATATAGGAATTGTTTCCTCAAAGGTTCACTAAGGTTGCTGCTACCATGCCTCACTTTTGCTTGATCCCTTACTAGCTTTTCCTTCTTGATTTTTTTGCTTAGAGAGCTTATTACTCATTGAAGGCTTGGTGGCAAATGTTGTAGCAGCCTTTGGCTTTGTTTTGCTCAACATTTTTTCACCAAAGACACATGGCTCATATATTCTTCCTAGGATCATTGATGCCCAGTATCTCTTTGGATCACTAAATGTTTTGTAGCTAAATTGCTCTTGATAGTGGACTTTTGGCTGGCAATCCCAAATCAGTTGATCTAAGTGGCCAAGTTTCAAAATACTCCTCAGAACCTACTTGTCCAAGCATATCCTAGTACATAAACACCACAGGCATATGTCCTAGGGTCCAAGCTATTGGTGTCTAGCCTTATTATTTGTTTCTTTGCCAATTCTTGGCTTTTTTTCTTTCTTTCTCTTTTTGTTTTGATCCATTCTCAAGGGACTGTCATTTATAGCAGATTTTATAGTAGAAAACTAGTTCACACTTTAAGGAACATGTCATTATGCATCTTTTTGTTTTATGAGCTAAGAATTGAATCAAACAAATACCACCACTAACTTTCATCCTAACTTCTGCAACATTGAACATTAACTTTTCTAAATCAAACATTTCTTTTTTATTCAAGCAACAGGGAAACAAAACAAAATTCAAGATAATGATGGATGACAAACATAATGCAGATCCAAGTATTTCTCAGCAAACATTTTCACTTGCATTTAATTGAACACTTCAACAAGACATATAGGAATTTTCAAATTAAAGTACTTCAAAGCAGCAAGGATTAAGTATCAATACAACCTGTTGGGAATGTCTTCTCAGCTCTTTTTCTGTCATCATTATTTCTCCTTGTTGCATTTCCTTTGGACAATGATACAGGTTCCCTCCACAGATTGAATGTTTTCCTGCATAATCCTCACAAGTTGCTTATTTTTCAAGCCCTTAAACGAATGGTTAGCTAACATGACTTATTTGTGGGCATTTTGAACTTACTTTGGTGTGTGAACACCAAACTTAGTTCCTTGCCAATGTTTCTTATGTATCAAGTTAACCATATGTGAAATCCTTTTGTCTTTGCCAAAGGTAATAGAACCAAAGACTAGAAAACAGCAGATTGGCTAAATGGTTTATATGATTGCTTGGAGCTAGCATTATGCAGAAGGTGAGAGTGTGTTTTAAGATGAGATTTTTGGTGGAACACCAAACTTAGAATCCTTCATTCTCCCTTAAATTATTTTGGTGTGCAACACCAAACTTAGCTCCTTGCAATATAGGTAAAACTAATTAACTTTTTTATTGAAATGGCTTATGAAAAGAAAACTACCTCAGGTTGGGTTGCCTCCCAACAAGCGCTTCTTTATTGTCACTAGCTTGACATCCCTCATTCTTCGATCAATTCAAGTTTTGAACCTCCTTTTCTTTGTCCCTTGACCTCCTAAGTAAGGCTTTGCTCTGTGTCCATTTGTTGTGAACTGGCTTTTTGTTGCTTCATCTAATAATTCAAGGCTTCCATAAGGGAGAACCTTTGTCACCAAGTAAGGGCCAGTCCACTTGGATTTGAGCTTGCCAGGGAATATTTTGAGCCTGGAGTTATATAGGAGTACTTGATGTCCTGGTTTGAACTCCTTCTTTGAGATCTTCTTGTCATGCCACCTCTTTGCTTTTTCCTTGTATATCTTAGCACTTTCATAAGCTTCTAGCCTAAACTCATCCAACTCATTTAGTTGTAGCAGTCTTTTCTCCCCTGATGCTTGAGAATCAAGGTTGAGAAGTTTAGTGGCCCAAAAAGTTTTATGTTCAAGCTCTACAGGGAGGTGACAAGATTTTCCATATAACAGCTGAAAAGGGGACTTCCCAATAGGAGTTTTGAATGCTGTCCTGTATGCCCAAAGTGAATCTTTTAATTTTCTGGCCCAATCTTTCCTGGTTGCTCCCATAGTCTTCTCTAGAATCCTCTTCAATTCCCTATTTGCAAGCTCAGCCTGGCTATTGGTCTGAGGGTGGTATGGTGTGGCTACTTTATGAATCACTCCATATTTGTGAAGGAGTTTCTCCATCTGCTTGTTACAAAAATGACCACCACCATTACTGATAAGTCCCTTAGGTACTCCATATCTAGTGAAGATGTGCTTCTTTAGGAATTGAAGAACAATTTGTGCATCACATGTGGTTGTGGCTATTGCTTCCACCCACTTTGAGACATACTCCACGGCTACTAAAATGTACTTGAAGCAGTAGGAAGGAGGGAAGGGCTCCATGAAATCTATGCCCCACAGATTAAATAGCTCCACTTCAAGAATGAAATTTTGAGGCATCTCATTCCTTTTTGTCAATCCTCCAGCTCATTGGCATTCATTACACTGGTGAACAAACTCTTTGGCATCCTTGAAGATGGTTGGCCAATAAAATCCACTCTGCAGTATTTTAGCAGCTGTCCTCTCTGGTCCAAAGTGTCCACCATATGCTGAACCATGACAATACCACAATATATCTTTCATTTCGTTTTCAGGGACACATCTCCTAATCATTCCATCAGAGCATCTCTTGAATAAAAAAGGTTCGTCCCATAATAACTTCCTTGCTTCATTGAGTAACTTTTTCACTTGTTGTTTGGAAAATTCTTGAGGTGTCTTTCTTCCCACTTTGTAGTTTGCTATGTCAGCAAACCAAGGTGCTTGCTGAATTTGGAAAAGGTGCTCATCAGGGAAATTCTCATTTACTTATTGTGGTCTATCTTGGTTGGTTTCTTGTGGCAATCTTGATAGATGATCAACAACTTGGTTCTCACTTCCTTTCCTGTCCTTTATTTCAATGTCAAACTCTTGTAGAAGCAATATCCATCTGATAAGTCTTGGTTTAGCATCCTATTTTGACATCAAATATTTAAGGGCAGCATGGTCAGTATAAACTACAATTTTGGACCCAATCAAGTATGATCTAAATTTATCAAATGCATAGACCATAGCCAATAACTCCTTCTCTATTGTAGTGTAATTTTTTTGAGCTTCATTCAATACTTTGCTTGCATAGTAGATGACATGATGCAAGTTCCCCTTCCTTTGTCCCAACACAACACCAATTGCAATGTCACTAGCATCACACATAAGTTCAAAGGATGATCCCCAATCTGGGGGTGTGATGATTGGTGCAGTAGTGAGTTTGGTTTTTAAAGTGTCAAAGGCATTGATGAGCGGATAATTTATACGCTTTTTGGCATTATTTTTACATAGTTTTTAGTATGATTTAGTTAGTTTTTAATATATTTTTATTAGTTTTTAAATAAAAATCACATTTCTGGACTTTACTATGAGTTTGTGTGTTTTTCTATGATTTCAGGTAATTTCTGGCTAAAATTGAGGGACTTGAGCAAAAATCTGATTCAGAGGCTGAAGAAGGACTACAGATGCTGTTGGATTCTGACCTCCCTGCACTCGAAGTAGGTTTTTTTTGAAGCTACAGAATCCCAATTGGCGCGCTCTCAATTGCGTTGGAAAGTAGACATCTAGGGCTTTCCAGCAATATATAATAGTCCATACTTTGCCCGAGTTTAGATGATGCAACCTGGCCTTTAACGCTAGCTTTCTGCCCTATTCTGACGTTAAACGCCAGAAACAAGTTGCAAAGCAGAGTTAAATGCCAGAAACAAGTTTCAAACTGGCGTTTAACTCCAAGGAAGACCTCTACACGTGAAAAGTTCAATGCTCAGCCCAAGCACACACCAAGTGGGCCCGGAAGTGGATTTCTACATCATTTACTTATCTCTATAAACCCTAGTAACTAGTTTAGTATAAATAGGACTTTTTACTATGGTATTATCTTCTTTTGGATATTTTATGTTCAGAGATCATGTTTGGGAAGGCTGGCCATTCGGCCATGCCTAAACCTTGTTCTTATGTATTTTCAACGGTAGAGTTTCTACACACCATAGATTAAGGTGTGGAGCTCTGCTGTTCCTCATGAATTAATGCAAAGTACTATTGTTTCTCTATTCAATTCAAGCTTATTATTATTCTAAGATATTCATTTGTACTCAAGAACATGACGAATGTGATGATTATGTGACACTCATCACCATTCTCACCTATGAACGCGTGCCTGACAACCACTTCCGTTCTACATGAAAACAAGCTTGAATGCGTATCTCTTAGCGTCCATTTCGAAAGATTGGAGTCTTCGTGGTATAAGCTAGAATTATTGGCGGCCATTCCTGAGATTTGAAAAGTCTAAACCTTGTCTGTGGTATTCCGAGTAGGATCTGGGAAGGGATGACTGTGACGAGCTTCAAACTCGCGACTGTAGGGCATAGTGATAGATGCAAAAGGATAGTAAATCCTATTCCTACACGATCGAGAACCAACAGCTAATTAGCCATGCGGTGACAGCGCATTTGGACCATTTTCACTGAGAGGACAGGATGTAGCCATTGACAACGGTGATGCCCAACATACAGCTTTCCATGGAAAGGAGTATGAATGATTGGATGAAAGCAGTAGGAAAGCAGAGGTTCAGAAGGAACAAAAGCAACTCCATACGCTTATCTAAACTTCTCACCAATGAATTACACAAGTATTTCTATCATATTTTATGTTTTAATTATATTTTAATTATCAAATCTCCATAACCATTTGAATCCGCCTGACTGAGATTTACAAGGTGACCATAGCTTGCTTCAAGCCGACAATCTCCGTGGGATCGACCCTTACTCACGTAAGGTTTATTACTTGGACGACCCAGTGCACTTGCTGGTTAGTTGTATCGAAATTGTGAAAAAGAATTTAAGATTGTAAACATGCGTGCTAAGTTTTTGGCGCCGTTGATGGGGAATGAACAATCACGATTTCATGCACCAAGTTTTTGGCACCGTTGCCAGGGATTGTTCGAGTTTGGACAACTGACGGTTCATCTTGTTGCTCAGATTAGGTAATTTTATTTAATTTTAAGTTTTTGTTTTTATTCTTTTTATTTTCGAAACATTTTCAAAAAAAAAATAATAAAAATAAATTATTCTATTGCTTCAGAATTTTTAAGAATGAATTCTAGAGTTTCACGATGATCTGTTGAAGTCTGGCTGGCTGTGTAGCCATGTCTAATCCTTTGGACCGAGATTTCAACGTATCATCACAAGAGTCCGTGGACTCCCATTTGATCAGCTGTTGTATGCCTGATTTGTATGCTAAAGCTTGGCTGGCCATTGGCCATGTCTAGTGTTTTGGACCAAAGCTTTCACTTTCAGTGAAAGCTTGGCTGGCTAGTAAGCCATGTCTAATTCCTGGACTGGAATTTTAGCCTAACATTGCATGATTCCTGGAATTCTCATTAGAAATTTTGAAATCCTTATTTTTCTTTTTCCAATTAATTTTCGAAAAATCCAAAAAAAAAATTTAATAAAATCATAAAAACCAAAATTTGATGTTTCTTGCTTGAGTCTAGTGTCAAGTTTTAAGTTTGGTGTCCATTGCATGTTTGTAATTTTTTCTTAATTTTTGAAAACTCATGCATGGTGTTCTTAATGATCTTTAAGTTGTTCTTGATGATCTTCTTAGTTTGATTTTCGCATTTCTATGTTTTGTGCCTTTTCTTGTTTTTCATATGCATTTTCAATTTGTTAGTGTCTAAAGTTTGAAATTTCTAAGTTTGGTGTCTTGCATGTTTTTCCTTTTCTTAAAAATTTTCAAAAATAAGTTCTTGGTGTTCATCTTGACATTCAAAGTGTTCTTGGTGTTCATCGTGACATTCAAAGTGTTCTTGCATGCATTGTGTGTTTTGATTTATAATTTTCATGTTTTGAGTCTTTTTGTTGTTTTTCTCTCTCCTCATTAAAAATTCAAAAATAAAAAAAATATCTTTCACTTATTCTCTCATAAATTTTTGAAAATTTGAGTTGACTTTTTCAAAACTTTTTAAAAATTTAGTTCTTTCTTTTTAGCCAAGTCAAAATTTTCAATTTAAAAATCCTATCTTTTCAAAACTTTTTCAAAAATCAAATCTTTTTCAATTTTCTTCTTAATATTTTCGAAAATTTCAAAATGATTTTCAAAAATCTTTTTCTTATTTTTGTTTCATATTTTCGAATTCATTGCTAACTTTTAATATTTTGATTCAAAAATCTCAAGTTGTTACTTGCCTATTAAGAAAGGTTCAATCTTTAAACTTTAAAATCCTATCTTTTAGTTTCTTGTTAGTCAAGTAATCAACTTTAATTTTCAAAAATCAAATCTTTTTAATTTCCTTTTTAAATCTTTTTCAAATTAAATTTCAATCATATCTTTTTTCAATTTCAATCATATCTTTTTCAAAATCAATTTCAAAATCTTTTCTAACTTCTCACCCTTCCAAATTTGATTTTCAAATTTTTTTCAATTAACCACTTAACTTTTTGTTTGATTTTAAAAATTTTACTATTTCAATCATATCTTTTTCAAAACCACCTAACTACTTTTCTTTCTCTTATTTTCGAAAATCACTAACCTCTTTTTCAAAAAAAATTTCTTTTCATTAACTAATTGTTTTAAATTTTAATTTAATTTTATTTTCCTTCTTAAATTTCGAATTCTAATTAATAGTCAAGATAAAAACAAAAAAAAAAATTATTTCATTTTATTTAATTTTCGAATTCTTCCCCCTCTCATCTCTTTCTATTTATTTATTATTTACTAACACTCCTCTTCCACTCAAAATTCGAACCCTCTCTTCTTCTCTGTGTTCGAGTTTTTCTCTTCTCCTCCTTCTATTCTTCTCCTCTTATGCTCACATAAGGAATCTCTATACTGTGACATAGAGGATTCCACATTTTCTTTTCTGTTCTCTTTTTTTTCATATGAGCAGGAACAAGGATAAGAACATTCTTGTTGAAGCTAATCCTGAACCTGAAAGGACTCTGAAGAGGAAGCTAAGGGAAGCTAAAGCACAACTCTCTGGAGAAAACCTGACAGAAATTTTCGAAAAAGAAGGAGACATGGCCGAAAATAATAACAATGGTGGATATGCAAGGAAGATGCTTGGTGACTTTATTGCACCATCTTCTAACTTCTATGGAAGAAGCATCTCACTTCCTGCGATTGGAGCAAACAATTTTGAGCTTAAACCTCAATTAGTTTCTCTAATGCAGCAGAATTGCAAGTTTCATGGACTTCCAATGGAAGATCCTCATTAGTTTTTAGCTGAATTCTTGCAAATCTGTGACACTGTCAAGACCAATGGAGTTGATCCCGAGGTCTACAGGCTTATGCTTTTCCCTTTTGCTGTAAGAGACAGAGCTAGAACATGGTTGGATTCACAACCTAAGGATAGCCTGAACACTTGGGATAAGCTAGTCAGTGCTTTCTTGGCCAAATTCTTTCCTCCTCAAAAGATGAGCAAGCTTAGAGTGGAAATCCAAACCTTCAGACAGAAGGAAGGAGAATCCCTCTATGAAGCTTGCGAAAGATATAAGCAACTGATCAAAAGGTGACCTACTGACATGCTTCTAGAATGGAGCATCATAAGTATATTCTACGATGGTCTGTCTGAGTTGTCAAAAATGTCATTGGACCATTCTGCAGGAGGATCTCTTCACATGAAAACCCCTACAGAAGCTTAGGAACTCATTGAAATGGTTGCAAATAACCAGTTCATGTACACCTCTGAGAGGAATCCTGTGAACAATGGGACGCCTCAGAAGAAGGAAGTTCTTAAAATTGATACTCTGAATGCCATATTGGCTTAGAACAAAATATTGACTCAGCAAGTCAATATGATTTCTCAGAGTCTGAATGGATTGCAAGCTGCATCAAACAGTACTAAAGAAGCATCTTCCGATGAAGAAGCTTATAATCCTGAGAACCCTGCAATGGCAGAGGTAAATTACATGGAAGGACACTATGGAAACACCTATAATCCTTCATGGAGAAATCATCCAAATTTCTCATGGAAGGACCAACAGAAGCCTCAACAAGGCTTCAATAATAATGGTGGAAGAAATAGGTTTAGCAATAGCAAGCCTTTTCCATCATCTTCTCAGCAACAGATAGAGAATTCTGAACAAAGCCATTCTGGCCTGGCAACCATAGTCTCTGATCTATCCAAGACCACACTAAGTTTCATGAATGAAACAAGGTCCTCCATTAGAAATTTGGCGGCACAGGTGGGTCAGCTGAGTAAGAAGATTACTGAAACTCCTCCCAGTACTCTCCCAAGCAATACAGAAGAAAATCCCAAGAGAGAGTGCAAGGCCATAACCTTACTTGGTGTGCCCGAATGCCCAGAGGAGGAGGAGGATGTGAATCCCAGTGAGGAAGACCTCATGAGACGTCCTTTGGACAAAAATGAGTTTCCCTTTGAGGAACCAAAGGAATCTGAGGTCCATACAGAGACCATAGAGATTCCATTGAACTTTCTTCTGCCATTCATGAGCTCTGATGAATATTCTTCCTCTGAAGAGGTTGAAGATGTCACTGAAGAGCAAGTTGCTAAGTATCTAGGAGAAATCATGAAGTTGAATGCTGGTTTATTTGGTGATGAGACTTGGGAGGATAAACCCCCCTTGTTCACCAATGAACTGAGTACATTAATGAGGCAAACTTTACCTCAGAAGAAACCGGATCCCGAAAAGTTCTTCATACCTTGTACCATAGCTACCATGACCTTTGAGAAGGCTCTATGTGATCTTGGGTCAGGGATAAACCTCATGCCACTCTCTGTAATGGAGAAACTGGGAATCTTTGAGGTAGAAGCTGCAAGAATCTCATTAGAGATGGCAGACAAATCAATGAAAAAGGCTTATGGACTAGTAGAGGACGTGCTAGTGAAGGTTGAAGGCCTTTACATCCCTGCTGATTTCATAATCCTAGACACTGGGAAGGATGAGGATGAATCCATCATCCTTGGCAGACCCTTCCTAGCCACAGCAAAAGCTGTGATTGATTTTGATAGAGGAGAGTTGGTCCTTCAGTTGAATGAGGACTACCTTGTATTTAAGACTCAAGGTTCTCCTTCTATAACCATGGAAAGGAAGCATGAGAAGCTTCTCTCAATACAGAGTCAAACAAAACCCCCACATTCAAACTCTAAGTTTGGTATTGAGAGGCCACAACCAAACTCTAAGTTTGGTGTTAAGAGGCCCCAACCTTGCTCTGATTATCTGTGAAGCTCCATGAGAGCTCACTGTCAAGCTATTGACATTAAAGAAGCCGTTGTTGGGAGGCAACCCAATGTTATTTAATTATATCTATTTATTTTCCATTGATATTTTATGTTTTCTTTATGTTGAGGATCATGTGAAGTCACAAAAACTACTGAAAAATCAAAAACAGAATGAAAAATAGCATTAAAAATAACTCACCCTGGAGGAAGAGCTTACTGGCGTTTAAACGCCAGTAAGAAGCATCAAACTGGCGTTTAACGCCAGAAAGAAGCATCAAGCTGGCATTAAACGCCAGAAACAAGTACCAGACTGGCGTTTAACGCCAGAACAGAGCATGGAATTGGCATTTAACGCCAAGAATGGGAGAAAAGCTAGCGTTAAACGCCAGAAACAAGCAGCAAGCTGGCGTTTAACGCCAGACATGCATTCTAAGGGTGTTTTGCACGCCTAAATAGAGCAGGGATGCTAAGTCCTTGACTCCTCTGGATCTGTGGACCCCATAGGATCCCCACCTACCCCACCTCTTCTTCTCTCCGCTTCACACCTTTTCATAACACACTTTCCCAAATACCCTTCACCAATCACCTCCATACCTCTTCCCCATAAACCCCACCTACCTCCAAATTCAAATTCTTTTCCCTCCCAAACCCAACGCTAATGGCCGAAAGCTACCCTTCCTCCCACCCCTATATAAACCCCTCAACACTACTCCATTTTCACACACTACATCCACCACTTCTCCCCCTTGGCCAAATACACCTTCTCCCTCTATCTCCTCTATTTTCTTCTTCTTCTACTACTTTCTTTCTTCTTTTACTCGAGGACGAGCAAACCTTTTAAGTTTGGTGTGGTAAAAGCATTGCTTTTCATTTTTCCATAACCATTAATGGCACCTAAGGCCAGAGAAACCTCAAGAAAGAGGAAAGGAAAGGCAATTGCTTCCACCTCTGAGTCTTGGGAGATGGAAAAATTCATCTCAAAGGTCCATCAAGACCACTTCTATGAAGTTGTGGCCAAGAAAAATGTAATCCCTGAGGTTCCTTTTAGGCTCAGAAGGAGCGAATATCCGGAGATCCGACAAGAGATTAGAAGAAGAGGATGGGAAGTACTCTCCAATCCTATTCAACAAGTCGAAATCTTAATGGTTCAAGAGTTCTATGCAAACACATGGATCACTAGGAACCATGATCAAAGTATGAACCCAAACCCAAAGAATTGGCTTACAATGGTTCAGGGGAAATGCTTAGATTTCAGTCCAGAAAATGTAAGGTTGGCGTTCAACTTGCCAATGATGCAAGAAAACGCACGCCCCTACACTAGAAGGGTCAACTTTGATCAAAGGTTGGACCAAGTCCTTATGGACATATGTGTGGAAGGAGCTCAATGGAAAGTTGACTCAAGAGGCAAACCGGTTCAATTGAGAAGACCGGACCTTAAGTCTATAGCTAGAGGATGGTTGGAGTTCATCCAACGTTCTATCATTCCTACTAGCAACTGATCCGAAGTAACTATGGATCGGGCCATCATGATCCATAGTATCATGATTGGGGAGGAAGTGGAAGTTCTTGAGATTATACCTCAAGAACTCTACAAAGTGGCTGACAAGTCCTCCACTTTGGCAAGGTTAGCCTTTCCTCACCATGAAATTCCTTAGATACCTCAAGGGATGCACTTTCCACCATAGAACTATTGGGAGCAAATCAACACCTCCCTAGGAGAATTAAGTTTCAACATTGGACAACTAAGGATGGAACACCAAGAGCACTCTATCATTCTCCATGAGATTAAAGAAGATCAAAGAGCTGTGAGGGAGAAGCAACAAAGACAAGAAAGAGACATAGAGGAGCTCAAGAACACCATTGGTTCTTCAAGAGGAAGAACACACCACCCTCACTAAGGTGGACCCGTTCCTTAATCTCCTTGTTCTTATTTTTCTATTTTTCGTTTGATATGCTCTATGTTTATTTATGTTTATGTCTATATTACATGATCACTGGTGTCTAAGTGTCTATGTCTTAAAGCTTTGAATGTCCTATGAATCCATCACCTTTATTAAATGAAAAATGTTTTAATTACAAAGAACAAGAAGTACATGAATTTCAAATTCATCCTTGAAATTAGTTTAATTATTTTTGATGTGGTGACAATACTTTTTGTTTTCTGAATGAATGCTTGAACAGTGCATATGTCTTTTGAATTAGTTTAAAATTGTTGGCTCTTGAAGAATAATCAAAAAGGAGAAATGTTATTTGATAATCTGAAAAATCATATAATTGATTCTTGAAGCAAGAAAAAGTAGTGAATAACAAGGCTTGCGAAAATAAAAGAAAAAAAAAGAAAGAGAGAAAGAAAAAAAAGAAAAAGCAAGCAGAAAAAGCCAATAGCCCTTAAAACCAAAAGGCAAGGGTAATAAAAAGGATCCAAGGCTTTGAGCATCAGTGGATAGGAGGGCCCAAAAGGAATAAAATCCTGACCTAAGCGGCTAAACCAAGCTGTCCCTAACCATGTGCTTGTGGCATGAAGGTGTCAAGTCAAAAGCTTGAGACTGAGCGGTTAAAGTCGAGGTCCAAAGCAAAAAAAAAAAAAGAGTGTGCTTAAGAACCCTGGACACCTCTAATTGGGGACTCTAGCAAAGCTGAGTCACAATC
>NC_029794.2:65555175-65568707 GCF_000816755.2 Arachis ipaensis
GACCAGCTTGAACTTTGAAGTCTTCAGGAATGGTCTTCCAAGCAAGATTGACGATGGCCTTCTGATGATCGGATAATTTATACTCTTTTGGCATTGTTTTTACATAGTTTTTAGTATGATTTAGTCAGTTCTTAATATATTTTTATTAGTTTTTAAATAAAAATCACATTTCTGGACTTTACTATGTGTTTGTGTGTCTTTCTGTGATTCCAGGTAATTTCTGGCTGAAATTGAGGGACTTGAGCAAAAATCTGATTCAGAGGCTGAAGAAGGACTGCAGATGCTGTTGGATTCTGACCTCCCTTCACTCAAAGTGGATTTTTTGGAGCTACAAAAAGCCAATTGGTGCACTCTCAATTGCGTTGGAAAGTAGAAATCTAGGGCTTTCCAGCAATATATAATAGTCCATACTTTGCCCGAGTTTAGATGATGCAAACTGGCGTTTAACGCCAGCTTTCTGCCCTATTCTGGCGTTAAACGCCAGAAACAAGTTGCAAAGCAGAGTTAAACGCCAGAAACATGTTACAAACTGGCGTTTAACTCCAAGGAAGACCTCTACACGTGAAAGCTTCAATGCTCAGCCCTAGCACACACCAAGTGGGCCCGGAAGTGGATTTCTACATCATTTACTTATCTCTGTAAACCCTAGTAACTAGTTTAGTATAAATTGGACTTTTTACTATTGTATTATCATCTTTTGGATATTTTATTTTCAGAGATCACGTTTGGGGAGGCTGGCCATTTGGCCATGCCTAGACCTTGTTCTTATGTATTTTTAACGGTGGAGTTTCTACACACCATAGATTAAGGTGTGGAGCTCTGCTTTTCCTCATGAATTAATGCAAAGTACTATTGTTTTTCTATTCAATTCAGGCTTATTCTTATTCTAAGATATTCATTCACACTCAAGAACATGATGAATGTGATGATTATGTGACACTCATCACCATTCTCACCTATGAACGCGTGCCTGACAACCACTTCTGTTCTACATGAAAACAAGCTTGAATGCGTATCTCTTAGCCTCCATTACGAAATATCGGAGTCTTCGTGATATAAGCTAGAATTATTGAAGGCCATTCCTGAGATTCAGAAAATCTAAACCTTGTCTGTGGTATTCCGAGTAGGATCTAGGAAGGGATGACTTTGACGAGCTTAAAACTCGCAACTGTAGGGAGTAGTGACAGACTCAAAAGGATAGTAAATCCTATTCCTATACGATCGAGAACCAACAGCTGATTAGCCGTGCGGTGACATCGCATTTGGACCTTTTTCACTGAGAGGACGGGATGTAGCTGGTGCACAAAAATCGTGACGGTTCTTTCCTTGGTAACGGCGCCAAAAACTTGATACGCACGTTCATAATCTTAGTTCTTTGTCACAACTTCGCACAACTAACTAGCAAGTGCACTGGATCGTCCAAGTAATAAACCTTACGTGAGTAAGGGTCGATCCCACGGAGATTGTCGGCTTAAAGCAAGCTATGGTCACCTTGTAAATCTCAGTCAGGCAGATTCAATTGATTATAGAGTTTTGATAATTAAAATATAATTAAAATATAAAATAGGATAGAGATACTTATGTAATTCATTGGTGATAATTTTAGATAAGCGTATAGAGATGCTTTTGTTCCTCTTGAACCTCTGCTTTCCTATTGTCTTCATCCAATCATTCATACTCCTTTCTATGGCAAGCTGTATGTTAGGCATCACCATTGTCAATGGCTACATCCTGTCCTCTCAGTGAAAATGGTCCAATGTTTTGTCACTGCATGGCTAATCATTTGTCGGTTCTCGATCATACTGGAATAGGATCCATTGATCCTTTTGCGTCTGTCACTACGCCCAGCACTCGTGAGTTTGAAGCTCGTCGCAGCCATCCCTTCCCAGATCCTACTCGGAATATCACAGACAAGGTTTAGACTTTACGAATCTCAAGAATGGTCGTCCATGGATTCTAACTTATACCATGAAGACTCTGATTAAGGAATCCCAGAGATATTCATTCAATCTAAGGTGGAACGGAAGTGGTTGTCAGGCACGCGTTCATAGGTTGGGAATGATGATGACTGTCACGATCATCAAATTCATATTGAAGTGCGAATGAATATCTTAGAATCAGAATAAGCTTGAATTGAATAGAAAAATGATAGTACTTTGTATTAATTCATGAGGAATAGCAGAGCTCCACACCTTAATATATGGTGTGTAGAAACTCTACCATTGAAAATACATAAGTGATAATGGAGTTCATTGGTTTCGGCCCCAGAGGGGAACCGGAGTAACCAAGACTAAAATGATCCGAAGATGTAAATACAATAGTAAAAAGTCCTAGTTATACTTAAACTAGTTACTAGGGTTTACAGAAATGAGTAAATGATGCAGAAATCCACTTCTGGGGCCCACCTGGTGTGTGCTTGGGCTGAGCATTGAGCTTTACACGTGTAGAGGCTTCTCTTGGAGTTGAACGCCAGTTTGTAACATGTTTCTGGCGTTTAACTCCACTTTGCAACCTGTTTCTGGCGTTTAACTCCAGAATGCAACATGGAACTGGTGTTGAACGCCAGTTTGCATCGTCTAAACTCGGGAAAAGTATGGACTATTATATATTGCTGGAAAGCCCTGGATGTCTTCTTTCCAACGCAATTGAGAACGCGCCATTTGAAGTTCTGTAGCTCCAGAAAATCAACTTTGAGTTCAGGGAGGTCAGAATCCAACAGCATCTGCAGTCCTTCTTCAACCTCTGAATCTGATTTTTGCTCAAGTCCCTCAATTTTAGCCAGAAATTACCTGAAATAACAGAAAAACACAAAAACTCATAGTAAAATCCAGAAATGTGATTTTTATTTAAAAACTAATAAAAATATACTAAAAACTAACTAAATTATACTAAAAACTATGTAAAAACAATGCCAAAAAGCGTATAAATTATCCGCTCATCACAACACCAAACTTAAATTGTCGCTTGTCCCCAAGCAACTAAAAATCAAATAGGATAAAAAGAAGAGAATATACTATAAATTCCAAAATATCAATAAAACTTAGCTCCAATCAGATGAGCGGGACTTGTAGCTTTTTGCCTCTTGAATAGTTTTGGCATCTCACTTTATCCATTGAAGTTCAGAATGATTGGCATCTATAGGAACTCAGAGTTTAGATAGTGTTATTGATTCTCCTAGTTTAGTATGTTAATTCTTGAACACAACTACTTTATGAGTCTTGGCCGTGGCCCTAAGCACTTTGTTTTCCAGTATTACCACCGGATACATAAATGCCACAGACACATAACTGGGTGAACCTTTTCATATTGTGACTCAGCTTTGCTAAAGTCCCCAATTAGATGTGTCCAAGGTTCTTAAGCACACTCTTCTTTTTGCTTTGAACCTTGACTTTAACCGCTCAGTCTCAAGTTTTCACTTGACACCTTCACGCCACAAGCACATGGTTAGGGACAGCTTGGTTTAGCCGTTTAGGCTAGGATTTTATTCCTTTAGGCCCTCCTATCCACTGATGCTCAAAGCCTTGGATCCTTTTTATTTACCCTTGCCTTTTGGTTTTAAGGGCTATTGGCTTTTTCTGCTTGCTTTTTCTTTTTCTTTCTCTCTTTTCTTTTTTTTTTCACTATTTTTTTTCTTTTTCTTTTCTGTAAGCTTTTGTATTCACTGCTTTTTCTTGCTTCAAGAATCATTTTTATGATTTTTCAGATTATCAAATAACATTTCTCCTTTTCATCATTCTTTCAAGAGCCAACATATTTAACATTCATAAACCACAATATCAAAAGACATATGCATTGTTCAAGAATTCATTCAGAAAACAAAAAGTATTGTCACCACATCAAAATAATTAAACTAGTTTCAAGGATGAATTCGAAACCATGTACTTCTTGTTCTTTGTAATTAAAACATTTTTTTCATTTAAGAAAGGTGATGGATTCATAGGACATTCATAGCTTTAAGACATAGACACTTCAACACTAATGATCATGTAATGAAGACACAAACATAAAGCATAGTGAACGAAAAATAGTAAAATAAATAGACAAGGAGATTAAGGAATGAGTCCACCTTAGTGAGAGTGGCGTCTTCCTCTTCTTGAAGAACCAATGGTGCTTTTGAGCTCCTCTAAGTCTCTTCCTTGCCTTTTGTTGCTCATCCCTCATAGCTCTTTGATCTTCTCTAAACTCATGAAGGATGATGGAGTGCTCTTGGTGTTCCACCCTTAGTTGTCCCATGTTGGAACTTAATTCTCCTAGGGAGGTGTTGATTTGCTCCCAATAGTTTTGTAGAGGAAAGTGCATCCCTTGAGGTATCTCAGGGATTTTATGGTGGGGAATTTCCTCATTCTCTTGTTGAGGTCCATGATCTCTTATTTGCTCCATCCTTTTCTTAGTGATGGGCTTGTCCTCTTCAATGAGGATGTCTCCCTCTATGTCAATTCTAGCCGAATTACAGAGGTGGCATATGAGGTGAGGAAAGGCTAACCTTGCCCAAGTGGAGGACTTGTCAGCCACCTTGTAAAGTTCTTGAGGTATAATCTCATGAACTTCCACCTCCTCTCCAATCATGATACTAAGGATCATGATGTCCCGGTCTATAGTAACTTCAGACCAGTTGCTAGTAGGAATGATTGAGCATTGAATGAACTCTAGCCATCCCCTCGCCACTGGTTTGAGGTCATGCCTTCTTAATTGAACCAGCTTGCCTCATGAGTCAATTTTCCATTGAGCTCCTTCCTCACATATGTCTATAAGGACTTGGTCCAACCTTTGATCAAATTTGACCCTTCTAGTGTAGGGCGTGCGTTTTCTTCCAACATTGGCAAGTTGAACGCCAGCCTTACATTTTTCGGACTGAAATCTAAGTATTTCCCCCGAACCATGGTGAGCCAATGCTTTGGATTCGGGTTCACACTTTGATCATGGTTCCTAGTGATCCATGCGTTTGCATAGAACTCTTGAACCATTAAGATCCCGACTTGTTGAATGGGGTTGGTGAGAGCTTCCCAACCTCTTCTTTGGATCTCAAGTCCGATCTCCGGATACTCATTCTTTTTGAGCTTGAAAGGAACCTCAGGGATCACTTTCTTCTTGGCCACAACTTCATAGAAGTGGTCTTGATGGACCTTTGAGATGAATCTCTCCATCTCCCATGACTCAGAGGTGGAAGCAATTGCTTTCCCTTTCCTCTTTCTAGAGGTTTCTCTGGCCTTAGGTGCCATTAATGGTTATGGAAAAACAAAAAGCTATGCTTTTACCATACCAAACTTAAAATGTTTGCTCGTCCCCGAGCAAAAGAAGAAAGAAAGTAGTAGAAAAAGAAGAAGAATAGAGGAGATGGAGGGAGAAGGTGTATTCGGCCAAGAGGAAGAAGAGAGGGTTGTGTTGTGTGAAAATGAGGAAGGAATGAGGGGTTTATATAGGAGTGTGGGGAGGGTTAGGATTAGGCAATTAGGGTTGGGTTTGGGAGGGAAAAGAGTTTGAATTTTGGAGGTAGGTGGGGTTTATGGGGAAGAGAGTATGGATGTGAGTAGTGAAGAGGTGATGGGAAAGAGAGATTGAGGTGATTGGTGAAGGCTATTTGGGGAAGAGAGTTATGAAAAGGTGTGAAGAAGAGAGAAGAAGATGTGGGGATCCTGTGGGGTCCACAGATCAAGTGGGGTCAAGGACTTAGCATCCCTGCTCCAATTAGGTGTGTAAAACGCCCTTGCTATGCAATCCTGGCGTTTAACGCCAGACTGCTGCTTATTTCTGGCGTTAAACGCCCAAATGTAGCATGTTTCTGGCATTTAACGCCAGGCAGATGCTTGTTTCTGGCGTTAAACGCTAGCTTGGTGCTTGTTTCTAGTGTTAAACGCCAGACAGATGCTTGTTTTTTGCGTTTAAACACCAGACTGCTCTCCTCCAGGGTGTGCTATTTTCAGTGCTGTTTTTCATTCTGTTTTTGATTTTTTAGTAGTTTTTGTGACTTCACATGATCATCAACCTAATAAAACACGAAATAACAAAAAGAAAATAAAATAGATATGATTAAATAACATTGGGTTGCCTTCCAACAAGTGCTTCTTTAATGTCAATAGCTTGACAGTGAGCTCTCATGGAGCCTCACAGATAATCAGAGCAAGGTCGGAACCTCCCAACACTAAACTTAGAGTTTGAATGTGGGGGTTCAACACCAAACTTAGAGTTTGGTTGTGGCCTCCCAACACCAAACTTAGAGTTTGACTGTTGGGCTTTGGTTGACTCTGCAGTGAGAGAAGCTTTTCATGCTTCCTCTCCATGGTTACAGACGGAGATCCTTGAGTCTTAAACACAAGGTTGTCCTCATTCAGTTGAAGGACCAATTCTCCTCAGTCCACATCAATCACAGCTCTTGCTATGGCTAGGAAGGGTCTTCCAAGGATGATGGATTCATCCTCATCCTTCCCAGTGTCTAGGATTATGAAATCAGTAGGGATGTAAAGGCCTTCAACCTTTACTAACATCTCCTCTACTTGTTCATAAGCCTGTTTTCTTGAGTTATCTGCCATCTCTAATGAGATTCTGGCAGCTTGCACCTCAAAGATCCCAAGTTTCTCCATTACAGAGAGTGGCATTAAGTTTATTCCTGACCCCAAGTCACACAGAGCCTTCTCAAAGGTCATGGTGCCTATGGTACAGGGTATTAAGAGTTTGCCAGGATCCTATTTCTTTTTAGGGTAATTTCTACCTATCCAATGCATTCAGTTCATTGGTGAGCAAGGGAGGTTCATCTTCCCAAGTCTCATTACCAAATAATTTGGCATTCAGCTTCATGATTGCACCAAGGTATTTAGCAACTTGCTCTTCAGTAATGTCTTCATCCTCTTCAGAGGAAGAATACTCATCAGAGCTCATGAAGGGCAGAAGGAGGTTCAATGGAATCTCTATGGTCTCTAGATGAGCCACAGATTCCTTTGGTTCCTCAAAGGGATACACTTTATTAGTCACTAGACGTCCCAGGAGGTCTTTCTTACTAGGATTCACGTCCTCCTCCTCCCTTGTAGGTTCGGCCATGATGGTTAAATCAATGGCCTTGCACTCTCTCTTTGGATTTTCTTCTGTATTGCTTGGGAGAGTACTAGGAGGAGTTTCAGTGACTCTTTTACTCAGCTGGCCCACTTGTGCCTCCAAATTTCTAATGGAGGACCTTGTTTCATTCATGAAACTTAAAGTGGCCTTAGATAGATCAGAGACTATATTTGCTAAGCTAGATGGATTTTGCTCAAAATTCTCTGTCTGTTGCTGAGTGGATGATGGAAAAGGCTTGCTATTGCTAAACCTGTTTCTTTCACCATTATTAAATCCTTGTTGAGGCTTTTGTTGATCCTTCCATGAGAAATTTGGATGATTTCTCCATGAGGGATTATAGGTGTTTCCATAGGGTTCACCCATGTAATTCACCTCTGCTATTGCATGGTTCTCAGGATCATAAGCTTCTTCTTTAGAAGATACCTCTATAGTACTGTTGGATGATTCCTTCAATCCATTCAGACTCTGAGAAATCATATTGACTTGCTGAGTCAATATTTTGTTCTGAGCCAATATGGCATTCAGAGCATCAATTTCAAGAACTCCCTTCCTCATAGGCGTCCCATTACTCACAGGATTCCTCTCAGAAGTGTACATGAACTGATTATTAGCAACCATGTCAATGAGTTCCTGAGCTTCTGCAGGCATTTTCTTTAGGTGAATGGATCCACCTGTAGAATGGTCCAATGACATCTTTGATAACTCAGACAGACCATCATAGAATATATCCAGGATGGTCCATTCTGAAAGCATGTCAGAAGGACACTTTTTGGTCAGTTCCTTGTATCTCTCCCAAGCTTCATAGAGGGATTCACCTTCTTTCTGTTTGAAGGTTTGAACATCCACTCTAAACTTACTAAGCTTTTGAGGAGGAAAGAACTTGGCTAAAAAAGCCGTGACCAGCTTATCCCAAGAGTTCAGGCTGTCTTTAGGTTGAGAGTCCAACCATATTCTAGCTCTGTCTCTTACAGCAAACGGGAAAAGCATAAGCTTGTAGACCTCGGGATCAACCCCATTGGTCTTAACAGTATCACAGATCTGCAAGAATTCAGTTAAAAACTGAAAAGGATCTTCTGATGGAAGTCCATAAAACTTGCAGTTCTGTTGCATCAGAGAAACTAATTGAGGTTTCAGCTCAAAGTAATAAACCTTACGTGAGTAAGGGTCGATCCCACGGAGATTGTCGGCTTGAAGCAAGCTATGGTCACCTTGTAAATCTCAGTCAGGCGGATTCAATTGATTATAGAGTTTTGATAATTAAAATATAATTAAAATATATAATAGGATAGAGATACTTATGTAATTGATGGTGAGAATTTCAGATAAGCGTATAGAGATGCTTTTGTTCCTCCAGAACCTCTGCTTTCCTATTGTCTTCATCCAATCATTCTTACTCCTTTCTATGGCAAGCTGTATGTTAGGCATCACCGTTTTCAATGGCTACATCCTGTCCTCTCAGTGAAAATGGTCCAATGCGCTGTCACTGCATGGCTAATCATCTGTCGGTTCTCGATCATACTGGAATAGGATCCATTGATTCTTTTGCATCTGTCACTATGCCCAGCACTCGCGAGTTTGAAGCTCATCGCAGCCATCCCATCCCAGATCCTACTCGGAATACCACAGACAAGGTTTAGACTTTCCGGATCTCAAGAATGGCCATCCATGGACTCTAACTTATACCACGAAGACTCTGATTAAGGAATCCCAGAGATATTCATTCAATCTAAGGTGGAACAGAAGTGGTTGTCAGGCACGCGTTCATAGGTTGGGAATGATGATGACTCTCACGATCATCACATTCATATTGAAGTGCGAATGAATATCTTAGAATCGGAATAAGCTTGAATTGAATAGAAAAACGATAGTACTTTGTATTAATTCATGAGGAACAGTAGAGCTCCACACCTTAATCTATGGTGTGTAGAAACTCTACCGTTGAAAATACATAAGTGATAATGGAGTTCATTGGTTTCGGCCCCAGAGGGGAACCAGAGTAACCAAGACTAAAATGATCCGAAGATGTAAATACAATTGTAAAAAGTCCTATTTATACTTAAACTAGTTACTAGGGTTTACAGAAATGAGTAAATGACGTAGAAATCCACTTTTAGGGCCCACTTGGTGTGTGCTTGGGCTGAGCATTGAGCTTTACACGTGTAGAGGCTTCTCTTGGAGTTTAACACCAGTTTGTAACCTGTTTCTGGCGTTTAACTCCACTTTGCAACCTGTTTCTGGCGTTTAACTCCAGAATGCAACATGGAACTGGCGTTGAACGCCAGTTTGCGTCATCTAAACTCGGTCAAAGTATGGACTATTATATATTTCTGGAAAGCCTTGGATGTCTACTTTCTAACGCAATTGAGAGCGTGCCATTTGGAGTTTTGTAGCTCCAGAAAATCCACTTTGAGTGTAGGGAGGTCAGAATCCAACAGCATCTGCAGTCCTTCTTCAACCTCTGAATCTGATTTTTGCTCAAGTCCCTCAATTTCAGCCAGAAATTACCTGAAATCATAGAAAAACACATAAACTCATAGTAAAGTCCAGAAATGTGATTTTTATTTAAAAACTAATAAAAATATACTAAAAACTAACTAAATTATACTAAAAACTATGTAAAAACAATACCAAAAAGCATATAAATTATCCGCTCATCAGTAGCCATTGACAATGGTATTGCCCAACATACAGCTTGCCATGGAAAGGAGTATGAATGATTGGATAAAAGTAGTAGGAAAGCAGAGGTTCAGAAGGAACAAAAGCAACTCCATACGCTTATCTGAAATTCTCACCAATGAATTACATAAGTATTTCTATCCTATTTTATATTTTAATTATATTTTAATTATCAAAACTCCATAACCATTTGAATCCATCTGACTGAGATTTACAAGGTGACCATAGCTTGCTTCAAGCCGACAATCTCCGTGGGATCGACCCTTACTCACGTAAGGTTTATTACTTGGACGACCCAGTGCACTTGCTGGTTAGTTGTATCAAAATTGTGAAAAAGAATTTAAGATTGTAAACGTGCGTGCTAAGTTTTTGGCGCCGTTGATGGGGAATGAACAATCATGATTTCGTGCACCAGACATGCTGGCAACTTTCATCAAAAACAAAAGGATTATCAACCATCAACAAGTTGCTTAATGGTTTGGCTATTTTTGAAAAATCCTTGATAAATCTTCTATAGAATCCAGCATGTCCTAAGAAACTTCTAACCGCTTTCACATGAGTAGGTGGAGGGAGTTTCTCTATGATTTCTACTTTTGCCTTGTCAACTTCTATCCCTTTTCTTGAAACTTTGTGACCAAGAACAATCCTTTAGATACCATAAAATGGCATTTCTCCCAATTTAAAACCAAATTGGTTTCTTGGCACCGTTTCAAGACAAGGGTAAGATGTTGCAAGCAAGTACTGAAAGTGTCACCAAAAATAGAGAAATCATCCATAAAACTTCAATAAATGTTTCTACCATATCTGAAAAAATTGATAGCATGCATCTTTGAAATGTTGCTGGAGCATTACACAATCCAAAAGGCATCCTTCTGTATGCGAAAACTCCAAAGGGACAGGTGAAAGATGTCTTCTCTTGATCCATGGGATCAACCCCTATTTGATTGAAGCCAGAATACCCATCAAGGAAGTAGTAGTATGCATGGCCAGCTAGCCTTTCAAGCATTTGGTCAATGAAAGGGAGAGGAAAGTGATATTTGCGTGTGGCATCATTCAGCCTCCTATAGTCAATGCACATCCTCCATCCTATCACAGTCCTTGTGGAAATGAGCTCATTCTTCTCATTAACAATAACTGTCATCCCACCCTTTTTTGGTACCACTTGAACTGGGTGATGCTAGGGCATTTTGGCCAGTTTCACTGACCTTTTCTTTACTGTTTTAGGGTAGTTTCATGCATTTTCTTAGTTAATAAGCAAGTTTTGGGCAGATAATCACTTACATCTTGATTCAAGCAAACATTGTGAATTTTACATAATTTTATGAGAATTATGCATGAATTGAATGATAAAATGAATGATGCATGATCTCATGAGTTAGAACCTAGCTTTGATGCACTTTACTTGCTTGATTTCAGGACAAAGGAAGCAAGGAAGATGCCACGTTAGTCTAACTAACGTGACCATTAACGTGGAATGGAGGCTAGCTTGCAACGTTAATAAGAAAAGTGAACACTAATAATGCCTTCGTGAGCCATCATAGCCCACGTTAGTTTGGAAAAGGTGAATGCCAATAACGTTTGTGAAGGACCAAGAGGCAACGTTAGTGGTCACGTTAGTGCCACTAACGTTGAAGTTAACATGGACCATTTTGGGATAGGAACGTTAGTGAAAAAGGTGATCGTCACTAACGTTCTCGAACTCACATTTTCACTTAATGTTAACACCACTAACGTCCTAACTAACGTCCATGCCTAACTCACACTTTTTCTGCAAGTAAAGCTATGCCCACTGAAGATGATAACTGCTTCAACTCAAAGATCCAAAGGCCCATATCCAGGACTTGAAAAGTGAAGAACTGAAGATTGATGGTTTAGAAGTTATAGTAAATTCTCGTTGCGAGTATAGTTACTAAACCAAGCAATCAACCTTTCTTACAAAAGTTTTGGTTGTCACAAGTAACAAACCCCTTTAAAATTGATAACCGAGTATTTAAACCTCGGGTCGTCTTCTCAAGGAATTGCAGGGAAGTATGTTCTTATTATTGGTTATGAGTCTTGTAAATTGGGGGTTTTGAAAGTAAAGAAGAAGTATGTTAAATGATAAGATAAATAAAATAGTAATAATAAAATAAACTCTTGGCAAGGTATTAGAACTGGAAGTCCTATCTTTATCAATTTTGATGAAAATTGGATTTTAATTCCCACTTTGTTAACCTCTAACTATGAAGGTAAATCAAGTGGATTAATTAGCTTAATCCTCAGGTCCTAGTCAATTCCTATGGAAAGACTAGAGTTATTGGAGCAACTCCCAATTTCAACCACTGCTTTATTTGACAGCTCAAGTGTTACCAATAACTTAACCGAAGCCAAAAGGGAGAAAATATCTAAATTAAATTAAAAGCATTAATATAAATAAAGCAAAGCAATCTTAAATCTGAAATACCTCAAATAATATTAATTAAGAAAATCATAACATGAATGTAGCATAAGCCAAATTGAAAAGATAAATAATAATTAAAAGAATAAATAAAAGTAGAAAATAAATAAGAGGAACATTGAACCTGTGATGAAGAAGAAATAATCCTAAATCCTAAAACTAAATCCTAAGAGAGAGGAGAGAGCCTCTCTCTCTAAAAACTACATCTAAAACTAAAATTATGAATTATGAGCTAATTATTATGAATGAATGGATTCTCCCACTTTATAGCCTCTAATCTGTGTTTTCTGAGCCGAAAACTGGGTCGAAAACAGCCCAAAAATCGCTGGAGAAGAAAACTGCCACGCTGATTTTCGGAACTGTGACGCGTTCGCGTGGAGCACGCATTCGCCTCACCTATCGTCAGAGAAACCATGGCATATTATATATCAAATCGAAGCCCCGGACGTTAGCTTTCCAACGCATCTAGAACCGCATCGTTTGGACCTCTTTAGCTAAAGTTATAGCTGTTTGAGTGCGAAGAGGTCAGACTCGACAGCTTAGCAATTTCTCCAACTTCTTGTATTCCTTTCACTTTTGCATGCTTCCTTTCCATCCTCTGAGCCATTCCTGTCCTGTAATCTCTGAAATTACTTAACACACATATCAAAGCATCTAATGGTAATAAGAGAGGATTTAAACATAGGGAACTTAAGGCCAAAGAAGCATGTTTTCAATCAAAGCACTTAATTAGGAAGGCAAATGTAAAACTATGCAAATAATATGAATAAGTGGGTAAAGAATTGATAAAAATGACTCATTTGAGCACAAGATAAACCATAAAATAGTGGTTTATCAACCTCCCCACACTTAAACATTAGCATGTCCTCATGCTAAGCTCAAGAGAAGCTATAAGGGAGTGAAGAGGAATGGTATGATATATGAGATGCAACCTATGAATGCAACTAAATGCATAATGCTTTTTCCTACTTGGTTAAAAGTAAATAAATCTTCTAAGAACATACATAAATCAAATTTCACTAATTCAAATTATACAATAAAAGACAGGTAAACTTGTAAGAAGATAGCTCATGAAAGCAGGGAACATAGAATTAAGCACTGAACCCTTACTGGTAGTGTATATCACTCTAACTCTCAAGTGTCTAGGGTTAATCACTCTACTCTTCTCTAGTCATGCTTTCTAAACTTTGTTCTTCATCTAACCAATCAACAAAAATTTAATGTACCAATGGAAACATCATGAGGTCTTTTCACGGTTGTAATAGGGCTAAGGTAAGGGTGAGGGCATATATATATAAGGCTAAGTGAGCTAACAAAGTGAATCCTTGATTAGTCTAAGATCTCACCTAACATATACATACTTTATATAATT
>NC_029794.2:65568796-65572166 GCF_000816755.2 Arachis ipaensis
TATTTTTTTTCAATGCACATGGTAATTTAATTATTTTGATTTCACATGAGCATGCTTCCCAAATTTTTAAATAACTTATTCAATTTAATTCCTTACTTTTTCATATCATCCCATGTTCCCATAAAATTTCTCACACTTAAATTGTACACAATATCTATCTTAAGCTAACCAAGGATTCAACTTGGGATTTCTTTAATTGTTTTTCTACTTAAGGCTAGTGATGTGGTAAAATATAGAATAAATGGGGGTTTACAAGGCTCAAAGTGGCTGACAAGGATGATTTAAAGGGTAGGTTTATTTGGGATAATGTAAATACACTAAATAATGGACATATAGAGTGGAACAAAGTAAAGATTGCAAATATAGAGAAGAAAACACACAAGAATAAAAATTTATGGTTAAATAATGTAACCATATATAAAGGCTCAAAGTCTCACAGGTTGTGTGTTCTTTAGCTCAAAAACCATGTTCCAAATACAACTTCTTCAAACAAGTGTAACATTAAATTTTATTCAAATTAGTGAAATGCTCTAAAAGGTTTCTTGAAAAAGAAAATATTACTTCAACCAAGTGGTAAAATATGCACAAAATCAAATAATCATGCAATCAAACATGCAAATGCAACAACTAACAAGGAAAATAAACCATTGGTGTTGAGATAGAAGAGTAACTAACCCATGGAGATCGGTATCGACCTCCCCACACTTAAAGATTGCACCGTCCTCGGTGCATGCTAAGATGTGCGAGTGGACGGGTTGCTTCAACTGACGCTTTTCTCATCAAGGAATGTGCGTAGGAACTTGTGTGTCTCTTCTATGCAAACGTCTTCCGGTTCTCTTCCTGGTGGCCATCTTGAAAGAAAAGGGAAGAAAAGTAACCCAAAGCAAAGATAAAAAAATAAATAAAACATGGGTTGGTTAATGCCAAAAATGAGGGTCTCAATTACATGGTAGCTACAACATGCAAGTGAGAAAATAATAGAAGCACATAGCATACTAGTGGTGCAAAATTTTATAACAATGAGGGAGAGTGTGGGTAAGGAGAAGTAATGTAAATTCATGTCAATGCAAAATTGATGCAGGTATAAAAGATTGGCATTGTTTTAAATAATATTACCTAACCAGAATAAAACAAGTCTCTAAGCACCTAAAATAATTCAAGAGAAGATGCAAGAGTGAAATAAGAAAATTCAACACCAAATGAAAAAAAATGAATTTAGAAAAGAAAATAAAAATATGCACAGAATTAAAATATAATGAATGAAAGTATGTAAGTAAATTAGGTAAAATAGGATGGAAGTGAAAAAGGATGAGAAGTTAAAAAGATAAAGTAAGAAAGAAAGAAGAAAGAAGAAAAGATGGAAGAAATTAGGATTGGGGAAGAAAAGATAAGATATTTGGCTGATCTGGATAAGTTGTGCGCCGCATGTGACGTGGACGCGTGAGTGACGCAGCCGCATGGTGCGCGATAAGGTCAGGTTACGCGAATGCGTGAATCACGCATTCGCGTGGCCTGATTTGTGCGATTGGCACAAATCCAGCCTCGCGTTCGCGCAACTCTCTGTTCGAAACTCTTTTTGCCAAATTTTTGGGTGACGCGGTCGCGTGGTTGAGGCGATCGCGTCGATGGCCTTTCTTTTAAAAATGACGTGGACACGTGGGGCACGCGTTCGCGTGATAGGGCTTGTGCTTCTAGCATAGTTCCAGCCCTATTCCAGCCCAACTTACTGCCTTACACCCTTTTACGTCGATTTCCAGGGCCACGCATTCGCGTGGGTGACGTGGACGCGTGGGAGGCATTTTTCGCATATGACGCGGATGCGTCAGTGACACAGTCGCGTGGATCAATTTGTGCCAAAGGCACGCCTCCAGCCACGCTCTCGCGCGACTCTCTGTTCAATTTTCTTTTTTTCCCAATGCACTTGTGATGCGGACGCGTCAACGACGCTGCCGCGTCGTGTGCATTTTTTTTTTTTTAATGCAGTATGCAGTGCTAATGCAAATGCTATGAATAGTATTCAGGTTCAATGAAAATAATATAATATAAAAACAGACAAAACAAAATAAAACTGAAACAGGAACGATCATACCATGGTGGGTTGTCTCCCATCTAGCACTTTTAGTTAAAGTCCTTAAGTTGGACATTTGGTGAGCTCCCTGTTTTGGTGGCTTGTGCTTGAACTCATCCAGGAATCTCCACCAATGTTTGTGATTTCAATGGCCTCCGGGATCCCAAATCTTGTTTTTACACCCGTTTTCAAGTTGATTATCATGATTCCATCCGGGTGGTTCATCTTTAGAATTCTCAGTGAAGCATCCAAATAACTTCTTAGACCCATTCAATTGAGCTCTACACCAACCTTTATGTTTAAACTTAAAGCTTCCAACCATAATGAACCTTGCAGGACAATTCTTACCACTGATCATCTTCCTCTTACTCTTAATGCCACAAAGAGCTCTAAGTTGACCATCCGTCTCCAGTAGCCCATATTCAAGTGGAATTAGAAAGCTAAGGGATATGAATTTTACCCACTTGAATGTTGTGAAGGATGATGGCAACTTAGGGGGAGGTATTTCTAACGAATGTGCAAGCTCCACTCCCTTGTGCTCTTCTCTGACAACTTTCATCTCTTTGCAAGTTTCTTCAATATCAACCTCTTCCTCTTGGTAGCTTTCTTCCAATTCAATCTCTTCTTCATTGCTTACCAAGGGCATGGAAGGCTGTGCTTCTTCTTCTTTAATCTCCATCTCTTGATCGACCTCTTCCAAGTCCTTAACCATGACATGCCTTGGAGGTTGTACACCCTCCTCAACATCAGATGCAACCGTCTTGGAAGGAGGTTCTATAACCTGACTTTCCCATGGAGGTTCAGCATCTCCTAAGTCTGCAACCACTTTTTCCTTTTTAATAATTGTTGCTTTGTCCAGTAGTTTTAATATAAAATCATATTCATCCTTGATGATTTTCTTTCCATGACAACTCCTTTCAACTATTCTTTCATCTTCAAGGGTCTCTCCTATCTCCACATTTTGGGCCTCCTCTTGCTCTAAGACAAAATCAGACTCCTCCTTGATGTCTTCCTTAACTAATTCTTCAACTACTCCTTCGACTTCAAGGGTCTTTACTACCTTCACCTTTCGGGCCTCCTCTAGCTCCTTATGAAGTATGGATTCGCGAAGATGATCCCTTCTCTCTTGTTCCATGTCAATAGCATCATTGGGATCATGTTGCTCTTGGATTGATGGATGTGGGTGCTCTTCCATGGATGGTGGTGATGGGATGGAGAGATCATTCTGTGGTTGAAAAGGAAGTACACTAGAGCTTGAGGGTTGATTGTTGAAGGTATTTGGTGGTCTGATTTGGGCGACGA
>NC_029794.2:65572183-65572313 GCF_000816755.2 Arachis ipaensis
GCTTGTATAGGATCGGTAAGTGCTTTCTCCATGGAGGTTTGGGGTGGATAGGAGGGTTTATTTATTGGGAAAAAGGGTTCATGGTAGGAATGGTAGGAAGGTTGATAATGATAAGGAGATGGTGTATATT
>NC_029794.2:65611314-65619138 GCF_000816755.2 Arachis ipaensis
TCAGATCCTCGTGGCTCCTTCCATCTCTGATTGTTTTGACCTTGATGCATGTTCCTGTTATAATTTCCATTCCTTGCAACAGCATTGGAACCAAACTCAAAGCGAGAGGGGTGAGAACTCATAATAGTAAATAAAAATTCAAAAAACAAAAATAAAAACAAATTGAAATTAAAAGGTTATTGAAATTTAAATTTTGAAATTTTGAATTTTAAATTTTTGAAATTTAAATTTTAAAATTTGAAATTTGAAAATTTGAAATTTAAATATTGAAATTTAATTTTTGAAATAAGATAAGATTTTGAAAAAGATATGAATTTTGAAAAAAAAATATTTGAAAATTTGAAAATTAGATTTTGAAATTTTGAAATTTGAATTTTAAATTTTTGAAATTTGAATTTTGAAATTTGAAATTTGAAAATTAAAATTTAAATATTAAAATTTGATTTTTGAAATAAGATAAGATAAGATTTTGAAAAAGATATGATTTTTTTGAAAAAAATTTAAATTTTGAAATTTAAAATTTGAAATTTTAAATTTTAAAATTTGAATTTAAAATTTTATTAATTTGAATTTTGAAAATTGAAATTTGAAATTTGAAATTTGAGTTTTAAATTTTGAATTTTTGAATTTAATGAGGAAAGAAAAAAACAATAAAATGACACCAAACTGAAAATTTTTAGATCAAAACGAAGAAAACAACTAAGAACAACGTGAAGGTCAAGATGAACACGAAGAACAACTTGAAGATCAAGATGAACACGAAGAAAAAATTTTTTTGAAAAAATTTTAATAACTAAATAAAAACCAATAACCTCTTAATTTATGAAAAGGCAAAAATAAAACAAAAATAAAAATAAATAAACAAGTAAAAAGCAAATATTTACAATAACCAATAATAAGGCACACGTTTGCAATTCCCCGGCAACGGCGCCATTTTGAAGAACTGAAGATTGATGGTTTAGAAGTTATAGTAAATTCTCGTTGCGAGTATAGTTACTAAACCAAGCAATCAACCTTTCTTACAAAAGTTTTGGTTGTCACAAGTAACAAACCCCTTCAAAATTGATAACCGAGTATTTAAACCTCGGGTCGTCTTCTCAAGGAATTGCAGGGAAGTATATTCTTATTATTGGTTATGAGTCTTGTAAATTAGGGGTTTTTAAAGTAAGGAAGAAGTATGTTAAATGATAAGATAAATAAAATAGTAATAATAAAATAAACTCTTGGCAAGGTATTAGAACTGGAGGTCCTATCCTTATCAATTGTGATGAAAATTAGATTTTAATCCCACTTTGTTAACCTCTAACTATGAAGGTAAATCAAGTGGATTAATTAGCTTAATCCTCAGGTCCTAGTCAATTCCTATGGAAAGACTAGAGTTATTGGAGCAACTCCCAATTTCAACCACTACTTTATTTGACAGCTCAAGTCTTACCAATTACTTAACCCAAGCCAAATGGGAGAAAATATCTAAATTAAATTAAAAGCATCAATATAAATAAAGCAAAGCAATCTTAAATCTGAAATACCTCAAATAATATTAATTAAGAAAGTCATAACATGAATGTAGAAAATAAATAAGAGGAACATTAAACCTGTGATGAAGAAGAAATAATCCTAAATCCTAAAACTAAATCCTAAGAGAGAGGAGAGAGCCTCTCTCTCTAAAAACTACATCTAAAACTAAAATTATGAATTATGAGCTGATTATTATGAATGAATGGATTCCCCCACTTTATAGTCTCTAATTTGTGTTTTCTGGGCCGAAAACTGGGTCGAAAACTGCCCAAAAATCGCTGAAGAAGAAAACTGCCACGCTGATTTTCGGAACTGCGATGCGTCCACGTGGAGCACACGTTCACGTCACCTATCGTCAGGGCAACTATGGCATATTATATATCAAATCGAAGCCTCAGATGTTAGCTTTCCAACGCATCTGGAACCACGTCGTTTGGACATCCATAGCTAACGTTATAGTCGTTTGAGTGCAAAGAGGTCAGACTCGACAACTTAGCAATTTCTCCAACTTCTTGTATTCCTTCCACTTTTGCATGCTTCCTTTCCATCCTCTGAGCCATTCTTGCCCTGTAATCTCTGAAATCACTTAACACACATATCAAGGCATCTAATGGTAATAAGAGAGGATTTAAACATAGGGAACTTAAGGCCAAAGAAGCATGTTTTCAATCAAAGCACATAATTAGGAAGGCAAATGTAAAACCATGCAAATAGTATGAATAAGTGGGTAAAGAGTTGATAAAAACCACTCAATTGAGCACAAGATAAATCATAAAATAGTGGTTTATCAAAGAGCCAACTAGAAGATCAGAAGAGTAGTATATATAGGAGTAGTTTTGAACTAGAAAGGGAGCTTTTGGCATTGGGAGAACTACTCTCTGTATAATTTTACTTTCTCTGCAACTTCTAGTTTTACTTTTAGAATTTATTTTCCATCTTTGCTTTCCATTCCCAGAGCTATTAACAACTAAACCCCTTTTATTGGGTTAGGGAGCTCTGTTGTAATTTGATGGATCAATAATAGTTTTCATTATTCTTCTTCTTTCTTTTCTCTTGATTTTACTAGAAAGCTTTCAATCTTCATCCAATTGGGTAGTTGTCTTGGAAAAGAAGCTATTCATACTTGGATATCTTCAGACCTTGGAAGAGGAATGAAGAGATCATGCTAGGAATGCTTTCTCATGTTGGACCAAATTGGGGTTTGGATGGATATGGTGACATATAATCCTACCAATACCTTGATTTGGGAATACATGTGGTATAATCAGTGACCATACTTCATCTCTTCTCATGAGCAATTAGACCAAGAAATTGGCTATTGATCAAGATTTAAGAGATTGGGTTTCCAAGGATTTTGAATCCAGTCACTTAAGATTGCCAAGGAGATCAATGAATGCATTGATTGAGGAAGAGATGAAAATGAACTTGATCCAGAGAATACAACATCTCCTGAGCCCAATGAACTCCCCATTTCTGATCTTACCCATTCTTTTTACTTTCTGCCATTTACTTTTATGTTCATTTCCCCAAATCCCCATTTAAGATTCTACAATTTACTTTCCGTCATTTACATTCAGTTCTTTATTCCAGCATTTACATTTTCTGCCATTTACTTTCCCGCCATTTAATTTCATGCAACTCTCAAATCAAATTCTGCTTAACTCAACTAGAACATTCCTCCAATTAAAGTTGCTTGACCAATCAATCCCTGTGGGATTCGACCTCACTCTATTATGAGTTTTTACTTGACGACAATTTGGTATACTTGCCGAGCGAAATCTGTTGAGAGACAAGTTTCCGTGCATCAAATTTATAGCGCTGTTGCCGGGGATTGATTTTATATCAACAATGATTAAATTGGTGGATAACTAGATTGAGCATTTTTCTTTTATTTGATTTAATTTCTGTTTGATTGATTTACTTTTAGTTTCAGTTATTTTCTCCCTTTACCCCTACCCGTTTGAGATATTCTCTTAATTGTCACAATTCAGTTCACTAACCCACTAACTGTTTGATATATTGCATCACTCACACTAACAGCATTTTTAACAAGAATACTCTCTATCTCCTTTTTGCTTTAGCCTTGTTGGTTGTATGACAGGTAGAAGAAGTGGGGCTTCAACTTCTTTTGATTTTCAACCTGAGAGGACCTTCCTTAGATTAAGGAGGGAAGCAAGAGGAAAGAGAGTCGTTGGTGCTGAGGAAGAAGAGGAGTGTTTTGAGCCAGACATGGATGAGAATATGGAAAACCATCATGAAGAAGAGGCTCACAACCATGGTAGAGAAGGTCCAGTGCATCATGCTGGACAAGAGAGAAGAGTTCTGGGATCTTACATAAATCCAAACCCAGGAAGCTGTGGAAGTAGCATCCAAAAGCCAACCATACATGCCAATAACTTTGAACTAAAGCCACAACTCATCACCCTTGTTCAGAACAACTGTTCATTCGGAGGATGTATCCAAGAAGATCCCAATCAACATCTCACCACATTCCTGAGGATATGTGATACTGTGAATTCTAATGGTGTTCATCCTGACACCTATAGACTGCTTTTGTTTCCCTTTTCACTCAAGGACAAAGCATCTAAATGGCTGGAATCTTTTCCGAAGGAGAGCTTAACAACCTGGGAGGATGTGGTGAACAAGTTCTTGGCAAGATTCTATCCTCCTCAAAGAATCAACAGGTTGAGAGCTGAGGTACAAACCTTCAGGTAACAAGATGGTGAAACTCTATATGAAGCATGGGAGAGGTTTAAGGACTTGACAAGAAGGTGCCCGCCAGATATGTTCAATGAATGGGTGCAGTTACACATCTTCTATGAGGGTCTTTCTTACAAATCAAAGAAGGCAGTAGACCACTCATCTGGGAATCTCTGAACAAGAAGAAGACCATTGAAGAAGCCATAGATGTCATTGAGACTGTAGTAGAGAATAACTACTTCTATGCCTCTAAAAGAGGTAACACTAGAGGAGTGATGGAGCTAAACAATGTGGATGCATTGTTGGCTCAAAACAATATGATCACCAAGTAGTTGGCTGACCTTACCAAGAAGATAAAGAGGAACCAAATAGCAGCAACCACCACCTCAGCAGCAGCTCAAGAAGGAGTGAATGAAGAAGCAGAGGGTGATCAGGAACAAGCCAACTACATTGGAAACTCACCTAGGCAAAACCATGATCCATACTCCAAAACTTATAATCCTGGTTGGAGGAACCACCCAAACTTTGGGTGGGGAAATCAACAAGATCAAGGCTAAGATCAGAGATGTCACAACCCCAACAACAATGCAGCTCACCAACATTCCACACAGAGATCATATCAGCACCCACCTAACAACACATCTCAACATCCATACCAAAGCCAAAATGGCCCTTCTCACCCCTCCAATCTCAACTCACCATCATCCGAAGATAGACTCTCAAGGATTGAGACTCTACTTGAAGGCATATGCAAGGAAATCCAAGAGAACAAGGTGTTCAAGGAGGAGGTACGAGCCAATATCAAGAACCAGGGAGAAACCATCAAGAGGCTAGAATTTCAAGTGGGATACCTCTCTGAAGATTCCCAAACCTACTAATAGCTTCCCAAGTGACACAGAGAAAAACCCGAGAGGTGAAGCAAAGAAAGTAAGATGGGAAGATTGCAAGATGATCACTATAAGTGATAAGGGGACTGAGGAAGAGCTGAACAAACCATTAGAACAACCTGGAGATACTTCAGCAGAGAAGCAGGAAGAGTGTCACCAAGAAACCAAGATTACACAGAAGGAGATTCTGAACCTTTATGCACCTTTTCCCCAAAGACTCAAGGGTGGTGTAGAAAAGAGAATATACTCAAAGTTCCTCGATATGTTTGCATCCCTTCATGTGAACATACCATTTATCAAGGCTCTCCAACAAATGCCCTCATACATTAAGTGTATGAAAGAGCTGCTGACCAGGAAAAGCTCACTCAAAGGAGGACAAACAATAGTGATGAATAAGGAGTGCAGTGCTCTTATACAACCAGAGTTGCCTAAAAAAATAAAGGATCCAGGGAGTTTTCACATCCCCTGTGCCATAGGAGACACACTGATTGATAAGGGACTCTGTGATCTAGGAGCAAGCATTAATTTAATGCTTCTATCTCTCATGAAGAAGTTGCAGATCATTGAGCTAATCCCCACAGATGTAGTCATCAGGCTGGCTGACAAAACTAAAAAACAAGTAGTAGGAGTGGTTGAAAAAGTGTTGGTGAAGGTTGGGAATTACTTCCTTCCCACAGACTTTGTCATATTGGAAATTGAAGAGAGTCACCTTCACCCAATCATATTGGGAAGACCATTCCTAGCTACAGCCAGAGCGCTCATAGATGTGGAGCGAGGAGAGCTAATACTGAGGATACATGATGAACAACTCACATTCAATGTCTTCAAACCCTCACAAGAAGCAGATCAGGAAAACAGGGAACCAAGGGGAGAGCATGACAAAGCACTGGTGGAAGAAACAAGCATTGAAACACAAGCTGTACACCTGGGAATCCCTTTGGATGATGAGCAAGACAGTCAGCAGTTGTCACAGCTAAAAGAAAACCAGGAGGAACCTAAACCGCCAAAGTCATATGAGACCAGCAACAAAATTTCATTGGAAAAAGAGGCCACAAAGAGCATGGCAACATCAAAAGAAACAAATAAGAAGGCACCAAGGAGATGGAGGAACAAGAAGATCCCTATAGAGGATTTCTCTCCAGGGGATAAAGTAATCTCAGCTTATTTCCCAGTTATCCCACCTCATCTCCCCACCATCCCATCTCAGCTACCTAAAGTTTTCACCATCAACAGAATTCTCTCCTTAGAACATGTGGAGATTCTTGATGAAGCAAATGGAGATAGATTTACTACATGGGGAGAAGATTTGAAGCATTACCAACCACCCTGACAAAGTCAGAACGTCAAGCTAGTGACGCTAAAGAAGCGCTTCATGGGAAGCAACCCATGTTTTATATGCTTTCAAAGTAGTTAATAATGCAAGGTTCATGAATTCCAAATCAACTTTGACATATACTTGAATGAATCTTTTTATGCAGCATATAGTGAAGAACAAGTTTGGTGTTCAAGGCATACTAAGAGAGCATAAATGCAATTCATATCATGTCACTCTTTGAGCCTTGAACAAAACTTTGTACACCACATGGCCACAAACTAAGTTTGGTGTCACCAATGTTGCATACATGGACAATAATAGTCAGTTGGTTTGCATTCATGAATAGCACTTAGTTAGTTAGAATTGATGGGACAATTGAAGGAGGAAGGGTTCGGCCACTTCAAAAGAAGAGGACTATACACGTGTCTTCAAGGGGAATGCATTGGGAAATGTTGCCATGCAACATTGAAAGAATGACACGCTTGGAAATCAAACCAACCCCATCATAAAGTTGATGATCCTTTTGCTCATCCCATGCTAAACCCCATCTGTTCATCATACACCCACTCCATCAATCCACACCTTTCATTTACTCACCATCTCCCTATATAAGTGGTTCTTATTCCGTACCCCCTTCACATTCCAATCCCATTCTCTGTACTTCTTACTTTCGGAACCCAACACTTCTTACCCCACCAAAAAAAAAAACACTCTCACTCACTCCCTTTACTATACCCCATCTTAACCGGCCAAAGTCCATCATTAACCAATAACCCTTCAACACCTTCACATCTCAAAAGTCACTTATGGCATCATTGGTGCACGAAATTGTGTTCCACGTTCTTTGTACTTGTGTGTGATTAACAATATATAATTGTATTGAATCCTCATTGTGGCTCTATGTGTGGACACAACTCCGTTCAACTGACCAGCAAGTGTACTGGGTCGTCCAAGTAATAAACCTTACGTGAGTAAGGGTCGATCCCACAGAGATTGTTGGCTTGAAGCAAGCTATGGTCACCTTGTAAATCTCAGTTAAGTTGACTCATATGGGTTACAATATATTATGTAAATAAAACATAGAGTGGGGATAGAAATACTTATGTAGATTCATTGGCAGGAATTTCAGATAAGTGAATGGAGATGCTTTTCGTTCCTCTGAACCTCTGCTTTCCTGCTATCTTCATCCAATCAGTCTTACTCCGTTCCATGGCTGGCTTTATGTGATACATCACCACTGTCAATGGCTACTTTCGGTCATCTCACGGGAAAATGATCCAATGCCCTGTCACGGCACGGCTAATCGTCTGGAGGCATCACCCTTGTCAATGGCTTCATCTTATCCTCTCAGTGAATAATATGCTCACGCACCCTGTCACGGCACGGCTATTCATCTGTCGGTTC
>NC_029794.2:65620365-65620593 GCF_000816755.2 Arachis ipaensis
CAAAGAATAGAATATACTATAAATTCCAAACTATCAATGAAATAGAGCTTCAATCATATGAGCGGGACTTATAGCTTTTTGCCTCTTGAATAGTTTTGGCATCTCACTTTATCCATTGAGGCTCAGAAAGATTGGCATCTATAGGAACTTAGAATTCAAATAGTGTTATTGATTCTCCTAGTTTAGTATGTTGATTCTTGAACACAGCTACTTTATGAGTCTTGGCCG
>NC_029794.2:65620748-65620931 GCF_000816755.2 Arachis ipaensis
CAGCCAGATATGATTCAACATATTTCATGAAACACTAGAATTCATTCTTAAAAATTTTGAAGCCATAGAATAATTTATTTTTGAAAATATTTTTATTAATATTTTTTTTTTTCGAAAACATATGAGAGATTTTTGAAAATATTTTTGAAAAATTTTTGAAAAGAAAATAAAAAGAAAATTACC
>NC_029794.2:65621176-65627935 GCF_000816755.2 Arachis ipaensis
TTTTGTGCCAGTTTGGGCGTTCAACTCTGGTTTTGGATCCTTTTCTGGCGCTGGACGCTAGATTTGGGTAGAAAGCTGGCGTTGAATGCCAGTTTACGTCGTTAATTCTTGGCCAAAGTATGGACTATTATATATTGCTGGAAAGCCCTGGATGTCTACTTTCCAACGCAATTGGAAGCGCGCCATTTCGAGTTCTGTAGCTCCAGAAAATCCACTTTAAGTGCATGGAGGTCAGAATCCAACAACATCAGCAGTCCTTTTTCAACCTCTGAATCTGATTTCTGCTCAAGTCCCTCAATTTCAGCCAGAAAATACCTGAAATCACAGAAAGACACACAAACTCATAGTAAAGTCCAGAAATGTGAATTTAACACAAAATCTATTAAAAACATCCCTAAAAGTAACTAGATCCTACTAAAAACATACTAAAAACAATGTCAAAAAGCGTATAAATTATCTGCTCATCAATCATCAAGCTCTAAAAGAAGAAAGGGGAAGGAGCCTATGGAGCAGCGCCCTTTTGATGAAAAGAAGTTTAGAACCTTTCACCATGTATTTCAATTTGGGTGGATGGCTGATAAGGAGATCATATACGAGCTAGGCTTCCAAGTCAGAAAAACGGAGTACCCCGAAATCACAGAGAAGGTGGAAAAGAGAAGATGGGAGCTCCTCATTGATCCGGTCACAAAAGTAAATGCAACTCTTATAAGAGAGTTTTACGCAAATACAGTCAGGTATGATAAGGCAGATGAGTCCTATACAAGCTTTGTAAGAGGGGTGACCGTGGATTTTAGTCCCATGAGCATCATGAGGGTGTTAAAACTACGAACCATACCATTTGCAGAAGAAAGCTATCACTCCAGAATAGATAGCAATCCCAATTATAACCAAATAGTGCAAGATATTTGCGTGCAAGGAGCTGATTGGGTACGAGATCCTCAGGGGAAGCCCAAGTTCATCAAGAGAAGGGACCTCACCCCTGAAGCAAAGGGGTGGTTTGAAATTGTAAGGAGATCCATCTTTCCTGCCGGGAATAACTCAGAGGTGAATCTTGAGAGAGCAACAATGGTGCAATGTATACTTAAAGGGGGAGAGATCAAGGTTCATGAACTCATAGCCCAAGGCATTAGGAAGATGGCTGAGAAAAGCGATTCTGGAGGAAGGTTAGGCTACCCCAGCACTATTTTCCATCTGTGTGATAGGGCTGGGGTGGTGTTCGAGGATGAAAACCCCGAGTGGATAAAAGTGGGCATCCCAATTACTGTTCGACGGATGCATGCTGTTGTATCTCCCCTACCTCAACGAAAGCCAAGAAAGAGGCCAGCCCAACAAGTGGTAGAAGGACAAAACCTAGAGGAGCAAGCCCCTGTGGACATGCACCAACTACAGGAAGCCATTGATGGCTTATCTAGACAATACTTGGAAAATCAAGGGGCATAGAAAGAGCTTCAACTACAGTTGATAGACCGTCAAGAAGAATCACTCTCTAGATGGATGAATCAACAGGGGTAGTGGCAAAAGCAAATGATGGAGCAGCAACTAGAACAAGGGAAACAATGGGGTGAATCCTTCCACAAGTTGGAACAAAGGCAGGATCAACAACAAGAAGCCATCCAAAAGCTAATCAACATCCAAGCACATTAAGGTGCACTGATGAGCGGATAATTTATACGCTTTTTGGCATTGTTTTTAGTATGTTTTTAGTAGAATCTAGTTACTTTTAGGGATGTTTATATTAGTTTTTATGTTAAATTCACATTTCTGGACTTTACTATGAGTTTGTGTGTGTTTCTGTGATTTCAGGTATTTTCTGGCTGAAATTGAGGGACTTGAGCAAAAATCAGATTCAGAGGTTGAAGAAGGACTGCTGATGCTGTTGGATTCTGACCTCCCTGCACTCAAAGTGAATTTTCTGGAGCTACAGAACTCAAAATGGCGCGCTTCCAATTGCGTTGGAAAGTCGACATCCAGGACTTTCCATAAATGTATAATGGTCTATACTTTGAACAAGTTTAAATGATGTAAAAGGGCGTTGAACTCCAGTTCTATGCTGCTGTCTGGAGTTAAACGCCAGAAACAAGTCACAAACCAGAGTTGAACGCCAGAAATACGTTACAACTTGGCATTCAACTCTAGAAAGAGCCTCTGCACGTGTAACATTCAAGCTCAGCCCAAGCACACACCAAGTGGGCCTCGGAAGTGGATTTATGCATCAATTACTTACTTCTGTAAACCCTAGTAGCTAGTTTATTATAAATAGGACTTTTTACTATTGTATTAGACATCTTTGGACGCCTGATTCTTAGATCAGAGGGGTTGGCCATTCGGCCATGCCTGGACCTTTCACCTATGTATTTTCAATGGTAGAATTTCTACACTCCATAGATTAAGGTGTGGAGCTCTGCTGTTCCTTAAGAATTAATTCAAAGTACTACTGTTTTTCTATTCAATTCAATTTATTCCGCTTCTAAGATATTCATTCGCACTTCAACCTGAATGTGATGAATGTGACAATCATCATCATTCCCTATGAACGTGTGCCTGACAACCACTTCCATTCTACCTTAGATTGAATGAGTATCTCTTGGATCTCTTAATCAGAATCTTCGTGGTATAAGCTAGATTGATGGCGGCATTCATGAGTGTCCGAAAAGTCTAAACCTTGTCTGTGGTATTCCGAGTAGGACTCTGAGATTGAATGACTGTGACGAATTTCAAACTCGCGATTGTTGGGCGTAGTGACAGACGCAAAAGGAGGGTGAATCCTATTCCAGCATGATCGAGAACCTCAGATGATTAGCCGTGCTGTGACAGAGCATTTGGACCATTTTCACAAGAGGATGGGATGCAGCCATTGACAAGGGTGATGCCTCGAGACGATTAGCCATGTAGTGACAGCGCATCGGACCATTTTCCAGAGAGGATCAAAAGTAGCCATTGACAACGGTGATGTCCTTACATAAAGCCAGCCATGGAAAGGAGTAAGATTGATTGGATGAAGACAGCAGGAAAGCAAAGGTTCAGAGGAACGAATGCATCTCTATACGCTTAGCTGAAATTCTAACCAATGAATTACATAAGTATTTCTATCCTTATTTTTTGTTTACTTCTTATTTAATTTCGAAAACTCCATAACCTTTTGATATCCGCCTGACTGAGATTTACAAGGTGACCATAGCTTGCTTCATAAAAACAATCTCCGTGGGATCGACCCTTACTCGCGTAAGGTTTATTACTTGGACGACCCAGTGCACTTGCTGGTTAGTTGTGCGAAGTTGTGATAAAAAGTTGAGATTACAATTGAGCGTACCATGTTGATGGTACCATTGATGATCACAATTTCGTGCACCAAGTTTTTGGCACCGTTGCCGGGGATTGTTCGAGTTTGGACAACTGACGGTTCATCTTGTTGCTCAGATTGGGTAACTTTCTTTTTGTTTTCTTTTCAAAAAGTTTTAAAAAATTTTTCAAAAAAATCTTTCAAAAATTTCTCCTTTGTTTTCGAAAAAAAAAATTTTAAATAAAAATGTTTTCAAAAATATATTTTTCTTCAGAATTTTTAAGAATGAATTCTAGTGTTTCATGAAGCATGTTAAAGCCTGGCTGGCTATAAAGCCATATCCAATTCTTCTGGATAGGGTATGTCAGCCGTGTCATGTCTGAGTTACATACTAAAGCTTGGCTGGCTATTAAGCCATGCCTAACCCTTTGATTGGAGCTTTAGACTAAAGAGCATAAGATTCCTGGAATTCATATAAAAAATTTTGGAATCCTTATTTTCCTTTTTTAAAATGATTTTCGAAAAAAAAATTTAATTAAAAGAAAATACAAAAAAAAAATCATAAAATCATAAAAAAAAAAAATATTTCATGTTTCTTGTTTGAGTCTTGAGTCAAGTTGAAAGTTTGGTGTCAATTGCATATTCATCTTGCATTTTTCGAAAAAATTCATGCATTCATAGTGTTCTTCATGATCTTCAAGTTGTTCTTGGTAAGTCTTCTTGTTTGATCTTGATGTTTTCAAAAATCAAAAAAATATCTTCTCCTTTTTCTTCTCTTAAAATTTTGAAAATTAGATTTGACTTTTTCAAAAATTTTAAAAAATCTATTTGTTTCTTTTGAGTCAAATCAAATTTTCAATTTAAAAATCCTATCTTTTTCAAAATCTTTTTCAAAAATCAAATCTATTTCATTTTTCTTAGTTATTTTCGAAAATTATAAAAATATTTTTCAAATATCTTTTTCTTAATTTTATCTCATAATTTTTGAAAATAACATCATCAATTAATGTTTTGATTCAAAAATTTCAAGTTTGTTACTTGCTTGTTAAGAAAGATTCAAACTTTGAGTTCTAGAATCATATCTTGTGATTTCTTGTGAATCAAGTCATTAATTGTGATTTTAAAAATCAAATCTTTTTCAAAAACTAATTTAAATCATATCTTTTCAAAAATATCTTCTTATCTTATCTTTTTCAAAAATTTGATTTCAAAATATCTTTTCTAACTTCCTAACTTATCTTTTCAAAATTTGTTTCAACTAACTAACTAACTTTTTGTTTATTTCTTATCTTTTTCAAAACTACCTAACTAACTCTCTCTCTCTAATTTTCGAAAATATCTTCCCTCTTTTTCAAAAATTTTTATTAATTAACTAATTATTTTAATTTTTGATTTTAATTTTCGAAAATTACTAACCTTTTTCAGAAACTATTTTCGAAAATCACTAACCCTTTTTCAAAAATAATTTTCGAAAATCCTTCTTCCTCATCTCCTTCTAATTATTTATTCATCTACTAACACTTCTCTTCATCTCACATCACTGCTCCTATCCTTACCATTGTGTTTGGATTCTTCATTTTTCTTCACCCCTATTCCTTTTCTTCTTCTACTAACAATAAGGAACCTCTTTACTGTGACATAGAGGATTCCTCTTCTTTTCTTGTTCTCTTCTCTTTCTTATGAGCAGGAACAAGGAAAAAGGTATTCTTGTTGAAGCTGATCCAGAACCTAAAAGGACTCTGAAGAGGAAACTAAGAGAAGCTAAATTACAACAATCCAGAGATAACCTTATTGAAAATTTCGAACAAGTAAAGGAAATGGCAGCCGAACCCAACAACAATAACGCAAGGAGAATGCTTGGTGACTTTACTGCACCAAATTCCAATTTACATGGAAGAAGCATCTCCATTCCTGCCATTGGAGCAAACAACTTTGAGCTGAAACCTCAATTAGTTTCTCTGATGCAGGAGAACTGCAAGTTTCATGGACTTCCATCTGAAGATCCTTTTTAGTTCTTAACTGAATTCTTGCAGATATGTGATACTGTTAAGACTAATAGAGTAGATCCTGAAGTCTACAGGCTCATGCTTTTCCCTTTTGTTGTAAGAGACAGAGCTAGAGTGTGGTTGGACTCTCAACTCAGAGATAGCCTAAACTCTTGGGATAAGCTGGTCACGGCTTTCTTAGCCAAGTTCTTTCCTCCTCAAAAGCTGAGCAAGCTTAGAGTGGATGTTCAGACCTTCAGACAGAAGGAAGGTGAATCCCTATATGAAGCTTGGGAGAGATACAAGCAACTGACCAAAAAGTGTCCTTCTGACATGCTTTCAGAATGGACCATCCTGGATATATTCTATGATGGTCTGTCTGAACTAGCTAAGATGTCATTGGATACTTTTGCAGGTGGATCCATTCACCTAAAGAAAATGCCTGTAGAAGCTCAAGAACTCATTGACATGGTTGCTAATAACCAGTTCATGTACACTTCTGAGAGGAATCCTGTGAGTAATGGGACACCTCAGAAGAAGGGAATTCTTAAAATTGATACTCTGAATGCCATATTGGCTCAGAACAAAATATTGACTCAGCAAGTCAATATGATTTCTCAGAGTCTGAATGGAATGCAAGCTGCATCCAACAGTACTCAAGAGGCATCTTCTGAAGAAGAAGCTTATGATCCTGAGAACCCTGCAATAGCAGAGGTGAATTACTTAGGTGAATCTTATGGAAACACCTATAATCCATCATGGAGAAATCATCCAAATCTCTCATGGAAGGATCAACAAAAGCCTCAACAAGGCTTTAATAATGGTGGAAGATACAGGTTTAGCAATAGCAAGCCTTTTCCATCATCCACTCAGCAATAGACAGAGAACTCTGAACAAAATACCTCTAAATTAGCAAACTTAGTCTCTGATCTGTCCAAGGCCACTGTAAGTTTCATGAATGAAACAAGGTCTTCCATTAGAAATTTGGAAGCACAAGTGGACCAGCTGAGTAAAAGGATCACTGAAATCCCTCCTAGTACTCTCCCAAGCAATACAGAAGAAAATCCAAAAGGAGAGTGCAAGGCCATTGAATTAATCACCATGGCCGAACCTGTGAAGGAAGGAGAGGACGTGAATCCCAATGAGGAAGACCTCCTGGGACGTCCAGTGATCAATAAGGAGCTTCCTTTTGAGGAACCAAAGGAATCTGAGACTCATCTAGAGACCATAGAGATTCCATTAAACCTCCTTATGCCATTAATGAGCTTTGATGAGTATTCCTCTTTCTGAAGAGAATGAGGATGTTACTGAAGAGCAAGCTGCCAAGTTTCTTGGTGCAATCATGAAGCTGAATGCCAAATTATTTGGTATTGAGACTTGGGAAGATGAACCTCCCTTGTTCACCAATGAACTGAGTGATCTGGATCAACTGACATTGCCTCAGAAGAAACAGGATCCTAGAAAGTTCTTAATACCTTGTACCATAGGCACCAT
>NC_029794.2:65628022-65638194 GCF_000816755.2 Arachis ipaensis
AATAAGCTTCTCTCATTGCAGAGTCAAACAAAGCCCCCACAGTCAAACTCTAAGTTTAGTGTTGGGAGGCCACAACCAAACTCTAAGTTTGGTGTTGGGAGGTCTCAACAAAGCTCTGCACATCTGTGAGGCTCCATGAGAGCCCACTGTCAAGCTATTGACATTAAAGAAGCGCTTGTTGGGAGGCAACCCAATGTTTATTTATCTAATTTTTATTGTTTTTCATGTTTTATTAGGTTCATGATCATGTGGAGTCACAAAATAAATATAAAAAAATTGAAAACGGAATCAAAAACAGCAGAAGAAAAATCACACCCTGGAGGAAGACCTTACTGGCGTTTAAACGCTAGTAAGAAGCATGTTTTGGGCGTTCAACGCCAGAACAGAGCAAGGTTTTGGTGCTAAACGCCAGAAATGGGCAGCATCTGGGCGTTTGAACGCCAGAAATGCACCCTGGAGAAGAGCTGGCGCTGAACGCCCAGAACAAGCATGGTTCTGGCGTTCAACGCCAGAAATGGGCATCAAATGGGCGTTCAACGCCCAAAACAAGCACCAATCTGGCGCTGAACGCCCAGAGTTGTGTGCAAGGGCATTTTGCATGCCTAATTTGGTGCAAGATTGTAAATCCTTGAACACCTCAGGATCTGTGGACCCCACAGGATCACCTCAGGATCTGTGAACCCCACAGGATCCCCACCTACCTCCACTCACTTCTTCTCACCCCTCCTTCACGCAATCCCATAAACACTCTTCCCCAAAACTCTTCACCAATCACCTCAATCTCTCTTCCCCATAAACCTACCTCACAAACCCCACCTACCTTCAAAATTCAAAATCAATTTCCCACCCAACCCACCCTAAATGGCCGATAAAAGCATAAGCTTTTTGTTCTTCCATTACCATTGATGGCACCCAAGACCGGAGAATCCTCTAAAAAAGGGAAGGGGAAGACAAAAGCTTCCACGTCCGAGTCATGGGAGATGGAAAGGTTCATCTCCAAAGCTTATCAAGACTACTTCTATGATGTTGTAGCCAAGAAGAAGATGATCCCCGAGGTCCCTTTCAAACTCAAGAAAAATGAGTATCCGGAGATCCGACATGAAATCCAAAGAAGAGGTTGAGAAGTCCTAACAAACCCCATCCAACAAGTCGGCATCCTAATGGTTCAAGAGTTCTATGCCAATGCATGGATCACTAGAAACCATGATCAAAGTAAGAACCCGGACCCAAAGAATTATCTCACCATGGTTCGGGGGAATTACTTAGATTTTAGTCCGGAAAATGTAAGGTTGGCGTTTAACTTGCCTATGATGCAAGGAGATGCACGCCCCTACACTAGAAGGGTCAACTTTAATCAAAGGTTGGACCAAGTCCTCATGGACATATGTGTGGAAGGAGCTCAATGGAAGATTGACTCCAAAGGCAAGCCGGTTCAACTAAGAAGACTGGACCTCAAGCCTGTAGCTAGAGGATGGTTAGTGTTCATACAACGCTCCATCATCCCCACTAGCAACCGATCCGAAGTTACTGTGGATCGGGCCATCATGAAGTCATCTCCCTTGAACTCTACAAAATAGCCGAAAATTATTCCCCCATGGCAAGGCTAGCTTTTCCTCATCTTATTTGCCATCTATGTTACTCAGCTAGAGCTTTCATAGAAGGAGACATTCCCATTGAGGAAGAGAAGCCCATCACTAAGAAAAGGATGGAGCAAGCAAGAGAGCCCATTCATGGAGCTCAAGAGGCACAGGAAGCTCATCACCATGAGATCCCGGAGATGCCTCCAATGCATTTCCCTCCACAAAACTATTGGGAGCAAATTAACACCTCCCTAGGAGAATTAAGTTCCAATATGGGACAACTAAGGGTGGAACATCAAGAGCACTCCATCATCCTTCATGAAAAGTAGAATCTAGTTACTTTTAGGGATGTTTTTATTCGTTTTTATGTTAAATTCACATTTCTGGACTTTACTATGAGTTTGTGTATTTTTCTGTGATTTCAGGTATTTTTTGGCTGAAATTGAGGGACTTGAGTAAAAATCAGATTCAGAGGTTGAAGAAGGACTGCTGATGCTGTTGGATTCTGACCTCCCTGCACTCAAAGGGGATTTTCTGGAGCTACGGAACTCAAAATGGCGCGCTTCTAATTGCGTTGGAAAGTAGACATCCAGGGCTTTCCAGCAATGTATAATAGTCCATACTTTGAACAAGTTTAGATGACGTAAAAGGGCGTTGAACGCCAGTTCTACGCTTCTGTCTAGAGTTAAACGCCAGAAACAAGTCACAAACCAGAGTTGAACGCCAGAAATACGTTACAACCTGGTGTTCAACTCCAAAAAGAGCCTCTGCACGTGTAACATTCAAGCTCAGCCCAAGCACACACAAAGTGGGCCCCGGAAGTGGATTTATGCATCAATTACTTACTTCTGTAAACCCTAGTAACTAGCTACTTCTTATTTAATTTCGAAAACTCCATAAACCTTCTGATATCTGCCTAACTGAGATTTACAAGGTGACCATAGCTTGCCTCATACCAACAATCTCCGTGGGATCGACTCTTACTCGCGTAAGGTTTATTACTTGGACGACCCAGTGCACTTGCTGGTTAGTTGTGCGAAGTTGTGATAAAAAGTTGAGATTACAATTGAGCGTACCATGTTGATGGCGCCATTGATGATCACAATTTCGTGCACCATGCACACATACAAGAAATGCATCGGAAACAATTAGAACAGGCAGAACTTTTCGACGAATACAGGGCGTTCTCAGAAGGAGTTTACATGAACGAGACAGGACATCATGTGAACACTCAAGCCAGGCTCGGATACTTAGTTGGACAACTGCCTATACTGCATCCGGGAATCACAAGATATGAAGAAGTGAAGGATGAATTAGCACGAGAAGAAAGAGAGAGAGTAGAAAAGAGTCATGAATCAGTAAGGAAGGCACTTGAGGATTGGAAAAAGGCCAGACTAGCACGGATACAAGGAAACACAAGTGGACACAAAGAGGACAAACAAGAGGGAGAGCATGAGCATCCCCATGAGTAAAAGGTGGTGGAGTTCCCTCCTTGTCCTATCTTTTTCAAGTTTTAAATAAGGAAAATCATGTATGAAATAGAACATGTTTCCATGGTAGTTTAGGATTTTTAATTCTGCCTTTAAGTTTGCATTGCTTAGGTCTATGCTTGCTAGTCTAATGTCACTGCTGCATTTTCACCCTGCTTACTTGTATGCTGGTCCTTTAAGTCAAATAAAAAGAGAATGTTATGAAAGACCAGAGTGGGGTTCAATTTGTGGAGTAAGTTCTTAAACTTATGGTGTAGTAATTACTTAGCTATGTTGGTTCACCAACAAGGTAGGAAGGCAACTATCTGTCCTGAACCATATGCTTGAAATAAACCCCATGAGACCAGCTAAATAACAAGATCCTAATAAGAAAAAGGGAAAGAAAAATGAAAGTTGAGAAATAAAAAAAAAGAGTAAGAAATAAGGCTAGGCACCAAGGGTTGAATCTTGAGGCATGTGTCTGTAGTGCTCCTGTGTAAGGGATATGCTTGGATGAATAAGCTCTCAGGGGTGCCTTATCACTTGGTAACTTGGGTTAACTAACCCGGGATTATCAGCTGAAAGTCCACTATCAAGAGTAACCTTTGCTACAGAACACTTAGTAACCCAAAGAGGTGTTGGACACCAAGGTCTCAAGTAAAAAAATAATAAACCATATGCCTGTGGTGTGTATGTATGGGGGAAAGAGACTTGAGGGAGTAAGTCCTTAGGGGTGTCTTAACACCCAGTACCTTGGACCAACTGGTTTGGGAGTGCTGACTGAAAGCTTATCTTAAAGAGTCGCCCTCTCACAAAGCACCTAGTCTAAGAACACAATTAAACCTTGAAAAGACAAAGGGATCAATAAATAAAAGTCTCATAGGGTGCAATCAAGTGAGTATTCCAGGGCATGATAAAGGTCTGAAAGCCAGTGAAGGAATGAACCTAAGTTGCTATGCATGAAACCCCATAAAACCAAGGACATGACTTCCACAATAATGACTCATTTCTCTTGTCATTTCATTCATCATTCTCATGTTTCAGTACTTGCTTAGGGACAAGCAAGCTTTAAGTTTGGTGTTGTGATGCCAGGAAATTTTGGCCAGTTTCACTGACCTTTTCTTTACTGTTTTAGGGTAGTTTCATGCATTTTCTTAGTTAATAAGCAAGTTTTGGGCAGATAATCACTTACATCTTGATTCAAGCAAATATTTTGAATTTTACATGATTTTATGAGAATTATGCATGAATTGAATAATAAAATGAATGATGCATGATTTCATGAGTTAGAACCTAGCTCTGATGCACTTTACTTGCTTGATTTCAGGACAAAGGAAGCAAGGAAGATGCCACGTTAATAGCCACGTTAGTCTTACTAACGTGACCATTAACGTGGAATGGAGGCTAGCTTGCGACGTTAATAAGAAAAGTGAACACCAATAACGCCTTCGTGAGCCATCATAGCCCACGTTAGTGTCCACGTTAACTACATTAACGTAGAAGCTAACGTGGAGGAAAAAGAAAGCCCCAACGTTAGTGGTAAAAGTGAATACCACTATCGTTCCAAAAGGTACAATTGGCCACGTTAAGAGTCATGTTAACTACATTAACGTGAACTCTAACGTGGGAGGAGCAAGGAAGAGCCAACGTTAGTGACACTCACCTTTATCACTAACGTTGGACCAAGCCATTATTAGCCACGTTAGTTGCCACGTTAATTACATTAATGTGGAGGCTAACGTGGAAGAAAGAAATGATGAGCCAACGTTAGTGACACTCACCTTTGTCACTAACGTTGGAGATGGCAATCACCACCACGTTAGTGGCCACGTTAATTATATTAACGTGAGGCACTAACGTGGGAAAGGGGCGTTTGGAGCGTTAGTGACAAAGGTAAGTGTCAGTAACGCTCTCGAAGCTGAGGCATGCCCACGTTAAGGGTCACGTTAGCTACACTAACATGGAATCTAACGTAGAGAGGAAGGGCAACAAGTAAACGTTATTGGAAAAGGTGAATGCCAACAACGTTTGCGAAGGACCAAGAGGCAACATTAGTGGTCACGTTAGTGCCACTAACGTTGAAATTAACGTGGACCATTTTGGGTTAGGAACGTTAGTGAAAAAGGTGATCGTCACTAACGTTCTCGAACCCACATTTTCACTTAACGTTAACACCACTAACGTCCTAACTAACGTCCATGCCTAACTCACACTTTTTCTGCAAGCAAAGCTAACCGATACTTTGATTTGGGAATACATGTGGTATAATCAATGACCATACTTCATCTCTTCTCATGAGCAATTAGACCAAGAAATTGGCTATTGATCAAGATTTGAGAGATTGGGTTTCGAAGGAATTGGAATCCAATCACTTACGATTGCCAAGGAGATCAATGAATGTATTGATTGAGGAAGAGATGAGAATGAACTTGATCCGGAGAATACAACATCTCCTGAGCCCAATGCACTCCCCATTTCTGATCTTACCCATTCTTTTTACTTTATGACATTTACTTTTATGTTCATTTCCCCAAATCCCCATTTAAGATTCTGCAATTTACTTTCCGTCATTTACATTTAGTTCTTTATTTCCAGTATTTACATTTTCTGCCATTTACTTTGCCGCCATTTAATTTCCTGCAACTCTCAAATCAAATTCTGCTTAGCTCAAGTAGAACATTCCTCCAATTAAAATTGCTTGACTAATCAATCCCTGTGGGGTTCGACCTCACTCTATTGTGAGTTTTTACTTGACGATAATTCGGTATACTTGCTGAGGGAAATCTGTTGAGAGACAAGTTTTCGTGCATCACTGGGCTTATCCATGAACTGTCAGATATAGGATAGATAATCCCTGCATTCCATAACTTCATTACTTCTTTCTGGATAACTTCTTTCATTGTGGGATTTAACCTTCTTTGTGGTTGGACCACTAGTTTGGAATTGTCTTCCAGAAGGATCTTGTGCATACAAACTGCAAGACTAATACCCTTCAAGTCATCAATAGTCCATCCTAATGCATCTTTGTGAGCCTTTAGTACATTAAGGAGCTTTCCTTCTTCTTCTTCAGTCAGGGAAGAGTTGATGATCACTGGGAGGCTATTTGCTGTGCCAAGGAATGCATATTTGAGATGAATAGGCAGAGGTTTCAAGTCTGTTGAGGTACTTCTTCCTTCTTGTCTTGTTTCACCTTTTTCTCAATGGAAATTTCAGCTACTTGTGCTTCCATTGTCTCCTGATCTTCTTCCCCTTCTTCATTTTGTTGCTTATGATGATTGGCTTCTAAGATTTCTTCCACCAAACTTTCTATCATATCTACCCTCATGTAGTCTTCTTGCTCAGGGGGATGTCGCATTGCCTTGAAAACATTGATGATCATTTGCTCATTGTGTACCCTGAAGATCATTTCTCCCTTCTCCACATCAATAATAGCTCTTGCTATGGCTAGAAAGGGCCTTCCCAAAATGATTGAATTGTTTTCTTCCTCTTCTGTGTCCAAAATTACAAAATCTGCAGGGAAAATAAAATCTCCAACCTTCACCAATAGATTTTCCACAATGCCATTGGGTGTCTTGATTGATCTGTCGGCCATTACCAAAGACATCCTGGTGGGTTTGAGTTCTTCTATGGCAAGCTTTCTCATCATTGATAGGGGCATCAAATTTATACTTGCACCAAGGTCACAGAGAGCTTTGTCTAAGGTCATCTTGCCTATGGTACACGAAACTACAAAACTCCCTGGATCTTTAAGATTTGCTGGAATACCCCTTTGAATCACAGCACTGCATTCTTGATGAGCGGACAATTTATACGCTTTTTGGCATTGTTTTTAGTATGTTTTTAGTATATTTTAGTTAGTTTTTATTATGTTTTTATTAGTTTTTAAATAAAAATCACATTTTTGGACTTTACTATGAGTTTGTGTGTTTTTCTATGATTTCAGGTATTTTCTGGCTGAAATTGAGGGACTTGAGCAAAAATCTGATTCAGAGGCTGAAAAAGGACTGCAGATGCTGCTGGATTCTGACCTCCCTACACTCGAAGTGAATTTTCTAGAGCTATAGAAGCCTAATTGGCGCGCTCTCAATTGCGCTGAAAAGTAGACATCCTGGGCTTTCCAGCAATATATAATAGTTCATACTTTATTCAAGATTTGATGGCCCAAACCGGTGTTCCAAGTCAGCTTAAGAATTCTGGCGTCAAAACGCCAGAATTGGCACAAAAGCTGGAGTTAAACGCCCAAACTGGCACAAAAGCTGGCGTTTAACTCCAAGAAAAGTCTCTACACATGAAAGCTTCAATGCTCAGCCAAAGCACATACCAAGTGGGCCCGGAAGAAGATTTCTGCATTAATTACCTATTTCTGTAACCCTAGGCTACTAGTTTTCTATAAATAGGACCTTTTGCTATTGTATTTGAAGACTTTGATACACTTGATCAGATTTTGATAGACCTTTTCACGTTTGGAGGCTGGCCTCACGGCTAGGCCTAGACCCTTTTGTTCTTATGTATTTTCAACGGTGGAGTTTCTACACACCATAGATTAAGGTGTGGAGCTCTGCTGTTCTTCATGAATTAATGCAAAGTACTATTGTTTTTCTATTCAACTCAAGTCTATTTCTTCGCCAAAAACTTGGTGCACAAAATTACAATCACACTTTTGCAAATCCGCACAACTAACCAGCAAGTACACTGGGTCGTCCAAGTAATACCTTACGTGAGTAAGGGTTGATCCCACGGAGATTGTCGGCTTGAATCAAGCTATGGTTATCTTGTAACTCTTAGTCAGGATATCAATAATTCTCATATTTAATTGTAAAAAGTAAAAGAACATGAATAAATACTTGTTATGCAGTAATGAAGAACATGTTGAGGTTTTGGAGATGCTCTGTCCCCTGAATCTCTGCTTTCCTACTATCTTCTTCTTCACCGCACGGCTAATCATCTGTCGGTTCTCGATCATGCTGGAATAGGATCCATTGATCCTTTTGCGTCTGTCACACGCCCAACACTCGCGAGTTTGAAGCTCGTCGCAGTCATCCCTTCCTAGATCCTACTCGGAATACCACAGACAAGGTTTAGACTTTCCGGACCTCAAGAATGGCTGCCAATAATTCTAGCCTATACCACGAAGGTTCTAATCTTAGATTAGAAACCCAAGAGATACACATTCAAGCTTGATTGTATGTAGAACGAAAGTGGTTGTCAGGCACGCGTTCATAGGTGAGAATGATGATGATTGTCACAGATCATCACATTCATTAGGTTGAAGTACGAATGAATATCTTAGAATAGAATCAAGCGTGATGGAATGGAAAATAGTAGTAATTGCATTAATTCATAGAAACACAGCAGAGCTCCTCACCCCCAACAATGGGGTTTAGAGACTCATGCCGTAGAAGATGTAATGACCCAATTTTCAATATGTCTAGATCATACCAGAAACTGAGCGCTACCAATTTGTCTTCCTAATTATTATCTATTATTTATCATATGAGCCTGATTCATTGTTAAAAGCGTAGTTAATTTGCGAGGTGTATTTTTTTTTTTTTTTGAAAACGTTTAGATTAATAGACAAAATCATTTATAATCAATTCACAAATAATAACAGATAAAATAGTTATAAACAACCACACATAAGTACATCACAAGTAGTTGACAACATTCGGTGATTCAGCCTTTATTAGAATATAGACTGTTAGTTAGAACACCCCTAGATAGAGCTAAATAATATCTATATACATGTATATACATACAACATCCCAGGTCCTGACCTGTTTAAGAGGTCCCTAAGCTGGCACCTAGGCTAGCCTAGACTCTATACTCACCTAGTCCCTCTAAACTACTAAAGCGAGGGAAAGTACGTTCTAGGTATTCAAAACTCAAGTCAGGTGGAACGTCATCAGAAGATAGAACATCATCTGCTACTCCTCTGCACGATCAGACTTTTCCACAGGACGTCTCTCTGGTACCTAATGAAGTAGCCACACAATAGAAATCTCGTACACAGGATTTAGGTTAAAGTGCGCATACGAACGGGGTGCAGACGTTGGCTGGTCTCACAGTATATACATATAATCAGAGAACGATATTCACCCTAGACTCAGAAGACTATCTAGAGCAAAATCCTCTTCTTACGAACGGTCATCAGCGAACTATGGTAAGGTACTCTTACTTCCATCTGAAGGGGGAAGGGAGAGAGAAGGGGTAAGAACTGGGGAGTTCTTAGTAGGGTCGGGGTTATTAGTTACGTTCATTAATTCTATGTTGTTTAGCAGACTATTAGCAGAATACAAAGAAGTAGTAATTAGAAAACACAGATAAGTAGAGAAGATAGAGAAAACAGATAGCAGAACACAAACAGAAGAATACAATAAAATAACACAAGCACAGAGAATGGAATACAAACAAGGAAAGCATACATTCATACCACAATCATAACAAAGGAAATGCACAACCAAGTATGATGCATGTCTAGCCCTAGCGCAGGTAATGAGCTCATCTGTCGGTTTCTACCCGCTCCCGACGTAACCCAAAGCAGCTGAAACGGGTATAGTTTTCCAGTCAGCATAGCTACAGTTCTCACTAACCGACGTATGCGTCATATCCTCTGTAAGCAAACTCTGCCTTACAGGTGGCGGCATTCCAGCCGTGTATGAAATCATATTCTCTGTCAGCAATCCTTGCCTTACAGGTGCAGCATTCTAGCCGTGTATGAATTAATATCCTCTGCAAGTGATCCCAGGTTATCAGTTGCAGGTACAACTCTCAATAGCTGTGTAACACTGGAAAACGTTCTGTGGTCGTACCACTATCTATCTGATTGCCTTCATGCAGCAGATCATTACATAATCATTCTCATTATCATCATTCATCATCATTCTCATTATTCATCATCATTTTCACATTCTTATGCAGTACCTCTTTCTTTCTCTGTTCAATCATACTGTACAAACTTTACATCTTTCACTTTTGTAATATCTTGGCTCAAGCCATTTCTCTTGGAGACAGCCTTGGAGGTCTTGGTTGTGTAAGTTGAGTCGTGATTGGTTGGCTTGGAGGTGGATTAAAATAATATTAAAATATCTCTGGTGTACAACTACTAAAACTAGGTGTATCGGAA
>NC_029794.2:65641684-65652494 GCF_000816755.2 Arachis ipaensis
GTATCCCCTGCCACCAGTACTCAGCTTCTCCCTCGAGCATATAAGTAGCAAACTCCACGTGTTGTCCTTCCAGAACATGCTACGCTCTCAGTGATCGTTCAATACCTCCAAACCAGTTATCAGCGTCAGTCGCAACGAGTGTACCCTTGAACTTAGGCGGATTAACCTTCAGAAAGGTCGCAAGGGTCATAGGTCTTTCAGGATGCCCTAAGTTATTCTCATCATTCCTATTTCTCACTCCAAGACGTTCAACAGCCCTAGCCGCTGTTACCGCAGCTTCACGCACTACTTCAGCCGCGTTGTTCATGGTAGCCAAAAACGTCTCCTGTTCCCTCTTGTAGTTAACATTAGGAATTCCTTCCCATACGCCTCGTCTCCGTGAACCCATTGTAGTCCTGTTCACACCAAACAATCATTGTTAAGGTGATCAGTCTTAACACTTCAAGTCAAGTGTGAACATTCCCAAAATGAAAACACAGAAACAATCATACAACATATATCACTGGGATATCCTATACGCATGAGACACACAACAGAGTATGCAATGAAGCATAGTCAGTCCACTCCCCAGTCTCTACTGGGAACGAACTGCTCTGATACCAAATTGTAACGACCCAATTTTCAATATGTCTAGATCATACCGAAAACTGAGCGCTACCAATTTGTCTTCCTAATTATTATCTATTATTTATCATATGAGCCTGATTCATTGTTAAAAGCGTACTTAATTTGTGAGGTGTATTTCTTTTTTTGAAAACGTTTGGATTAATAGACAGAATCATTTATAATCAATTCACAAATAATAACAGATAAAACAGTTATAAACAACCACACATAAATACATCACAAGTAGTTGACAACATTCGGTGATTCAGCCTTTATTAGAATATAGACTGTTAGTTAGAACACCCCTAGATATAGCTAAATAATATCTATATAGATGTATATACATACAACATCCCAGGTCCTGACCTGTTCAAGAGGTCCCTAAGCTGGCACCTAGGCTAGCCTAGACTCTATACTCACCTAGTCCCTCTAAACTACTAAAGCGAGGAAAAGTGCGTTCTAGGTCTTTCAAACTCAAGTCAGGTGGAACGTCATCAAAAGATAGAACATCATCTGCTACTCCTCTGCACGATCAGACTTTTCCACAGGACGTCTCTCTGGTACCTCATGAAGTAGCCACACAATAGTAATCTCGTACACAGGATTTAGGTTAAAGTGCGCATACGAACGGGGTGCAGACGTTGGCTGGTCTCACAGTATATACATATAATCAGAGAACGATATTCACCCTAGACTCAGAAGATTATCTAGAGCAGAAACCTCTTCTTGCGAACGATCATCAGCGAACTATGGTAAGGTACTCTTACTTCCATCTGAAGGGGGAAGGGAGAGATAAGGGGTAAGAACTGGGGAGTTCTTAGTAGGGTCGGGGTTATTAGTTACGTTCATTAATTCTATGTTGTTTAGCAGACTATTAGCAGAATACAAAGAAGCAGTAATTAGAAAACACAAATAAGTAGAGAAGATAGAGAAAACAGATAGCAGAACACAAACAGAAGAATACAAGAAAATAACACAAGCACAGAGAATGGAATACAAACAAGGAAAGCGTACATTCATACCACAACCATAACAAAGGAAATGCGCAACCAAGTATGATGCATGTCTAGCCCTAGCGCAGGTAATGAGCTCATCTGTTGGTTTCTACCCGCCCCCGACGTAACCCGAAGCAGCTGAAACGGGTATGGTTTTCCAGTCAGCATAGGTACAGTTCTCACAAACTGACGTATGCGTCATATCCTCTGTAAGCAAACTCTGCCTTACAGGTGGCGGCATTCCATCCGTGTATGAAATCATATTCTCTATAAGAAATCCTTGCCTTACAGGTGCGGCATTCTAGCCGTGTATGAATTAATATCCTCTGCAAGTGATCCCAGGTTATCAGTTGCAGGTTGATGAACCACTATTTTATGGGTTATCTTGTGCTCAATTGAGTGGATTTTATCAACTCTTTACCCACTTATTCATACTATTTGCATGGTTTTACAACTCCTTCCTGATTTTGTGCTTTGATTGAAAACATGCTTCTTTGGCCTTAAGTTCCCTATGTTTAAATCCTCTCTTATTACCATTAAATGCCTTGATATGTGTGTTAAGTAATTTCAGAGATTACAGGGCAAGAATGGCTCAGAGGATGAAAAGGAAGCATGCAAAAGTGGAAGAAATACAAGAAGTTGGAGAAATTGCTAAGCTGTCCAGCCTGACCTCTTCGCACTCAAACGGCTATAACTTTAGCTACAGAGGTCCAAACGACGCGGTTATAGTTGCGTTGGAAAGCTAACGTCTGAGGCTTCGATTTGATATATAATATGCCATAGTTGCTCTGACACTAGGCAACACGAAAGCGTGCCCCACGCGGCCGCATCGCAGTGACGGAAATTCAGCATGTTGAATTCGCAACCAGCAAATTCTGGGTTGTTTCTGACCCAGTTCTCGACCCAGAAAACACATATTAGAGGCTATAAAGTGGAGGAATGCATCCATTCATAATCAAGCTTTCATATTCACAATTTTAGGAGTAGATGTAGTTTTTAGAGAGAGAGGTTCTCTCCTCTCTCTTAGGATTAGGATTTAGGATTTCTCTTAGTTTTAGGAGTGCCTCTCAATCCCAAGTTCAATGTTCTTTTACTTTATATTTATCTCTTACTTTCAGATACTTTAATGCTTATATTAGTTATGTTGCCTATTTGGCTTATGCTACATTCATGTTATGATTTTCTTAATTAATATTATTTGAGGTATTTTCAGATTTAATTTTTGCTTTGCTTTATTTACATGAATGCTTTTAATTTAATTTATAATTCTCCCTTTTGACTTTGGTTAAGTAATTAGTAACGCTTGAGCTGTCAAATAAAGCAGTGATTGAAATTGGAAGTTGCTCCAATAACTCCAGTCTTTCCATAGGAATTGACTAGGACCTGAGGATGAAGCTCATTAATCCACTTGACTTACCTTCATAGTTAGAGGTTAACAAAGTGAGATTAAAACCCAATTCTCATCACAATTGATAAGGATAGGACCTCCAGTTCTTATACCTTGCCAAGAGTTTTATTATTTATTTAATTTAATACAATATTTCTTCCTTGCCATTTACTATTCTTGCTTTTTATCTCATACATTAAAAACCCCCCAATTTACAAGACTCATAACCAATAATAAGAACACCTCCTTGCAATTCCTTGAGAAGACGACCCGAGGTTTGAATACTCGGTTATCAATTTCAAAGGGGTTTGTTACTTGTGATAACCAAAACGTTCGTATGAAAGGACTTTTGAAGGTTTAGAAACTATACTTGCAACGAGAATTTATCCGCAAATTTCTAGACCACGCAAAAGTTCCTCTCATCAAAATGGCGCCGTTGCTGGGGAGTTGCAAATGTGTGCCTTATTATTGGTTATTGTAAATATTTTATTTTTGCTTGTTTATTTGTTTTTATTTTTGTTTTTATTTTTGCTATTTTTAATTTTTATTTGCTACTATGAACTCTCACCCTTTTGGCTATGAGTCTGGTTACAACTATGTTACAGGAAGAAAAAATTACAATGAGAACAGGCATCAAGGTTGGAACAATCAAAGATGGGAGGAGCCACAAGGATTTGATCAACCCTCATGGCAACAACCACCTCCAATGGACTATCAACAACCACCACCATATGCCTATGAACCCTTTTCTCAACATACCTTTGAACCACCAAACTCACAAGCCCCTTTACACCATTTACCTCCATATGACCCTAACCCACATCCACCATACCAACCACCCTATGAACCAAATGAACCATACATAGATCCACCCCAGCCTCCATTGGATAACAATACACTCATCTCTAACATCATTGGTCTCACCTCTACACTCCAAAATCATATATCCTGCATGAACCAACCCTCTACCTCCAATATTCAACCCTCAAGCTCTAGTGCACTTCCTTTTCAACCACATAATGATCTTTTCGTCCCATCACCACCCTCCATGGAAGAGCACCCACATCCATCAATCCAAGAGCAAGATGATCCCAATTATGCTATTGATATGGAACAGGAAAGAAGGAATCATCTTTGCGAATCCATACTTCATAAGGAGCTAGAGGAGGCCTTACGAGTAAAGGTAGGAGAGACCCTTGAAGATAAAGGAGTAGTTGAAAGGAGTTGTCATGGAAAGGAAATTATCGAGGATGAGTACGATTTTATCCTTAAACAACTGGACAAAGTAGCAATTATTAAAAAGGAAGAAGTGGTTGTAGACTTAAGAGATGTTATACCTCCATTAGAAAGTCCAATCACAGAGCCTCCTTCCATGGTGTTTGATGTTGATGTTGAAGAGAGCGTACAACCTCCAAGGCAGAGCATGGTTGAAGACTTTGTAGAGGTTAATCAAGAGATGAAGATTAAAGAAGAAGAAGCACAACCTCCTATGCCCTTGGTGAGCAATGAAGAAGAGATTGAATTGGAAGAAAGCTACCAAGAGGAAGAGGTTGAAATTGAAGAAGCTTGCAAAGAGGTGGAAGTTTTCAGAGAAGAGCACAAGGGAGTGGATCTTGAAATCACCTTGCCAAAGTTATTGGAGTCTCCTCCCCCTAAGTTGCCATCATCCTTCACAACATTCAAGTGGGTAAAATTCATATCCCTTAGCTTTCTAATTCCACTTGAATATGGGCTATTGGAGACGGATGGTCAACTTAGAACTCTTTGTGGCATTAAGAGTAAGAGGAAGATGGTCAGTGGTAAGAACTGTCCTGCAAGGTTCAACATGGTTGCATACTCAAAGTTTAAATGCAAAGGTTGGTGTAAAGCTCAACTGAATGGGTCTAGGAAGTTGGTTGGCCACTTTAGTGAGAATTCAGATTGCTTGCCACCCGGATGGAATCATGATAATCAACTCGAAGTCGGGTACAAAAGCAAGGTTTGGGACCCCGGAATTCATTCCAACAATCAACACTCTTGGGGCCTTGTCACTTGCTTTAACTTACTTGAAGGCTTTCTGCGCCTAGTTTGGGACCCCGGAGGCCATTGGAATCACAAACATTGGTGGAAATTCCTGGATGAATACAAGCATAAGCCACCATAACAGGGAGCTCACCAAATGTCCAACTTAAGGACTTTAACTAAAAGTGCTAGGTGGGAGACAACCCACCACGGTATGATCGTTCCTTTTTCATTTTTAGTTAGTTTTATTTGTTTTCGTGTTTTATTTTATTTTATTGAACCTAGAGTTTTGCATCACATTCATATTAACACTGCACTCTGCATTTTTCATGCATAAAAAAAAAAAGAAGAGAAGCACGCACGCGACGCGGCAGCGTCGCTGACGCGTCCGCGTCTTGTGGGAAAAATGGCTCCCACGCGGCCACGTCACTCACGCGGCCGCGTGACCTGGAAATCGACGTACGAAGGGTGCACGACCAAAAGTTGTGCGAGAGTGGTGCTGGACTGGTGCTGACCGCACACGCCTTACCACGCGGACGCATGGCTCACGCGTCCGCATCATATCCCCATGATGGCCACTCACGCGATCGCGTCGACCACGCGACCGCGTCACCCTGGATTTTGGCAATACCAAGTTTCGAACAGAGAGTTGTGCAACCGCGAGGCTGCACTCGTGCCACTAGTACAAATCGAGTCACGCGATCGCGTGCCCCACGTGTCCGCGTCACCCAACCTTATCGCGCTCCACGAGACCGGGTCACCCACGCGACTGCGTCGCCAGCGTCGCATAACCTGTCCAGATTAGTGCCAATTTTCTTATCTTTTCTTTTCTAATCCTAATTTCTTCCTTCTCTCTCCTTTCTCACTTTCTTTTTACTCTTCTCACCCTTTTCACTCTTATTATATTTTATTTAATTTATTTGCATACTTTCATTCATTGCATATTTTTATTTATTATTTTACCATTGGTGTTCAAATGTTCTTATTCAACTGTTATATCTTTTCTGGTATTATCTTAGTGCTTATGACTTGTTTTATTCTGATTGGGTAACATTATTTAAATCAATGCTAATTTTTTTTTATGATACTTGCACATTCACTTGCATTGACATGAACTTATATTGATATTTTCATTACCCACACACCTCCCCTTTGTTGCAAATTTTGCACCACTGGTATGCCATGGCTTCTATTGTTTTCTCACGTATCTGTTGAAGCTTCCATGTAAATGAGACCCTAATCATTTGGCATTAACCCAACCATACTTCATTTATTTTCTTATCTCTATTATTGGGTTACTTTTCTTTCCTTTTTCTTTCAGGATGGCCACCTGGAAGGGATCCGGAAGACGTTTACATGGGGAGACAGACAAGTCCATCTGCACAATCTTTAGAGAAAAGCAAACAGTTGAAATAACCCGTCCACCTGCACATCTCAGCATGCACCGAGGATGGTGCAATCTTTAAGTATGGGGAGGTCGATATCGTTCTCCATGGGTTAGTATTTCCTTCTCAAACACCAATGTTTTATTTTCCTTGCTAGTTGTTGCATTTGCATGATTGTTTAATTTTTGTGCATATTTTACCACTTGGTTAAAGTAATATTTTCTTTTTCAAGAAACCTTTTAGAACATTTCACTAATTTGAATAAAATTTAATATTACACTTGTTTGAAGAAATATTATACTGGAACATGGTTTAGAGCTCAAACACACAAAACCTGTGAGATTTTTTGAGCCTATTTGAATTGGTTGCATTTTATCAACCAATAATTTATTTTTGGTATGTGTATTTTTCTCTCTAAAATTGTGATCTTTGTCTTGCTTAATTCTACATTTCCATTATTTGATGTATGCATGCACTTACATGATTGAGGCCTTTGTTTCACTAAGCTTACATACCCATATGGCCTTACCTTTCATTATCCTTTGCAAACCAATGTTGAGCCTATTTTACCCCTTTTATTCTTTACTTTAGCACATCATTAACTCTAAGTGGAAAACAATAATGTCCTTAATTTGAATCCTTGGTTAGCTTAGACTAGTGAGAGTGCTCATGAATTGTGGGGAAGTGAATTTGGAAACATTTGGTTTGAGAATTGAGTATGTTAGAATTTTCTGAATATGTGAAAAAAAATGTTTAGGACATGATTCATGCATCCAATAACTTAATCATATGCATTGAGAAAAATAAAAGAAAAAAATATATATATTATAAAAAAAAAGCAATTAAGCAGAAAGGGGACAAAATGCCCCAAAGTAAGTGGTGAAAGCAATGCATATGTACTGCACTTGAATTTAGAATGCATGAATATGTGGAAAACATGGTTAATGGATAGTTAGATGTGGTATTATGATTACATGGATTGTCTAAAGTTAGGTGGAAAGTTTAAGTTAATTAAGGATTCAGATTTTAGTCCACTTGGCCAAATACAATCCTACCTTGACCCTAACCCCATTACAACCCTTAAAAGACCTCTTGATATGTGTATCTGTGCATTAAATTTATGTTGATTGTTAGATGAAGAGCAAGCCTTAGAAAGCAAGGTTAGTGGAGAATTGAGAGAATCGAACCTTAAACACTTGAGTGATTAGAGTGTATACACTACCAGTGAGGGTTTGATGCTCAATCCCTTGTTCCCTACTTTCATGAGCTATCTTCTTACAAGTTTACTTGTACTTTATTTTGTATGATTTGAATTAATGGAATCTGATTTATATTTGTCTTAGAACTTATTTTACTTTTAACCAAGTAGGTAGAAACATTCTGCATATAGTTGCATTCATACAGATAGGTTGCATTTCATACATTCTACCATTCCCCTTCACCTTTATAGTTTCTCTTGAGCTTAGCATGAGGACATGCTAATGTTTAAGTGTTGGGAGGTTGATAAACCACTATTTTACGGTTTATCTTGTGCTCAATTGAGTGGATTTTATCAACTCTTTACCCACTTATTCATACTATTTGCATGGTTTTACAACTCCTTCCTGATTTTGTGCTTTGATTGAAAACATGCTTCTTTGGCCTTAAGTTCCCTATGTTTAAATCCTCTCTTATTACCATTAGATGCCTTGATATGTGTGTTAAGTGATTTCAGAGATTACAGGGCAAGAATGGCTCAAAGGATGGAAAGGAAGCATGCAAAAGTGGAAGGAATACAAGAAGTTGGAGAAATTGCTAAGCTGTCTAGCCTGACCTCTTCGTACTCAAGCGGCTATAACTTTAGCTACAAAATTCCAAACGACGCGGTTCCAGTTGCATTGGAAAGCTAACGTCCGGGGATTTGATTTGATATATAATATGCCATAGTTTCTCTGAAACTAGGCGACGCGAACGCCTGCCCCACGCAGCCGCGTCGCAGTGACAGAAATTCAGCATGTTGAATTTCGCAACCAGCGAATTCTGGGTTGTTTCTGACCCAGTTCTCGGTCCAGAAAACACAGATTAGAGGCTATAAAGTGGAGGAATGCATCCATTCATAATCAAGATTTCATATTCACAATTTTAGGAGTAGATGTAGTTTTTAGAGAGAGAGGTTCTCTCCTCTCTCTTAGGATTAGGATTTAGGATTTCTCTTAGTTTTAGGAGTGCCTCTCAATCCCAAGTTCAATGTTCTTTTACTTTATATTTATCTCTTACTTTCAGATACTTTAATGCTTATATTAGTTATGTTGCCTATTTGGCTTATACTATATTCATGTTATGATTTTCTTAATTAATATTATTTGAGGTATTTTCAGATTTAATTTTTGCTTTGCTTTATTTACATGAATGCTTTTAATTTAATTTAGAATTCTCCCTTTTGGCTTTGGTTAAGTAATTGGTAACGCTTGAGCTGTCAAATAAAGCAGTGATTGAAATTGGGAGATGCTCCAATAACTCTAGTCTTTCCATATAAATTGACTTGGACCTGAGGATTAAGCTCATTAATCCATTTGACTTACCTTCATAGTTAGAGGTTAACAAAGTGAGATTAAAACCCAATTCTCATCACAATTGATAAGGATAGGACCTCCAGTTCTTATACCTTACTAAGAGTTTTATTATTTATTTAATTTCATACAATATTTCTTCCTTGCCATTTATTATTCTTGCTTTTTATCTCATACATTAAAAACCCCCCAATTTACAAGACTCATAACCAATAATAAGAACACCTCCCTGTAATTCCTTGAGAAGACGACCCGAGGTTTGAATACTCGGTTATCAATTTCAAAGGGGTTTGTTACTTGTGACAACCAAAATGTTTGTATGAAAGGACTTTTGAAAGTTTAGAAACTATACTTGCAACGAGGATTTATCTGCAAATTTCTAGACCACGCAAAAGTTCCTCACAGGTATAGCTCTCAATAGCTGTGTAACACTGGAAAACGTTCTGTGGTCGTACCACTATCTATCTGACTGCCTTCACGCAGCAGATCATTACATAATCATTCTCATTATCATCATTCATCATTATTCTCATTATTCATCATCATTTTCACATTCTTATGTAGTACCTCTTTCTTTCTCTGTTCAATCATACTGTACAAACTTTACATCTTTCACTTTTACAATATCCTGGCTCAAACCATTTCTCTTTATCATATTATTCTTTTCTCTTTGTATCTCTTTACTTTACTCTGGTTACTCTGTGCTCTGTGTTACTTTATTCTACTCTGATTTCTCTATTTAACATGTGTATTTAAAGCTTATGTAAATTTCGGTATGAATAGTTAGCCTGTCCCAGGTATAGGTTCATTAAGTCTATACTGAAACAGTTTAACTTTTCATATAACACCTAACCCTAGTCGCAACTCAAGTACTAACTAAGTTGCCCTAGTTCGTTCACTAGTCTCTGTCTGTTTTTCTGTCATTAAAATTTTACAGACTTTTTCTTTGGTTTTTATCTTTTCTTTAACTTTTTATCTTTTCTTCATCTTTGCCTCACTAATATGTTCTTACCACTCCCTAAGTATTTTATGAAGGTAATTATGAGATTCTACGCTTAAAATTGTCTTTCTAAAACTTTTACAGAAAACTGCCTTTTCCGCATTATTTTATTATTTTTATTAAAATATTATTTTTAATTAAATATTATTATTTATTATTTTATTATTAATTTTCGAAAATTAACGTACCTTTTACTTTTAACCTTTAAAATTCACTTTTTACCACCTGTAACTTTTAATATTTCTACTTTAACCACCCTAACTTTCAGAAATTACCAAATAACCCCTTAAACACCAAAAATTTTACTTCCTTGCCCTTTTAAGGATCTAAAGCCCGTTCTTCATTGTTCTTCATCACACTCAAAGTGTTCTTCGTGTTCTGTGTATATTCTTCAGATTCTTTCTCTGTTTTTACCCGTTTTTCAGTCTTTTCAGCAACCGATTTTTACCAAAATTCAAAATAAATTCCTAGCCACTAAAACCCCATATTTTCTACATGATTTTAACACAAATTGAACCCCAATTTAAGCTCTAGGGTTTCGTTTTCCAGCAGTCACAAGAACACACATTCATAGCTTGAATTTCATCAAAATTCATCAAATTTTCACCAAAATTTCAACAAGAATTACTCATACAAACAATCAATTTCAAGCACATCCAAACCATATCATAATCACACAACTCAAACACAATCAATCAAGATTAAATTCGTCAATCCCTACCTGGTTTTGCTGCTCCTAATTCAGTTAAACTTTCAGGTGGTCCTTAAGCACTTTTTCCTCCTAAATCACATCAAGAACAACTTTAAATCCAAAAACTCTCAACTGACCAAATCTAACTCAGTATGTTAGGAAGAGATATCTCACGTTAGACTTGCTGGAAATTCAC